>NC_137676.1:39426454-39491454 GCF_963989245.1 Nansenia antarctica
ACCAGGCCCAGGGACAAGGACTCAATCTGAGTCCACAGAACCAGGCCCAGGGACAAGGACTCCACCTGAGTGCACAGAACCAGGCCCAGGGACAAGGTCATCTGAACAGACCTATCCTCCGTGCTGCTGGTGAGTACATTTCTTAAAGGTCCACTATACATATATATACTGTATGCCTTGCCACATAAAGCTCTTCAGCATTTACTGATTAATACAGTTTATATAAATTCATTTTATTTGTGTTTCACACTCTAGTCTTCAAGTTCCAGCCAGCTGTCCCCACAGTCTCTGCTGCTGGTGAGTACATTTCTTAAAGGTGCACAAAATAAATATAATGGAATTTGTATTATTTAGACTTATGAATGCATATGATATGTTGTGTCTAGGACTCTGCACTGTGTACTGGATGTAAGCGCTTCCAAATTAAGTCCAGTGTATCTGCCACATTGTTTCACTCTACTGTATAACTTGCCACATGAAGATCATCAACATTTACTGATTAATACAGTTTATTTAAATTTGTTTTATTTGTATTTCACACTCTAGCTTTCCTGCCTGCCTCCAGCCGTGGACACGGTCCTGACTCCTTCATGGACTGGACTGCAGCACCTCAGCTGAGAGCTTCCCCAACAGTCTCTGCTGCTGGTGAGGACATTTCTTAAAGGTCCACAATATACAGTATATATATATATATATATATATATATATATATATATATATATTATTGTATATATATAATAGTTTATTTAAACTAATTTTATTTGTATTTCACACTCTAGCCTTCTCGCCTGCCTCCGGCCGTGGACACGATGCTGACTCCTTCATGGATTGGAGTCTCATCTGACACACAATACAGGCAGACAAACACAATACGATACAATAAACCTTTTTACAAATTACAAAAGTCTCTCCTGATTGAAATACTTTGACTTGAATATTGACGGTTCAACATGATTATAACATGTTAAATGTCACTTGGCTAAGAAGAATCTGAATGTCTCTTTAAAAGTCATCAAGGCTATAGGGTTACCCATCCCCATTATCTGCAGACAGCATCACGAGAGACTTCAGAACAGTCAAGTTACATTCGTGAAAGCATGTAACATGTAACTACAGTATATAGCTCGGGCAAAAATATAATTCATTACTCATATTTTCATCCTCCATTTTATGATGTTTTCCATGGAGACAGTGTAGCGCCCATAGACATGATCAGAGTCTAGGCAGGTCCCTGGTTGGGTCTATAGACATGATCATAGAGACTAGGTAGGTCCCTGGTTGGGTCTTTAGACATGATCATAGAGACTAGGTAGGTCCTGGTTGTGTCTATAGACATGATCATAGAGACTAGGTAGGTCCCTGGTTGGGTCTATAGACATGATCATAGAGACTAGGTAGGTCCCTGGTTGGATCTATAGACATGATCATAGAGTCTAGGTAGGTCCCTGGTTGTGTCTATCATATCCACTAAGAGCCATCATATCCTACAGGAACACCTGTCATAGTTTGGACAGGAAGTCGTCTGCCAGGCCAGGAGGTCCTTATTTGGGCATGTCTAGATATGTTAGAAGAACAAGGCCTTTGAGCTATCCTGAAAGTACATCACATAGACTGAAAGCATGTATTGGATCAGTGTGTGTGTGTGTGTGTGTGTGTACATGCATTCCCACGTGTGTGTATGTGTGTGTTATCATCGTACACTTTGTAAAAAAATAAAACATACAACTTCAAAATTCACATTTTCTTAAAAAACTTTATTCAATTTGTTTTAGATCTCTCGAAGAGCCAATCAAGCAACATCTAGTACCAGTTATCCATGATGCGCCTCATGGACATGAACCTCATGTTGTTGTGGCCATGGCACATCTGACTGAAGTTCCTGTACTCGCCGGGCCTCATGTACCACTGCCTGCCCATGTAGTTGGGCTGCTCGTACATGAGCCAGTGGCCGTCCATCACGTTGCAGGACATGCAGTTGTTCATCTGGTAGCGGTCCATGATGGAATCACAGTCGTCCATCATCTCGTGCATCTGACCTCCGAAGCTCTCCCTCTCATAGATCTTCATCCTGTAGTTGCCCCTGTGCTGCAATGGGATCAGGAAGACATGGGTTTAGTGGGAGGATAGATAGATAGATAGATAGATAGACAGATGGTTGTATGGACCTACCATGGGGATGTAACGGCAGGAACTCATGTTCCAGTTGAACATGTTGTTGTAGTCGGAGTACTCGCCCTTCCTGAAGAACCACTGGTTGCCCATGTAGTTGTTGCGCTCATAGGCCATCCAGCAGCCGTTGTGCACCCTGCAGGACTGGCAGCGGCTCATGTAGGAGGACATGTCGGAACAGTCGCTCATACAGTCGTAGGAGCGGCCGCCGAAGTTCCTCTCCTCGTAGAAGGTGATCTTTCCCATGTTCATGTTGGAAGTCATGTTGCTAGTGGTGGTTAGCTGTTGGGAAGCCCTCCATTTTATACCTGTGGGACCAGGGGCCTCTGCCATTGTTTGGAGAGAGAGAGAGGCTCTGAGTCAGCGACTAGCCTTGTGTACCCATCCACCTAGCTACCTACCTATCTACCTACCCACCCACCTACCCACACACCCATTCAACTATCTATCTATCTATCCATCCATCCATCCATCCATCCATCCATCCATCCATCCATCCATCCATCTATCCATCCATCCATCCATCCATCCATCTCTCTATTGTATCAATCAATCAATCAATCTATCTATCTATCTACTGCATCGATCTATCTATCTATCTATCTATCTATCTATCTATCTATCTATCTATCTATCTATCTATCTATTGTAGTTGCAAATAAGAATCTTCACGGAATACCAGAATGACATCAGATACAGGTCTTTATTGTCATAACAAAGGAGTTGAACTGATCTTCATACAATCATACATAGTGTTTAATGCATTTTCATCACATTTTCTCGAACCTCCCACTATCGTATTGGTTGTCACAGGGCCTAAACGTATTGATTGGTTATTCTCTTCAGATGCCTCCTACTTCCTGTTATAGACTATTGTCTAAACGGAGGGCAACAAGGTGTCACAAGTCATTTTCCATCAGTCACCCATTCATCCAATTTTGATATCAAGTCTTGTGACAGGTGAACAGTGACCTTTGAAATGTTTTCTATCTATCTGTCTATCTATCTATATATCCTTCTATCCTTCTATCGGTCTGTCAATCTAAGTTGAGGGTGCCAATCATTTTGTCCACTCCATTTTTTGAGTTCTGTGTGGGATGATGTCAGATTTGGCTTTTTTTCTCCATTTTTTTGTGTCGTTCCAATGCAAACAAAAGAAATAAACATGTGAATATGAAAGTATTTGTAATAGAAAGCATTTTCAGGGAGAAGTGGGGGCATTACCTGACAGAAGTGCAGGGGTGCCAATAGTTTTGGTCATGACTGTATATGCATTATCCTAACAGATAATGTGTATTGCATCCACCTCACTACTATCTCTATGGGGAGTTCCTCTTTCTGTGTTTCCGCTGTATTAACTGTGGGTCACTCAACGTGGCATTTCCAGCCCAGTTGAAAGGCTTAGGGAGGCTATTCATTGGTAAATGGACTGCACTTATATAGCGCCTTTATCCAAAGCGCTTTACAACGGCCTCTCATTCACCCATTCACACAGACATTCACACACCAATGGCGGCAAGCTACCATGCAAGACGCCGGCCCACTCACTGGGAGCAAATTGGGGTTTAGTGTCTTGCCCAAGGACACTTCAACATGTCGCCAGCCGGAGCTCGAACCGCCGATCTGCCGACCTTGCAATCATTAGACGGCAGCTCTACCTCCTGCGCCACAGCCTCCCCACAGTCAAACATTGGTTAACCATAATACCGTCTGTCCATGTTAGGTCCATGGTGGTCTGTATAGAATGATGAAGAATGAATGAATGAATGGTCTTTATTGTCATTGCTATAGTACAGGTACCAAACAACGAAATTTGGGAGGGGTGGCTCCCCTGGTGCTAGGAAAGAAAAAAAAACCTAAAAAAAACAAGAAGGGAAAGGAGCTGGTTTACATAAATAAAGGCTATGTACACTATCCACTATACTATACTGTACAGATAAAACGACTAGGGTTGTCATATTGCACATAGTGTTATTGCACATTCATTTAAAGTGTCGCAGTTTGCAGGCTTGAAGTTTACACATGTGCCTCAGCACTACACCTGATTTTTTTTCAATCCAGCAGCTGCCATCAATCCGTCCAGACTGTCCAGGGCCCAGAACCTAGTTCTTTGCTGTGTTCAGGGCCTGGATGGCCCTGGGGTAGAAGCTGAGCTTCAGTCTGTTTGTCCTTGTGGCCATGGTCCTGTACCGCCTTTTCGAGGGCAGCCGGGCAAAGTGTTCGTACCCAGGGGGTTGGGTCTCTGGAGATCTTGGAGGCCTTCCTGAGGCAGTGTGTGTTGTACAGCTCTTCCAGAGAGGGGAGGGGGGCGCCGGTGATCTTCTGGGCTGTTCTCACGACTCTCTGTAGCGCATTTCTCTCTGCGACTGTGCAGCTGGAGAACCAGTTGCAGATGCAGTAGGTGAGTGGATTCTAGGGGAGCATTTATAAACAACTGAAAGATATTGAAATGTAAAAAAATTATCTAAACGATGTCTGTTTGCAGTTAAAACTGTCTCTGAAAAAGGAGACGATTCCACCTCCTTTCTTATGGGATCTAACAACATCGAAGGTTCTAAAATGGGATGGGGGGGGGGGGCTGACCCAATAAGAATTGGTGCCTTCTTATCTTTTTCTAACCAAGTTTCAGTAGAAATTAAGTTCATAGGAGGTAATCAAGTCTTTGATTAATAGAGATTTATTAGCTAAAGATCTAGCATTGACAAGTGCTAGCTAGAGTGGTTTTGTGTTTGGTCTCTGTGTCGGCTGTGAGTGGCAGAGTACAGGGATTATTTCTGAGACCGTAATGTTAGGAAGACAGTCGATATGTAATTTTTCTTAGGCCTTTGGAGTTATGCCAGCTCGCCGCTCCACGTCTTGTTCCGTGCGTTTTGACCGGCGCCTCTGACTCTTATCTCGGCGTTGTTTAGTCATACAAGCCCAAGGCTCAGGCCTGTTTGTTGCTAATGATGCTAACGAAGACTTCAGTTGGCTGCTTTTCAGTAATTTTGCAGACGGATAATTCACCTGTCCAGTGAATTTTGCAGCTGTAAACTGCCTCGTCAGCTTTGGGAAGTGTGAATTTTGATCTTAATCCTCTTCAAAGACTTGCGTGGGTGGAGAACCATTAGTGTAGCGATTACAGCAGAAAAAAATAAATAAAATGAAATAGAAGCAAATAGAATAGAAAATAGAAGCAAAAAAAGCAATGGGGGGGTGAGCGAGAAGCATGTGTACTGTCATTCTACAACTGGAAGCATAGAGAAAGATAGCGAGTGTGAGAGAGAGAGAGAGAGAGAGAGAGAGAGAGAGAGAGAGAGAGAGAGAGAGAGAGAACGGTGTGTGTGTACATGCATTCCCACGTGTGTGTATGTGTGTGTTATCATCGTACACTTTGTAAAAAAATAAAACATACAACTTCAAAATTCACATTTTCTTAAAAAAACTTTATTCAATGTGTTTTAGATCTCTCGAAGAGCCAATCAAGCAACATCTAGTACCAGCTATCCATGATGCGCCTCATGGACATGAACCTCATGTTGTTGTGGCCATGGCACATCTGACTGAAGTTCCTGTACTCGCCGGGCCTCATGTACCACTGCCTGCCCATGTAGTTGGGCTGCTCGTACATGAGCCAGTGGCCGTCCATCACGTTGCAGGACATGCAGTTGTTCATCTGGTAGCGGTCCATGATGTTCTCACAGTCGTCCATCATCTCGTGCATCTGACCTCCGAAGCTCTCCCTCTCATAGATCTTCATCCTGTAGTTGCCCCTGTGCTGCAATGGGATCAGGAAGACATGGGTTTAGTGGGAGGATAGATAGATAGATAGATAGATAGATAGATAGATAGATAGACAGATGGTTGTATGGACCTACCATGGGGATGTGACGGCAGGAACTCATGTTCCAGTTGAACATGTTGTTGTAGTCGGAGTACTCGCCCTTCCTGAAGAACCACTGGTTGCCCATGTAGTTGTTGCGCTCATAGGCCATCCAGCAGCCGTTGTGCACCCTGCAGGACTGGCAGCGGCTCATGTAGGAGGACATGTCGGAACAGTCGCTCATACAGTCGTAGGACCGGCCGCCGAAATTCCTCTCCTCGTAGAAGGTGATCTTTCCCATGTTCATGTTGGAAGTCATGTTGCTAGTGGTGGTTAGCTGTTGGGAAGCCCTCCATTTTATACCTGTGGGACCAGGGGCCTCTGGCATTGTTTGGAGAGAGAGAGAGGCTCTGAGTCAGCGACTAGCCTTGTGTACCCATCCACCTAGCTACCTATCTACCTACCCACCCACCTACCCACACACCCACCCATTCAACTATCTATCTATCTATCCATCCATCCATCCATCCATCCATCCATCCATCCATCCATCTATCCATCCATCTATCCATTCATCCATCTCTCTATTGTATCAATCAATCAATCAATCTATCTATCTATCTATCTACTGCATCGATCTATCTATCTATCTATCTATCTATCTATCTATTGTAGTTGTAAATAAGAATCTTCACAGAATACCAGAATGACATCAGATACAGGTCTTTATTGTCATAACAAAGGAGTTGAACTGATCTTCATACAATCATACATAGTGTTTAATGCATTTTCATCACATTTTCTCGAACCTCCCACTATCTATCGTATTGGTTGTCACAGGGCCTAAACATATTGATTGGTTATTCTCTTCAGATGCCTCCTACTTCCTGTTATAGACTATTGTCTAAACGGAGGGCAACAAATTGTCACAAGTCATTTTCCATCAGTCACCCATTCATCCAATTTTGATATCAAGCCTTGTGACAGGTGAACAGTGACCTTTGAAATGTTTTCTATCTATCTGTCTATCTATCTATCTATCTATCTATCTATCTATCTATATATCCTTCTATCCTTCTATCGGTCTGTCAATCTAAGTTGAGGGTGCCAATCATTTTGTCTACTCCATTTTTTGAGTTCTGTGTGGGATGATGTCAGATTTGGCTTTTTTTCTCCATTTTTTTGTGTCGTTCCAATGCAAACAAAAGAAATAAACATGTGAATATGAAAGTATTTGTAATAGAAAGCATTTTCAGGGAGAAGTGGGGGCATTACCTGACAGAAGTGCAGGGGTGCCAATAGTTTTGGTCATGACTGTATATGCATTATCCTAACAGATAATGTGTATTGCATCCACCTCACTACTATCTCTATGGGGAGTTCCTCTTTCTGTGTTTCCGCTGTATTAACTGTGGGTCACTCAACGTGGCATTTCCAGCCCAGTTGAAAGGCTTAGGGAGGCTATTCATTGGTAAATGGTAAATGGACTGCACTTATATAGCGCCTTTATCCAAAGCGCTTTACAACGGCCTCTCATTCACCCATTCACACAGACATTCACACACCAATGGCGGCAAGCTACCATGCAAGACGCCGGCCCACTCACTGGGAGCAAATTGGGGTTCAGTGTCTTGCCCAAGGACACTTCAACATGTCGCCAGCCGGAGCTCGAACCGCCGATCTGCCGACCTTGCAATCATTAGACGGCAGCTCTACCTCCTGCGCCACAGCCTCCCCACAGTCAAACATTGGTTAACCATAATACCGTCTGTCCATGTTAGGTCCATGGTGGTCTGTATAGAATGATAAAGAGGATTCTAGGGGAGCATTTATAAACAACTGAAAGATATTGAAATGTTAAAAAATTATCTAAACGATGTCTGTTTGCAGTTAAAACTGTCTCTGAAAAAGGAGAAGATTCCACCTCCTTTCTTATGGGATCTAACAACATCGAAGGTTCTAAAATGGGATGGGGGGGGGGGGGGGGGGCTGACCCAATAAGAATTGGTGCCTTCTTATCTTTTTCTAACCAAGTTTCAGTAATAAATAAGAAATTAAGTTCATAGGAGGAAATCAAGTCTTTGATTAATAGAGATTTATTAGCTAAAGATCTAGCATTGACAACTGCTAGCTAGAGTGGTTTTGTGTTTGGTCTCTGTGTCGGCTGTGAGTGGCAGAGTACAGGGATTATTTCTGAGACCGTAATGTTAGGAAGACAGTCGATATGTCATTTTTCTTAGGCCTTTGGAGTTATGCCAGCTCGCCGCTCCACGTCTTGTTCCGTACGTTTTGACCGGCGCCTCTGACTCTTATCTCGGCGTTGTTTAGTCATACAAGCCCAAGGCTCAGGCCTGTTTGTTGCTAATGATGCTAACGAAGACTTCAGTTGGCTGCTTTTCAGTAATTTTGCAGACGGATAATTCACCTGTCCAGTGAATTTTGCAGCTGTAAACTGCCTCGTCAGCTTTGGGAAGTGTGAATTTTGATCTTAATCCTCTTCAAAGGCTTGCGTGGGTGGAGAACCATTAGTGTAGCGATTACAGCAGAAAAATAATAATAAAATGAAATAGAAGCAAATAGAATAGAAAATAGAAGCAAAAAAAAGCAATGGGGGGGTGAGCGAGAAGTATGTCTACTGTCATTCTACAACTGGAAGGATAGAGAGAGAGAGTGAGTGTGAGAGAGAGAAAGAACTGTGTGTGTGTGTGTGTGTGTGTGTGTGTGTGTGTGTGTGTGTGTGTGTGTGTGTGTGTGTACGTGTGTACGTGTGTGTGAGGGTGTCTCTTCTAGCTATGTTGTCATAGACCACCCTGGGTGATAGGAAGGTCGTAGAGACACCATTGGTTTTAGATTCCCTGTCCTCTCCCCTATCCGGGGGCGTTGGAATTGTTCTCCTAAAACACGGGGAACCACAGTTATTAACTCCGGTAAGAGTCACACTACGGGACGTATAACACTGGCTATGAAGGGAGTAGAAACCAGGGGAGGCTGGTTCATTAGGGGCAATTGGACAATGCCCCACCAAAGGGAGAAGAGAGAGATTTTTTTTCTATGACTTCTAGACAGTGTTGCTTCTGAATATCATAGTCCAATCAGCTAGTGTTCTGTGGAGTATATCATAGTCCAATCAGCTAGTGTTCTGTGGAGTATGTTCCAATCAGCTTCAAGTCCCGCCCCTTTCGGGGCAACTTTCACTCTACGCGAAATTGCACTAGGCTGTTCTCGTAGACTTGCATGTAAAATCTATTTTGGTAACTTCAGGCCATTCGGTCATTTGTCTATGGGGTTTTGGGACATGCACAAAGAATCGTACGTGCTTACGTCATGTCATACGGACGTTCGTTCACCGGCTTCACCATCGCTATGGCGGCTAGTAATGTTCTGAACAACTAAGAAACACCGTTCAGCCGTCGTAGCAACCAGGAGAAATTAACAGTAAAGGAATTAGGACCACCCAGACCAAATTTAATTATAAAGCAAGTTTATACAAAGGCAGGGAAAATTGGAAAATCGTATAACCGAGGATTTAGGAGGATTTCTTTCTGTAAACAAATTGAACAAATGGATTAGAAGGAGGCATCTTTTGTTCCCAACTTGAGGATATTACAACTGGACCTATTACCGAAGTCAAACTTCGTTTGTGGTCGCAATCTCCGCGGCTGTTAGGCTGCTACTGTTGGTGTTTTGCGAAGCCAGAATACACAAACTCGACCTGAAGGTAAGAGAGTCAGCTAAGATAAAAGCTACTTCAAACATTTAGTAATATCGTCAGCATGGTACGTTTTCTAATGTCGTCTTTTCGCTTGTTTGTTTATGTATTCAGCACACGCACACACACACACACACACACACACACACACACACACACACACACACACACTCACACTCACACACTCACTAGAGGGGATGAAGAGGTCTGTACAGGGGGGGAGGGGGGATGAAGAGGTCTGTACAGGGGGTAGAGGGGATAAAGAGGTCTGTACAGGGGGGTAGAGGGGATGAAGAGGTCTGTACAGGGGGGTAGAGGGGATGAAGAGGTCTGTACAGGGGGGGAGGGGGGATGAAGAGGTCTGTACAGGGGGGTAGAGGGGATGAGGAGGTATGTACAAGGGGGTAGAGGGGATAAAGAGGTCTGTACAGGGGGGTAGAGGGGATGAAGAGGTCTGTACAGGGGGGTAGAGGGGATGAAGAGGTCTGTACAGGGGGGTAGGGGGGATGAAGAGGTCTGTACAGGGGGGTAGGGGGGATGAGGAGGTATGTAGAGGTGGGTAGGGGGGATGAAGAGGTCTGTACAGGGGGGTAGGGGGGATGAAGAGGTCTGTAGAGGTGGGTAGGGGGGATGAAGAGGTCTGTACAGGGGGGTAGAGGGGATGAAGAGGTCTGTACAGGGGGGTAGAGGGGATGAAGAGGTCTGTACAGGGGGGTAGAGGGGATGGAGAGGTCTGTACAGGGGGGTAGGGGGGATGAGGAGGTATGTACAGGGGGGTAGAGGGGATGAAGAGGTCTGTACAGGGGGGTAGAGGGGATGAAGAGGTCTGTACAGGGGGGTAGAGGGGATGGAGAGGTCTGTACAGGGGGGTAGGGGGGATGAGGAGGTATGTACAGGGGGGTAGAGGGGATGAAGAGGTCTGTACAGGGGGGTAGGGGGGATGAGGAGGTATGTACAGGGGGGTAGAGGGGATGAAGAGGTCTGTAGAGGAGGGTAGAGGGGATGGAGAGGTCTGTACAGGGGGTAGAGGAGATGGAGAGGTCTGTACAGGGGGGTAGAGGGGATGAAGAGGTCTGTAGAGGTGGGTAGAGGGGATGAAGAGGTCTGTACAGGGGGGTAGAGGGGATGGCGAGGTCTGTACAGGGGGGTAGAGCTATTCTCATGCTAAATCGACTGTAAATCCAGATTTTAAAGTTGATATTCTTCCCCGTGGAGCATGCCCCCATAACCTATGCCCCACCCAAAATGTTTAGCACCAGCCGCCACTGGTAGAAACACAAGATGTTGCTGAGTAAGTTCATTAGGTCTACACGGTCATTTTAAGCCATCAACCAGCCCGCTACAACCCCGGGAAGTGATGTTAAATTGAAGTTACTTGTGTTAAACTGGCTATAAGCTAACATCATAACAATCGCCATTTTAATTATCTCCCTGCCGTCTTGAAGTGACAGGCGCCCTTTTCTCACCTTGCCACACAGACCTATGAAGAAGGCAACTTCTCTCAGTAGTCTTGCTACCTAGCCTTATGCTAGGTTAGCTTAGGTCTAGGCTAGGTCTCCCTGGCTCGGTTAAAGGACTTTAGCTCACCAACCGTAGGTGCCACAGACACAGTTGAGATATTTTCCGACTCGGCTCGGCCCCACCGAGAGACATATGGAACCCCCGAATCGGTGTGGCCCCCCCTGGTGATGTTAATGAGCTTCCTGCAATTAGCCGCATGCTAACGATGCTAATGCTAACAAAGGGTTCCCAGCATTAACATACAGCTCATTAGCATTTTACTTAATGGGAAAAAAAAAAAAAAACCGGTTCGACTTAAAAAATAAAATAAAAAATAAAACTAGGGTGAGGATAGTAGATGCACATGTGAAAAAAAAAGCTTAGGGTGAGGATAGTAGGGGCACAAAACAAAACAAAAAGCTAGGGTGAAGATAGTAGGGGCACGTGTGTGAGTCGATGTATCTACTATTAGTCTGTCATCTCTCTATGACCTGGGGTCACAAGGGTGCGGAATAACCAGTGACATCTGATTTCCTGGGCCTCAGGTATATGTGCCTCCAGTGGTGGAGAAGAAGCCAAGTCTATAAAAGCGGGTCTTACCTTAACTCAGAAGCCTTTCCTTGGCTACCATACAGGCTGTGTGTGTGTGTGTGTGTGTGTGTGTGTGTGTGTGTGTGTGTGTGTGTGTGTGTGTGTGTGTGTGTGTGTGTGTGTGTGTGTGTGTGTGTGTGTGTGTGTGTGTGTGTGTGTGTGTGTGTGTGTGTGTGTGTGTGTGTGTGTGTGTGTGTGTGTGTGTGTGTGTGTGTGTGTGTGTGTGTGTGTGTGTGTGTGTGTGTGTGTGTGTGTGTGTGTGTGTGTGTGTGTGTGTGTGTGTGTGTGTGTGTGTGTGTGTGTGTGTGTGTGTGTGTGTGTGTGTGTGTGTGTGTGTGTGTGTGTGTGTGTGTGTGTGTGTGTGTGTGTGTGTGTGTGTGTATTCTTAATCTGCTGTCTCTCTGTTAGTAGTGGTCTGTATCAAAGTGGGAGTGGCTTAGAGAGTTAGTGGGAAGTGGCTTGTATCAAAGTGGGAGTGGCACTGAACCACAGACCATGCAGCACCTCCTGATATGCCCCCTGCTGGAACAGCCCTGCACATCAACGGACTTGGCAGAGTTTAATGAGAAGGGACAGCAATGTGTTCAGCTGTGGTTGAACCACATCTAGCCAAGCCTTGTAACTGACTCTCTGGGGTCACAAGACACAGTCACAGACACAGTATAGTTATGTGTGTGTGTGTGTGTGTATATAACCTGTGTGTGTATAACCTGTGTGTGTGTGTGTGTGTGTGTATATAACCTGTGTGTGTGTGTGTGTTTGTGTGTGAGTGTGAGTGGCTTGTCTTGATGTGGGAGTGGCTTAGATAGTTAAGGGGAGGGGCCTGTTTCAAAGTGGGTGTGGCCTGTATCAAAGTGGGTGTGGCTTAGACAGTTAGTGGGAAATGGCTTGTATCAAAGTGGGAGTGGCTTAGACAGTTAAGGGGAGGGGCTTAGACAGTTAGGGGGAGTGGCCTGTATCAAAGTGGGTGTGGCTTAGACAGTTAGGGGGAGTGGCTTACGTCAATGTGGGAGGGGCTTAGACAGTTAGTGGGAGTAGTGGCTTGTATCAAAGTGGGAGTGGCTTAGACAGTTGGGGGAGTGGCCTGTATCAAAAAGGGAGTGGCTTGTATCAAAGTGGGTGGGGCTTGTATCAAAGTGGGAGTGGCTTAGACAGTTAAGGGGAGTGGCCAGACAGTTTAATTCATTCATTAATTAAAAGGGGGGAGTGGCCTGTATAAAAGTGGGAGTGGCCTGTATAAAAGTGGGAGTGGCTTGTATAAAAGTGGGAGGAGCTTGTGTCCCAGTGGGAGTGGCTTAGACAGTTAAGGGGAGTGGCCAGACAGTTTAATTCATCAATTAATTAAAAGGGGGAGTGGCTTGTATCAAAGTGGGTGTGGCCTGTATAAAAGTGGGAGTGGCTTGTATAAAAGTGGGTGGAGCTTGTGTCAAAGTGGGAGTGGCTTAGACAGTTAAGGGGCGTGGTCAGACAGTTTAATTAATTAATTAAAAGGGGGACGTGGCTTGTATCAAAGTGGGCGTGGCCTGTATAAAAGTGGGAGTGGCGTGTATCAAAGTGGGTGGAGCTTGTGTCAAAGTGGGAGTGGCTTAGACAGTTAAGGGGCGTGGCCAGACAGTTTAATTCATTCATTAATTAAAAGCAGGAAGTGGCTTGTATCAAAGTGGGCGTGGCCTGTATAAAAGTGGGAGTGGCTTGAATCAAAGTGGGTGGAGCTTGTGTCAAAGTGGGAGTGGCTTAGACAGTTAAGGGGTGTGGATAAGGGGCGTGGCCAGACAGTTTAATTCATTCATTAATTAAAAACAGGAAGTGGCTTGTATCAAAGTGGGCGTGGCCTGTATAAAAGTGGGAGTGGCTTGTATCAAAGTGGGTGGAGCTTGTGTCAAAGTGGGAGTGGCTTAGACAGTTAAGGGGCGTGGCCAGACAGTTTAATTAATTAATTAAAAGGGGGAAGTGGCTTGTATCAAAGTGGGTGTGGCCTGTATCAAAGTGGGAGTGGCTTGTATCAAAGTGGGTGGAGCTTGTGTCAAAGTGGGAGTGGCTTAGACAGTTAAGGGGCGTGGCCAGACAGTTTAGTTCATTCATTATTAAAAGCAGGAAGTGGCTTGTATCAAAGTGGGCGTGGCCTGTATACAAGTGGGAGTGGCTTGTATCAAAGTGGGTGGAGCTTGTGTCAAAGTGGGAGTGGCTTAGACAGTTAAGGGGCGTGGCCAGACAGTTTAATTCATTTATTAATTAAAAGGGGGGGAGTGTCTTGTATCAAAGTGGGTGTGGCCTGTATCAAAGTGGGTGTGGCTTAGCCAGTTAGTGGGAGTGGCTTGTCTTGATGTGGGAGTGGCTTAGACAGTTAAGGGGAGGGGCTTAGACAGTTCTTAGACAGTGGCCTGTATGAAAATGGGTGTGGCTTAGACAATTAGGGGGAGTGGCTTGTATCAAAGTGGGTGTGGCCTGTCGGTGGGACCGAGCCGATTCGGAAAATATCCGAACCGTGTCTGTGGCACTTACGGTTGCTGAGCTAAAGTCCTTTAACCTTCCTTTAACCACTAGGCCGGAAAAGCCTGAATTAAAGTGGGTGGCTGCTGCTGGCGTACGTTTGGGCCCAGGGAACGGGCTGCGAAAGAGTCACAGTCACCAAACTCTACACACTCCTTCATTGTATCCTTACATTGTACCAATTCAACTTTCAGAGTCCTAGGCCATTCCCTAGAGGCCCTGCACGCGAGCTAGACACTAAAGGGGGAGTGGCTTGTATAAAAGTGGGTGTGGCCTGTCGGTGGGGCCGAGCCGAGTCGGAAAATATCTGAACCGTGTCTGTGGCACTTACGGTTGCTGAGCTAAAGTCCTTTAACCTTCCTTTAACCACTAGGCCGGAAAAGCCTGGATTAAAGTGGGTGGCTGCTGCTGGCGTACGTTTGGGCCCAGGGAACGGGCTGCGAAAGAGTCACAGTCACCAAACTCTACACACTCCTTCATTGTATCCCTACATTGTACCAAATCAACTTTCAGAGTCCTAGGCCATTCCTGGGAGGCCTTGCACGCGAGCTAGCGGGAACCTGTAGGGAGCTCTAATGCTTGATGTGAAGTGCCTAGTGTAAAAACACACGTACAGGGGTACAGGGAGTACAACATGTTGCATTTTCATGCCATTAGGCAACTTGCTTCCTAGGGTTTCCTAGGGTTAGAGATGCATTTGGACTTCTGGAGTACCTCCACTACTTTCAATGGGTTCTGAAGGTCTGAGAGCTTTCTACTTTCTACCCTGGCTAACTAACCCTGGGTAGAACCTTGGGTTCAAATCTGGAGTGTGTGGGACCAAATCTGTAGATGTAGAAGCTTGAGATGAGAAAAGGGCGCTTGTCACTTTAAGGCCCAGGAGGGAGTTAGCGATTAGCGATGTTAGCTTAGCTCAGTTTGGTGTGTGTTAACTTCACTTTTAACATGACTTCCCGTGGTGTGACTCTTCCCGGAGAGAAAGAGAGAAAGAGAGAGAGAGAGAGAGAGAGAGAGAGGAGAGAGAGAGAGAGAGAGAGAGAGAGAGAGGAGAGAGAGAGAGAGAGAGAGAGGAGAGAGAGAGAGAGAGAGAGAGAGAGAGAGAGAGAGGAGAGAGAGAGAGAGAGAGAGAGAGAGGAGAGAGAGAGGAGATGAGAGAGAGAGAGAGAGAGAGAGAGAGGGGAAACGATTTGGCCATTGATTGAGTCGGAGAAGAAGAGAAAAGATAGAAAAAGACAGAAGACAGAAGGAAGGATACTGGAAGAGGAATGCTGAAAAGAGAAAGTTGGGACCAACTGCCATCCCAGAGTAAGGCCCTGGGTGATGAGCTCCAGGATGGCCAAAGACCAAACATGTTTATTTGTTATTTTCTATCATGTTATCTTCACACCAGGAAACACACAATACAGGCAGACAAACACAATACGATACAATAAACCTTTTTACAAATTACAAAAGTCTCTCCTGATTGAAATACTTTGTCTTGAATCTTGACGGTTCAACATGATTATAACATGTTAAATGTCACTTGGCTAAGAAGAATCTGAATGTCTCTTTAAAAGTCATCAAGGCTATAGGGTTTACCCATCCCCATTATCTGCAGACAGCATCACGAGAGACTTCAGAACAGTCAAGTTACATTCGTGAAAGCATGTAACATGTAACTACAGTATATAGCTGAGGCAAAATTATAATTCATTACTCATATTTTCATCCTCCATTTTATGATGTTTTCCATGGAGACAGTGTAGCGCCCATAGACATGATCAGAGTCTAGGTAGGTCCCTGGTTGGGTCTATAGACATGATCATAGAGTCTAGGTAGGTAAGGGAAGGAGGGAAAGGAGAAGGGAAAGGAGCTGGTTTACATAAATAAAGGCTATGTACACTATCCACTATACTATACTGTACAAATAAAAACACTGTGCTGTACTCTATGCTATGCTATACCTATTCTAACATTTCCTATTCTCTGCAACCTTATGTACCCTAGGGTTGTCATATTGCACATAGTGTTATTGCACATTCATTTAAAGTGTCGCAGTTTGCAGGCTTGAAATGTACACATTTGTGCCTCAGCACTACCCCTGATTTTCAATCCAGCAGCTGCCATCAATCCGTCCAGACTGTCCAGGGCCCAGAACCTAGGTCTTTGCTGTGTTCAGGGCCTGGATGGCCCTGGGGTAGAAGCTGAGCTTCAGTCTGTTTGTCCTTGTGAACATGGTCCTGTACCGCCTGTTCGAGGGCAGCCGAGCAAAGTGTTCGTACCCAGGGGTGGGATGGGTCTCTGGAGATCTTGGAGGCCTTCCTGAGGCAGCGTGTGTTGTACAGCTCTTCCAGAGAGGGGAGGGGGGGCCGCCGGTGATCTTCTGGGCCGTTCTCCACGACTCTCTGTAGCGCATTCCTCTCTGCGGCTGTGCAGCTGGAGAACCAGTTGCAGATGCAGTAGGTGAGGATGCTCTCCACTGCGCAGCGGTAGAAGGCCACCAGCATCTCCTGTCTGATGTGGTCTTTCCTGAGGACTCTCAGGAAGAAGAGCCGCTGTTGTGCCTTCTTGATGATGGCTGCTGTGTTGTTCTTCCAGGACAGGTCATCCTGTATGTGCACCCCCAGGAATCGGAGGGTCTATAGACATGATCATAGAGTCTAGGTAGGGTCCTGTTGGGTCTTTAGACATGATCATAGAGTCTAGGCAGGTCCCTGGTTGTGCCATCATATCCTACAGGAACACCTGTCATAGTTTGGACAGGAAGTCGTCTGCCAGGCCAGGAGGTCCTTATTTGGGCATGTCTAGATATGTTAGAAGAACAAGGCCTTTGAGCTATCCTGAAAGTACATCACATAGACTGAAAGCATGTATTGGATCGGTGTGTGTGTGTGTGTGTGTGTGTGCGTGTGTGTGTGTGTGAGTGTGTGTGAGTATGAGTAAGAGTATGAGTGTGCGTGTCTGTGTGTGTGTGTGTGTGTGTGTGTATGTATGTGCGTGTCGTGAGTGTGTCTGTGCGTTTGTGTGTGCATGTGTGCTCATGTGTTAGTGATTTACCAGCCGCCTGACCTTTGACCCTGACTTCCTGTGTTGACATCAGGCCCCCGGGCAGCCTGGCGTCACCTCTGTGGGGAGGAGAGACCAGGAAGTGGTGCCATCTTTGTCTGTCAGGCCGTCAGCTTCAGTCTTGAAACCGTTCTACACTACACTTGTACTTTCTACACTCTACACTGGAAATAATAACGTCCATAATCTCACCAATGGCAATAGTTTGGTACTCTTGCAGCTTTGCAGCTTTACAGCTCAGGAAAGGAAAGGCAGGAAAGGCAAAGTGAAAATAGCACTGCGCTGCATCGACTCGCATGGCTCAAAGGCTTGTTGTTCGATGCGCTCGTTCGCTTAACAAAGTTAAGGATCGAATCAAACCACCCACAAGTTGCCCCGGCCTTTTGATTTAAAAGGTAAACACTCAAGTGTTTTATTTGTTCAAAGGACACTCGTAGCCACTATGGCGAGTGTTTCTTTGACTGAAGATACTGGCGAATTCTCAAAATGGCTTCATGTGATTGGACGAACAAAATGTCAATCTTTCAGCCCTGGACTCAATGCATGGTGAGGCCTCCCTCAATACAAACGGATAGGGATTCTGGCCTGTAGGTGCTTTACAATTGCAATATTGGGTTTTAGCCATGGAAAAATTCAGATTTATGAACAAAACAGAAATAATATTAATATTACAAAAATTAAAATATGTTTTTTGTAAAATAAAAAAATAAAAAAATAAATATAATTATTGCTTTTTTAATGCTCTCTCTCTTCTCTCAAATTATTGTGGAGGCCAGGCCTCCTCCACCTCTATGGAGGAGCCTGCACTGGTGTACAGATACAATTGGTAGGCATCTAGTTTTATTTTTTCAAAGCAAGGATGTGGTTTACCTCTGCGATAGACTGTGGGGGAAGGAAGAAGGAAGTAAGAGATGCTAAACACAGGGAAAAAAAGGCTTTGCTAGAATCCTTCTCGTAAATGAAAGAACTACATACAGGAATATGCATCATTTTAAAAAAAATGCATTAAGATACCTTTTGACACTGCTATCAAAAATCCTCCACTTCACACTACTCACACACTACTTCTAGAATGGGCCTTGTTTTTGATACAGTATGTGAATTATTATTAGGGCTTCTAGCTTTTCGTAGGAGAGCTTCCCAATTATTCACACTGAAGACTACAATTTACATACAGTGTCACACACATAGGCTACTTATTTATTTACATAATCGCGTTACTTTCATGTTAATATAACCCGATAGTTTCTCTTTCTCTCTCTCTCTCTCTCTCTCTCTCTCTCTCTCTCTCTCTCTCTCTCTCTCTCTCTCTCTCTCTCTCTCTCTCTCTCTCTCTCTCTCTCTCTCTCTCTCTCTCTCTCTCTCTCTCTCTCTCTCTCTCTCTCTCTCTCTCTCTCTCTCTCTCTCTCTCTCTCTCTCTCTCTCTCTCTCTCTCTCTCTCTCAGTGCCATAGGAGGCGCTGTTCAGATCTGTCACTCGGGGATTTCCTCACTACAAAGATATTTTGAGGAACGATGATAGTTCACTTATTGAATGTATCCATGTATTGCCCACTATGTATGGCACATTTTTTTCACATGGCCGTTTAACAGTTTGTAGTTAAACCATATTAATTGTATGTGCAATATGTCAGCACACAAGACTGAGTAAAATCGAATGAATCGAATAATACTTGTATATGCCAATTGGCTGAACATGAAATATATGAGAGAGTTTGTTCTTGACAGAAATTCATAATCTTTGTCATTCCTGGGGCGACGATAAACACTTGTTATTTTGTCTCCACTGTCGCATATTGCCCCGTCGATTGTCGGCAATATTGTTGCAACATAATTG
Organism: Nansenia antarctica; assembly: GCF_963989245.1. NCBI lineage: Eukaryota > Metazoa > Chordata > Actinopteri > Argentiniformes > Microstomatidae > Nansenia > Nansenia antarctica. Next base: position 39,445,600 of record NC_137676.1, read on the forward strand.
TAGCGTCTAATTTTAGTTTGATCACATTGTAACAATAATCAGTGATTCGTGAAGTTTGAATTCCAGTCTGTTCGTGTCTATTTTGAGTATACAGGAATGACATAATCCCAATGAACGTGTGACTGTGGTGATCTCAGACGTCTAAACTAGTCAGCTGACTTTTTAAAGCCTTTACTAACAGTCTACTGCTGTAACCAAACAAAGGTAGTGTAATCTGTGTTCTAATGGGGACCAGTAGAACTTACATCAGTATAGGATATGCTACCGTGGGCATGTTGTTTGGATTTTCGGCTTTTCTCGTCTGGAACATCGCGTATAAACAACCATGGACGGCGGCGATGGGCGGCTTGTCAGGTATGGCTACAATAACAATAGCCAAAGCATGCCAGACACCATCGTCTGGTCACCATAACAATATATATATATATACACCATCAATATGATTTTTAGGCCTATGATTTTCTTTCTTTGTATATCTTCTATTATCTCTCGCTGTGCATCATGTAAACTGCTCATACTAAGATGACATACCAGTGTGTTATTCTTCTATTAGAGCTTCTTTAGCTTCTTTAGCTGTTCTGTTGCCTACTCTCAGTGTAAAAACGGAAACAGGGCACCATTTTAATGCACGAATATACAGTGTAGACTAATGTAGTTACGACGTTGGTCTTTCATTATAACGTGTGAAGGAGTGGACTGACTGTTTTCCTAGTAAATTCCGTTCCTAGTAAAGGGATGCATCAAAAACATCTTGCGTCACATCGCAAGAGTTCAATCCCCTTTTAGTATTTCAATTATAACAGCCTACTCAACCTATATTCACTTCACAACCTATATTCAGCAATGTCTTTGGCAGCGGTGCTGCTCCCTCATTGAGCTATATGCCCTGGTTCAGTCACAGTGTGTCACAGTGAGTCTCTGTAGTGTAATAAAGTATGATAAAGTATTTCCTTTATGTATTATGTTCACCGAACAGGAGTGCTGGCACTCTGGGCCCTGGTCACCCACATCATGTACCTGCAGGACTACTGGCGCACATGGCTGAAGGGACTCAAGTTCTTCATCTTCATTGGCATCCTCTTCTCCTTTCTGGCCGTGGTGGCCTTCATCATCTTCCTCACCCTCGCCATCACACAGAAGCAATGTAAGCGTCTATCTCGGGTTTATGTAGTCATATTGTATACAGTATACATACACATAAACAGACTTTTAAAATGATATATACAGTCCTTACACATAAACATAAACATACATAATCATAGAGTACATCGTAGGCCCACATATGATGTACATTTATAGAACGGATGGTTTGGAATTCCCATTGTTAGAGCCTATCCTGCCCATGATATGTTGAAGCAATAGCACACAAGTGGCTGTGCTTTATCATGGTTTAAGCTGTACTTGGACATTTCGGAATATTGCATCTCTGAAGCAGTACCATGTATAAAAGCTCTGACAGTTGATTTCTCTCCTGTGCTGCAGCTCTGACCGACCCAATCAGCCTGTACCTGTCCTGCGTCTGGAGCTTCCTGACCCTCAAATGGGCCTTCCTCCTGGCCCTCTACTCCCACAGATATCGCCAGGAGTTCGCCGACATCAGCATCCTCAGTGACTTCTGATCAGCTCCCATGTTACAGGGTCAGACTCTATGGGGTTTGGGTCACCAGTGGGCCAACAAAGAGTTGTCCAAAGAGATTTTATGAAAAGATGAGGAGGACAGAAGAGGACAGGCTGGAGCTGAAGTCATTTGACTTTCACCCCACATAGTTAGAACACTGTGGAATATTAAGCCCTAAATTCATGTCCAACCCCCTCCTCAGTTCCTATATCTAACACCTTACCTATTGTACTGGTGTCACCATATTTACTTGGTAAAACTGCTTCTGATTGGAAAGTGCTTAGTCGGAATGACACCAGTGGCTTATGTTTCTAAGGAAAGATTTGCCGAAGCCTATTTGTAGAGTGGCTTAGGAGGATGATAGATCACGATTGGGCCATGAAGGCTTTGGGAGTTTCTGTCAGTAAGCATTTAACTGGAGCTGTCCGACCTATATCGTCACAACGATTTGTTTTGTAGACTTTTATTCGGATTCAAATGTACTGTTTCTCTGACATCTTATTGATAAGATAATATACATGGAAAAGGCTGTCTGTGTGTTGTACATGTCATCTCTAAGCTGTTCCTCTGTTTGCCACTAGGGGACGCATTTTTATTTTGGCCTTCCTTTGCTCTGTCAGGATTATTGTATGTCTCTGAATATTTGTCCCTCTCTTTTAGATAGCAAAACACACTATTATATCCTGGATGTGGCAAACAATTGCACTTTAAATGATGGTGTTGATTCCATTGTGTTGCACTCCCAATGCTGCCATATTTAGTAGAAATAAGAATATGTTGCAAAAATGTGTGGAACTGATCTGCTGAGACAACTTGTTCTTATTGTTTCCATCATTGTATATGATCACCTTTATATGTATTCTGATCAGTACTATTAGTATTTTTTGCTTTTATGTTTTATTCTCATCAAGTTTAATATTGTTTGGTGTAAGTTCCAATTCCTCCTTTTACTAGTTGTTCTTTAATTATACAGTAAGTACCATTCATGTTGTGAACAATGAAATTAAATCTGTCTTAAAGTGTGTGTGTGTGTGCGTGTGCGTGTGTGTGCATGTGCATGTGTGTGTGTGTGTGGTGTGTGTGTGTGTGTGTGTGTGTGTGTGTGTGTGCGTGTGTGTGTGTGTGCATGTGCATGTGTGTGCGTGTGTGTGTGTGTGTGTGTGAAAACACAAACACAAAGCCAAGTTAACATTAAATCTGATATATATATATATATATATATATATATATATATATATATATACAGTATATATATATTAGTATCCAACTAATACAAAATATGAATATCATTTATAATGATTTGCTCCTCCCTACGTGGAACACTTACAGTACACCGGAGCCCAGGTGTTCAGACCAGAATCTGCCATCAGACCAGAATCTGCCATCAGCCTCTGCCATGGTTTCCCATAACAATGAACCTCTTTAAATAAGAGAATATCACTGATCATGTGCATATAGCCTCAGCAACACTCTCTCCCAGTTAAAGATAGTTAGAGATAGTAACATGAGCAGTTCAAGAACATTTGTGGCCAAATTGCCCCATTCCGCACCCACCACTGTTCTGTTCAACTTGGCCTACCCTCGCTCACAAGCAGACAAATTCACTAGTCAGTCATCTTACAGCCTACGCTAAAACATCTCTGTGTCTGTCCCCACTCCTCACTCCTAAACATTCCAACACTCATCTGCTACTTACTGGAATAAAAATGAAAAAAAACAATCTTCTCCATCCCCAGTTTTACCCTTCATGTGTTTGATGTTGTGTGTGAGCGTTTATGAGTTTTGAGTACTGTTTCCTTTTTCTATAATTACACTTGTCTGCTTTGCTGCACATCTCACTGCCCCCTGCTCTGGTCGTAGATGTAAAGTAGAATGTCACTGACTAACCTGCATAAATAAAGGTGGAGTTCCCATTAACCCACAATATTAGATTGAGTCAAAAAGTAAGAATAAGGATGCCATTGTATTAACACAAAATAATCCACTTCTGGCAGACTTTGCAACACAAAGCTCCTCCCAGTTAGTGTCACCACACCTCCAGTATAAAACCAATAATGAACTTGGTGGAGACCTGTGGATAACCATCACATCAGACACCAATGACATTCACTTCCATTGTAAGGTATAGTGCAGACTATTCTTTATTCTTCATTTTGCTGCATTTACCCTACCTTCTTTGAAATGCAACTGCCATATTTCAATCTAAGAATCGTACCAGAGAGTATTATTTCGCGTAGAACTTTCATGACATCCAAATGTAATGATTGGGGTCTTTTGTCTGAAATAACATACAATATCCTCCTCTGACAAACACTCATGTGTTTTTTACGACCCTTGAATTCAATCTTACAATTTTGGTCTGTTATTAATACGACACAAGCCATTCTTCCATTGTTCCAGTATGAAAGTGGTTATTGTAAGGTGAGAGGGGGTGATCAAGTGCAAGTGGAGTGTGTGTTATCTGACACTATTCAGGTCCGATAGTGCTAGCTGGTCCAATCCCCTCAAGGTTAGATTAGGAACCCACAGGTAGGAGAGGTTTCTACCAGGGGAAGAAGGGCATTTCATTCAACTACCAATGTCAAACAAATGTTACTGTATGTAAACGTCTTTGGTGATTGCTAACAACAGTTAATAAAGTTGTTACAGTCCATGCTCAGGTGACATGTTTCTATGTAGCACCTGCAATGTTTTGGAACTATTTAATATATTCCAAGTGTATGGAAGCCTAGATATACATAGCATATGAAGCATACGTTTTTTCTCTGTGTGAGCAGACTTTGAGTAATTCTCTCATTTACAAGCCACAGTGCAGCTTCATGGACATCAGCATCACCTGGCCTGCCTAACTGTCACTCGCTGCAGCGATGCACCAAGACCGCCCCCGTTATGTGATCAACAGGCCAGTGTTCACTCTACCAGACTTCGAAGAGGAGTTTGACAAGAAGAGACGTTCGTTCCCCGTAGGAGAGAAAATAAAGAAACTCTTCAGGTACATAATTCAACTAATAAATCAAGCAATCAATCAATCAATCAACCAAACAAACCGCCTTAGTGCTGGGATGGGCAAAAATGTGACCAACATCTGACCGGATGTGGGACCAGCTAGTGAGACAGTACTTTGCATAATGTTCCCCTGAATAGGTCTGTGCTGTTGTTCCAAGGTTTTGACTATGCCAAAGAAAGGAGGGCCAGTCACAGGTGGGGAGAAATGTGTTCTAACCAGATGTGAATGTTGAATAGTGTACTGCGTCTCCGTACTGTACCAGGTGCTCTGGGACTCGACTGAAGGCCCTGCTGTTCAGACACCTGCCAGTGCTGAGCTGGCTGCCCAAATACAAGGTGAAGGAGAACCTGCTCTGTGATGTCATCAGTGGGGTCAGCGCAGGCACCATTCAGGTTCCTCAGGGTCTGTCTCTCTCCTCTCTGTTTTATTTTTTTTTCTAAATTAAAGAGATGCTCAGGGGGGTTAAACCTGCTATAATAAAAAAGAGTAATGTCATTTTCTCATACAATTCTACCAGTATTTTGCTCTTTGATGAGTCCACAAAGACTATGGCTTATATTCAGAGTTTCTAAAGGTGTCTTCTTTCATTATTACTGTAGAGTAATCATTTTCTCCTCTTTCTAGGCATGGCATTCGCCCTGCTGGCTAGCCTTCCTCCTGTCAATGGCCTCTACTCCTCTTTCTTCCCTCTCATCCCCTACTTCTTCATGGGCACCGCTCACCAAATGGTCCCAGGTAAGTTCTGGAAGACTGTGGTTGCATTCGATATGAGGGCAGGATTTCATTTCTTCCTATCGTGTGACAGAATGTTCTCCCTGCCCAAGGTACCTTTGCTGTGCTCAGCATCATGGTGGGCATGGTGTGTCTTAGACTGGCACCTGAGTCTGACTTCAGCCACTTCAACACCACCATCAACGCCACCGTGGTGGATGAGGAGGAGATGAACCAGGTGCGACTGGGCATTTCTGCCACCTTGGCCTGCCTCACTGCCATCATACAGGTACTGGGACACCACAGAGTCAGTCCAATACGACATAATGTGCAGGAGTCCATCATATATTAGGCATTTGTTAAATCCTACATGATAACTCGCTTGATAGTCGCTTGACTGACACGTTGAACACATTCGCTCTGAGCAGATGGGTCTGGGTCTGATGCAGTTTGGCTTCGTAGCCATCTACCTGTCAGAGTCCTTTGTCAGGGGCTTCATGACGGCGGCTGGACTGCAGATCCTCATCTCGGTTCTGAAGTACATCTTCGGCATCAAAGTCCCTCCCTACAGTGGACCACTGGCCATCATCTATGTACGTATGTGGTTAAGTAAGCCTATCTCTCTGGCTAAACTTTTTTTTATCATTACACATAATGTTTTTACTATTGGTGTGTTTGTCTTGTGATTATGTTGTAAGTTAATTATACACTGTATTTTCTTTTTACAAATGTACTCCTGCTAACATATTTGTCCCTTGTGGGATAAATAAAGTATTTTGAGTTGAATTTAATATCTTCATCTTTCCATTCAGAACTAGTGATTTCAACTGCATTTCCACTTTGCTATAACAACCTGTGTGTGTCTCAGACCCTTATAGACATTGTTTATGGCCTGCCCGAAACCAACATCGCCTCGCTGGTCTTTGCTCTGGTCAGCAGTGTGGTTCTCATTGTGGCGAAGGAGCTGAGTGCACACTACCGCCACAAGCTGCCCTTCCCCATCCCCATGGAGATCGTCATTGTGAGTGACGGAGACGTGAAGCCACTTCCTCCTAAGATACAGTATATAAATAACACTATCACCAGCTATTTCTCTATGTTTTTAACTTATGGTAATCATGGTACGTGGTGGTGGTTTCACCATCCTCAGCTGAATACATTGTAAATATCTATGAGTACCAAATGTTATCTCATGTTGCGATATGCAGCAAAACGGCAAGCATCTCATGACACTGCCAGGCCAGGGTGTCAGAAGGGGAAGCATCTACCAGTGAGTGGGGGACAACCTTTGACCATCTAACTATTGCACAAATTGTTGCTCTAGTTGAGGATTCAGACCCTCCTTCACAATCTCCTATTACGGCAACTCTACAGGAACCTTATGAAAGAACACAGGTCTTTGTGTCTGATTATGAACCCCACACAACAACATTCAAGAAACATCTCCTCAGCTATCTGCCTGAATAGAGTGAACACCAGAAGGGGAGGGAACCCTACATCGCAAACAAGGAACAAGTGGTTAAGAGGAACAATTGGCTCAGGATGAGGCAATTCTGTTGATGAGGGCCGCCTTGGTTTTACCAAGTACTGCTTACAACGAGCCCACACATTTGACGGCTCCTTCCCGTCCAACTGTCTCACAACATCTGTTGCTGAACCCTTACGAGTGTTCAATGATATCGTCCTCCATGGTCCAGAGTTCCTCAAACCCTGTGCAGCTAATACAGAAGATGCCAACCTGCAACCGAGAATGTCAATGTCAGAAGTGCATTTGGCGGCACCCATCACACCTGCAAGACCGACACAATACGTCACAGCAAGGACATTGACATTTGTCAATCGACCTGACCCAAAAGCCAAACAAAACAAAAAAATGGCATTATGCAAATTAGGGGTCCAGACACACCCAATCATGAATATAAGCATTCTAATAGTTTCTAATAGTCAAAAAACATAAAATAGACACCAGGCTTGCATTTCTAGTTCATTTGGTTCAAAAGTTATAGCCGAAAACTTTTTTAGAGGGCGGCCATATTAATTTGGTCGTTGGCTCGGGCGCCCTGGCTAAATCACTAGAGCATACTCTGAGCTACATCTGAGCCATCTTTGTGCTTTTGCACAAATTTGCACCAAATGATCCCTAAGGCCCCCAACTAGTTGGCAGTGGAGAAAGCAAAACAAACCGGGCTCACGCGGTACGGCACGGGTCGGCAAGGTAGTGGAAAAGCGCCATAACATAGTCACGCACGCACATACGTAAATTTAAAATAAAATTGTCGCCTTCAAAATAAAAGCAATGCAATTCTACTGGACGCATTGCCTACACTTATTTACATGTTATTTCTATTATTATGATTTTTTAAATTGACCTCACACAGGGCCAGCCAGGGACAGCCATAGGGCCGCATGCGGCCCGGGGGCTGTACAATGCCCAGGTCTGTTGTAGGGAGTAAGTGACTAAAATGCACCTGATGGAGTCTAAGGCCAGTAGAAAAGGTTCACCCTGAGTCTGTCTTACAGGTGGTGGTGGCCACAGCCATCTCAGGTCCGCTGGACATGCCTGAACGCTACGGCATGGACATAGTGGGAGTAATCCCTCTGGGGTAAGAGACCAGACCACTCCTAGTACTTCATACAGTATAATGGTTTTATATTATATGGCTGTAAGATTTCCAAACTCCAATGGTAAGTAAGTAACTATGGTAGTAATGGTGATGAATAAGCAGACAATGCACCTGTGTTGAGTTGTGTTCACTCCACACTTTTCCTCCCAAATAAATATTTTCTCATACAGGCATTACATTATATGTAGGCCTCATGCTATCATGGCTGATTGATTAGTCACTTCACAAACTCTATCCTCCCATTCATATCCTCAACATTCAGTTGTTGTGTTGTGTTCCTAATCTCCTCTCCTAGATTCCCCGCCCCCGTCCTGCCAAAGGTGAGCGAGTGGGAGGACATGCTGAGCACGGCCTTCTCCCTGGCCATCGTGGGCTATGTGATCAACCTGGCTATGGGCAGGACATTGGCGGCAAAGCATGGCTACGACGTGGATCCTAATCAGGTACAAACAGGCAGGGGTAAAGCATAAGGGAAGAGGGTGAGCGAAAATGAGTACCGGTAATCCAAGTTTATAAATAATGTGATCATTGACATAATTTTTACATATAGTATGAGGAAATCCCCATGTTTGTCCTAACATAATAGATTATTATTATTATAGATTATTAATATATATATAATATAACATAATATTCTAATATGACTTTTTATAGCGTCTAATAATACTGCCATTACGTTGTGCACTAAGAGAACTGATGTGACCGTTTGTTTCTGTGCAGGAGATGTTGGCTCTTGGCTGCAGCAACTTTCTGGGGTCTTTCTTCAAGATCCATGTCATCTGCTGTGCCCTGTCAGTCACCCTGGCTGTGGACAATGCTGGAGGATCATCACAGGTCACCATTCAGGGATTACCTTAATGCAGAGACACGTCTTGACAAAAGACAGTGATCATGCACACATCTCTCACACCATCATTTATTGTTGCTAATCCACATTACGCTGGTTGATATACTGACAAACATACCACGTTTCATGACAGTTCATACCACAGTAGAATTAGGATCTTGACTCAATGAAGACTCTCGTTCCTGTTCCCTTCTCACAGATTGCCAGTCTGTGTGTGATGCTGGTGGTGATGGTCACCATGCTGTGGTTGGGGGCCTTCCTCAAGCCGTTACCGAAGGTCAAGATCTTTATTGAAACAGTTTAGATTGAAACGTCTGTGTACTGTATGAGGGTGACAAATGATAACAGTGAAGGTTGGACAGCAAGAATCATGTTTTTTGGACAAATGTCTGCAAATAATATGTGATATATAGCGTAGGTATTGAGTGTTGATCTCTATGAACTCCTAGTCTGTGCTGGGAGCCCTGATAGCAGTGAACCTGAAGAACACTCTGCTCCAGCTCGCTGATCCCTATTACCTGTGGAAGAAGAGCAAGCTGGACTGTGTGAGTCAGAGGCAGCCCTCATAATCAGTGTCAGAAGGAGTTGTTCTTGGATATGACATGACCAGGAAAAACTGTGGGGAATATACAGTAGTTATTACGGAAGAGTATTAGGGCCACAAACTGAGTTGTTGTTTTTTTCTCCCGAAAGGGGGGGGGGGGTTATATTCTGAGTTTAAAGTCTGAATTTCTGAGAAAAAAGTCTGCATTTCTGAGAAAAAAGTCTGAATTTCTGAGATTAAAGTCCGAATTTCTGAGATAAAGAGTCAGAATTTCTGAGATTAAAGTCAGAATTTCGGAGAAAAAGTCAGTTTAGAATCAGAATCAGAATCAGAATCAGAAGACTTTTATTGCCATGACATGTAAACATGTTAGGAATTTGGTTTGGTACCATGGAGCACGGTTTACAGCAGGACAGGTGCAAGACAGGACAAGACAGTGCAAAACAACATCAAAGTGCAAGAGTCATAATTAATATAAATATAAAGTGCAGAGATCAAGTGTTCAAGTGATTCAAGTGTTCATATCCAGACAGTCCAAAGCTCTCTGGGTGGGGGTGGAGGGAGGGTAGATAGATAGGGGTCAGGTCAGGGGGGGGCAGCGGCATTTAGGAGCCGGATGGCTGTGGGGAAAAAGCTGTTTGTATATCGGGCCTTCACAGTATTTAGGGACCGCACCCTCCTGCCTGAGGGGAGCGGGGCGAAGAGACCGTGTCCTGGGTGTGCGGGGTCAGCCATGATCTTCCTGGCCCTCCCCAAAGCCCTACTTTTAAACAGGGCCTCAAGGGGGGGCAAAGGGCAGCCAATCACCTGCGTTAGTGTTTATTGGTATTACTCAGATTTAAATGAGGTAATAGCCTTTGTGCAGGAGGAACTATCGGGAAGATGTGATACGACAGATTATCAAATTAATTGACCCTCAAGGTGTGGAACTGCGACGGACACATCGTCTCTGGCGATGGCAGCACTCTACCTGAGGTCCTAATGCACTCTGGCATATGGACTCTTACGACAAACTGAAGCCGTATGGAATCAATAGGGATCATAGGGATCAATGGTTGCTTCGATGGCTATAGTCGTTATGTGGTATGGATGGAAGCGTACACTACAAACAACGACCCTAAAGTCATAGCTGGATATTATATTCAAAGCATTGTGTTGGAGGATGTCCAGAGAGGCTGCGAATTGATAGGGGCACAGAAAATGGGTCAATTAATTTCATAATCTGTCATATCACATCTTGTTGCACCACGAATCCCATTCGAATGGCACGAAGATGCATCCAACGATAGCCTTGCATTTGGCCACTTCCCGATTGTTCCTCCTGCACTATTACCTCATTTAAATCTGAGTGATTTCTCCTTCTGTAGCCTAAAGACCCAGTTCGCGACAATGTCGCTTCAAAGTACGAATACTTGTTATAATAAGGTGATTTTGTGCCAATAGACAAAGAATGTCCTTATTACTAAAGCCAATTCCAAATTATAACTTGATAAGAGCATTCATGTCATTCATTTTAACCAGTAGGACCAATAAACACTAATAAATTCTGACTTTAATCTCAGAAATTCTGACTTTTTATCTCAGAAATTCTGACTTTAATCTCAGAAATTCTGACTTTTTATCTCAGAAATTGTGACTTTTTTCTCTGAAATTCTGACTTTAATCTCAGAATATAACCCACCCCCCTTTCGGGAGAAAAAAAAAAGTTCAGTTGGTGGCCCTAATACTCTTCCGTAAATTATAGCCTGTAAATAGAGCCCAGAGGTTTTTTTCCTGGTCAGAAAAACCTCTTGAGTCTTTCTATAAGAACAGGACGTATCTTTTGCTACATGCTAATGTAAGCTAACATGAGGATATTCAAAAGTCTCTCTAATACACACCGGTAGAACACAAATGACTATTTTACATGTGGTTCTGTCTCTTGTCCAGTGTGTGTGGGTTGTGTCATTCTTAGCCACATTCTTCCTGAGCTTGCCTTATGGAGTTGCCATCGGAGTAGGGTTCTCCATCCTTGTGGTCATTTTCCAAACACAGTTGTAAGTGAATCCTTCTTTCCATAGAATCACAACACTGATGCTTCAAAACGATTTAGTAATTGTTTCAGTCAGGGGAATTATACATTTGAATCAATAAAAGAAGAGGCATACAGCAGTAATGGGACATTTCTATATTTTTTTATCATGTCATGTTCCTCGCAGTCGTAATGGTTCAGAGGTGGCTCAGATCATGGATACAGACATCTACAAAAATCCCAAGGTCTACAGCAAGGTAACTATACTGTAGACACCACATACTCTGGGCCATTGTGTTTTTTCACCATATTGCTTTCTATAAACATGTGTCTACTGTGGTTTTTTTCTGTTACAGGTGAAATCCGTTGAGGGGGTGAAAATAGTGAACTACTGCTCCCCTCTCTACTTTGCCAATGTAGAGATATTCCGCCGCAAGGTCATCAAAAAGGTATTGATGAAGTGTACAGTACACACGATATTGACTAAAAAGAACACCTCACACACCTTTCTCTGACACACTTGTGTGTGTGTGTGTGTGTGTGTGTGTGTGTGTGTGTGTGTGTGTGTGTGTGTGTGTGTGTGTTTGTGTGAAGACCGGACTGGACCCAAGCAAACTTCTGCTGGCCAGGAGGAAGTTTCTGGAGAAACAGCAAAAGGAGCTACAATGTCAAAACAAGGACACCAAGAGGAGGAAGCTGAGTTCTCTAGTGACCATGAAGTCTCAGGTAAGAGAGTGGCTCTGAGCCTCATTCTCTGATCCTAAAGAGACAGCATCATCCAACCTTTGCGTTTAAAATTCCTACCCAGTATATCACATGGGATAACTGCTTAAACGGCAGATTGAGCACCGAGACATTTTATTGAATCTGTGGTTGAAATAAGATGACTATCTTGTGGTTATGTCTCTCTCTAGAGTCTATCACAGCTTGAGCTGCAGAATGACTTTGACAACAGCGAAGGCAATGCCAACAAGCCTGAATCGCCCACTAGCTATGCCAACTTCCACTGTAGTGACATTGAGCTGTGTGACCACGCTCCCGACCTGGACAAACCCAGTCCTTCTCCTGCTACTCTGGAGTCCCAGCCCATGCCCTTCCACACCCTCATCCTGGACTTTGCAGGGGTCTGCTTCATAGACCTGATGGGCATTAAACTACTCACCAAGGTCAGTTACCCAACAGTGTCATAAAGTCAATGCACAATATCCAGTCTAATTCTATAGAAGTTATGTACTGTACCGTATATATTCAGTGATTTGCATTGATTTGTGAGGCCATTGTGTGCTGTAATGTTTCTCCTACACAGATGAACTCAAGCTATGAGATGCTGGGGATCAAGCTATACATTGCCAATGTTCAAGGTGAGATTTTGTTTGTATGATGTCGGCAGTAAAGTGGTGTGGCTTGCAGCACGGGGAAAGCAGTTGTCATGGGAACAGGGCATCTTTTGCCGGAGCCAATGCTGAGTCACACTACTGTATGTGACTTGAGGTCTGTGGAGGACATGTACTGTACAACAAGATGAATACAGTTCATATACAGTTAAGGGCTGGTTAATGGTTCAAATCTCATTTCTGCATGTCCATGATAAGGCAGAACATTTTCTTTCCTTTCCTGTTGAGATAAAGAGGTGATTCATCAAAGTGAAAAGTGCAGAATGGCATTTCGTTTACGATTCATTTACCAACTGTTCTCTGTTCTGTACCCTGAGGGACACATTCAATGCCTTGGGCTCCCCAAACTAAAATAATGTTTAAGGTCATTGAAGTTGTTAAAAAGCCTTTCCACCTAAGAACCGTGTATATAGACATACTGTATATCTTGTTGGGTGGAAGATGGATTCCCTGAACACAAAAGCACCCTTCACTTATCTGCATGTCATTGTCAGTAAAGAAGCAAGCCCTCGTATCATAAAGGGTATACAAGGTCATTGAGCTGAAGTGTCATCCACAATTTTCTTTAAAAAAAAGCTCTGATGGCAAAATACAACATCATTGAATCAATTATTTGAAAACTATAGAAACTATATACAGTACATATTGTGTACTTTTATTCAACAAACAAGTATACCTCCTCAGTTTCAATGGATATGATATCTGAGTTTCCTACTTTCACTCCTCACATGACTGGTGTGTTTGCAGCCCAGGTGTATGAGGAGCTGGAGGGGGGAGGGGTATTTGAGGAGGGCAGTATCGCCCGTGCGCACCTCTTCCTGTCTGTCCATGACGCCATTCTCCATGCCCAGCAGAGGTCGAGAAGCACAGCACTCTCTGATAAGGTACATAGGTCCCATTCTTGCGCCGGACCACAATAACCATGCATGGTATCACTTCATAGCTTCTCACGTATTTACCCAAGCCTTTTACACCGACTGCAACAGAACGTCTTGCTGACTACATAAGCATGCAAGGACACTTCTAGGTATCAAATCTATGGGAAAAGGTCCAGTTCAAACACTTCACAGATGTTCTGCAATTAACTCGGTGATAAAAAAAGACCACCAAGATAAAAGAAAAACAAAAAACACTGTTAACAGTCAGACAGAGTCAGACAGAGGGGTCAGTGTATGATAAGACTGTAGAAATAAGGTGAGTTACAGTAAATTATGATATAGAGTAGTTTCATTAACTGTGTTCCTGGTTATTGAGTAATCTCCTACGCCCTTCCACATTTTGTTTGCTTCCTTTCTTCTCATTTTACACCATCTTATCTGGGGCAGCAAGGGTACACAGTCAAATCACACAAGCAACAAAGTTACAGGAAACTAAGTTGGCATCACTGAAAAAAATTGGAACTTCAATTTAAATCCTGTCGACAGAGGTCATAAATATTACAAGTTTGTCTGTGATTGTCTGTCAATCTGTGTCTCTCCTCTCCTCTCGCTCTTTGCACCTAGTGGATAGATATTTTACATTTACATTTTGGGCATTTAGCAGACACCTTTATCCAAAGCGACTTACAACAAATACTTTTGACTAAGTAAGTGAATCATCTATCCACCAGTCATAGCAGGAAAAGGTATAGGGGATAGCCTCTCAAAACCATTAGGTCTTACCATGGCTGTCATTGATTCACAAATACATTCAGGAGAACAATAAAAATCAGAGTAGAAATATGTCGATGATGTTTTACATGGGCACTTATGCTGTGTGTGTGGAAAAGGAGGCTGGTGGAGGAAAACATCGGAACACAGGCTCACACATGTTTGATACCATTGCCCATTGCATTCCATGCATTACAATTAGCCTGTCCTCCGATTTCTACCTCCACCAGCCTCCCCTGGTGGGAAACTATGAATGGGAGTAGTGTGAGGGTGACAAGAGGCTGCATGACTGAAGTGTGCCTGTACCTCTCTGGGGATTACAGGGAGAGAGACAGAGACAGGAGCTGGTCCTCAATATTCAGGAGCAGGAGAGGGACCTGGAGCAGGTACTGTATCCGAAATCAATATCACTCCTGTGGATGCTCTTAGTCTGAATAAAATGTCTTTTGAATTAATGAGGGCTATATCTCATCTGCTAATATCAATTCATCATCTCACACATTAACGATTTATCATTTTCTATCTGCAGGAGATGTTTTGAACACTTGGTGTTGGTAATGCTGAAGGAATGAATAAACTGTATTCAAATGGTGGATAATTATTGCTCTGATAAGGTTACCCACATGCTGCCTACCAACGCTGCTGCCATCCCTACTGTTTAGCAGTCTGTGTCTTGTCTGTGAACTTTGTCTTGCCCCTGTCCTTTCTTAAATTTGCACAATTGATTTGGAGGCCATAATGTCAATGTTACCTTGTAAAGTACCCTATTACTCCCTCACTCATTGTTTAGGCACCACTTTGGGTTTCTTTTCTAGACATTTTTAGATAATCCCTGACCACCTAAATTGCAAGGTGACAAATAAGGCAAAAATACATTTATATTTCTACATCAGATCATCATAATAGTGTTTGGAATTATGTTTTTCTGCTGAAATGGTGCATGACTGTATCTCTTGTTATACATAACTCTGTATGTGTATGTATTTATTATATAATGTTAATAAACGGGGTATTGTTGCTGGGCAATTCATTATTTTGTTGGATAACATTTTTCTTAATAAAAAATAAATAAATAATACTATTACTACTACTACTACTACTACTACTACTACTACTACTACTACTACTACTACTACTACTACTACTACTACTACTACTACTACTACTACTACTACTACTACTACTACTACTACTACTACTACTACTACTACTAATAATAATAATAATAATACAGACTTATATAGCACTCCAAGACGCATTACAAACTGAAAAGATCGAGTAGTAATAATAAAAAGAAACAAAAAATAAATAAAATAAAGTATAGGGGCCTAATTAAGGTAGTGCTGGGGACCATACATGGGAAGGGGAGGGGGAGAAACAATGGAGGAAAGTAACATTTGATTCGCTAAGCAGAAAGCACCGTGACCGTGGACATTAGACCGTGATAGGAGCGTCGGGCAAAGAAGTCGGTCACCTCGGTTATTATGTCACATTTGACGGTCAGGCCTAGTAGCCTATTTCTTTAAATCTGCGGATATTAAAAATATATATTTTTTATAATATCCGTTTCCCCGTTGTTTTAAGCCATTCGCTGTTACACGGGTGCTGAGAGGGAGAAAGGGATACACGGGAGGCAAGTGCGTTATTTGCAAATAACCTATTAGTGTTGGAAAGTACGATGTACTGTATGTCTTTTTAATATGATATTCCCCACTTTCAATGCCCATTAACTTTCTCCACCATAAAGGAAATCCGTATTTTATTTAAATTACACCATTCAGAAATGTGTTTAGATATTGAAAATGCACGTGTATCTGTATACATCCATCCAGTATAAACCATGTAGCCTAGTCGGATTGACATGTTGAAGACGGGCAGAGAGTCCAGCGACCTAATGTAGGCCTACAGGAGTCCTATGGACTGACGTCTCCCTCTAGTGGGAGGAAATATAACCCACCATTTTGGTAGAGCCAGGACAAGGTCTTTTCATATACTGTATGAATGTCTCTCTTGAACTTTCCTACTTTCTTAGTCTTCGTCAGTCATTGTTTTCACCTGGACGTCCAACAAACATGAATTTGGCAGCAGGTAAGTTACATGTTCAACTAACGGCCTATGTTACATTACCATTGTATAGAACGTGTTATATTCTTATATTCTTGTTGAAATCTTTGTTTTAGTTCTGGTTTGTTTCCACATTTTCGTCTCTGTTGGTAAGTATGTTTACTTATTATCCCTTAGAGATCCATATACAATATTTATGTTACTGAGGTATTAGCCTTTGAACCTTACAGTTGGCATGCAGAGTAAATGGATCATTTATCATTTTAAATGTGTATTTCTTCACTATGTTAAGCAAGGTGTGGTCAGAGACAAGAGTCCAGGCTGGTGTGCTATTTGAACAGCCACTCACAGTCCCATCCTGACCTGCCCCCCTTCAACCTGGACCAAACAGACCCCTTCCTCTGCACCCACATCATCTATGCTATCGACATGGACCAGGACTATAACATCAAACCCTTCTCTCTAGAGGACAGGACCATCTCTAGCTCCTTGAACGAGCTCAAGGAGAGGTGTGTTCTGTAGCATTGGCTGTGGGGCGGTGTGTGTGTGTGTGTGTGTGTGTGTGTATGTGTATGTGTATGTGTGTGTATGTGTACTTGCATGCAGGTGTGTGTGTGGGGATGGGGGTTTGTATCTCATACCACAACCTTAGATGCATGTCATCACCTTTTCACCCTCCCTCAGGAACCCAGCTCTGAAGACTCTGCTAGCTGTTGGGAGAGGGAGCTCTAACGACACAAGGTCAATGGCCCTACCATCACTTACAGTCACCAACAATCACCTCACAATCACCTCTGTGTGTTTACTACACCCTGTATACTGCATAGCGTCGTCACAGCTGTCAATAACACCTCTGCTCCATGTGAAGAGTTTTTCGTTCAGTCGGATCCAACTTTCTCTCCAACCTAGGCTCATCCAGATGTCCTGTAACCAAACCAGCCGGAGGGGGTTTGTTCACTCTGCTTTGAAACACCTGAGGCAGGAAGGCTTTGATGGACTAGATGTGGTGTGGCAAACTGGAGCCCAGAGGAATAAGAGTCTCTTCACTCTTCTGCTAAAAGTAAGACCTTAGATGAAACATCTTCTTTCTTGAGTTGCTCACTTTGATGTGTGTTGTGAGGCTACGATGTGTGTGTGTCTGTGTGTCTGTGCGTGCATGTGTGTGTGTGTGTGTGTGTGTGTGTGTGTGTGTGTCTGTGCGTGCATGTGTGTGTGTGTCTGTGTGTGTCTGTGCGTGCATGTGTGTGTGTGTGTCTGTGTGTGTGTGTGTTTGTGTGTGTGTGTGTGTGTTTGTGTGGTGTAGGAGCTGCGGGGAGGGATCCAGGAGGAGGCTCGTCTCTCAGAGAGGGAGACCCTGCTCCTCTCCACGGCCGTGTCTGGGCTGGAGGACTACGCCAGAGAGGCCTATGATGCACTGTCTTTCCCCCAGTGAGTCCACAGCAGCACCCTGACGAGTCAGGACCCATGGAGACCCACACTGACCTCCCAGATGACAGTCGTACCGGTCACAGGGTTAGAGGTCACAGGGTTAGAGGTCACAGGGTTAGAGGTCACAGGGTTAGAGGTCACAGGGTCAGAGGGGTTCTATTGCATCTCCAGGGCAGTGGGAAACAACGAGGTTCATGTCACATGTCATACAGGCACTAGTTTGTACTATGTTACACTCACATGGTCATGAGAAGTTATGGTCTCTGATCCTGCAGGTATGTTGACTTCATCTCCCTGGTGAACTATGACCTCCACGGGCCATTGGAGGGGATGACAGGCCATGTCAGTCCCCTACTACTCATCCAACAACAGCAGCCAGCTCTGGACACACCTCTGAGCATTGTACTGTACACTCACCGTCTCACCATCATCACAGTTTTTTGTTGTTTTTTTTAACACTTTTTTGCCTCATTTCCAATAGTGTTTTAGTCGCCTTCCTGTCGCCTTCCTGTTTTCTCCAGGAGCACCTAGTGCAGTACTGGCTCTCTCAGGGAGTGGATTCCCATAAGCTGATCCTGGGCTTTCCTTCGTACGCCCCGGTGCCCCGAATCTTGGACTACGACATCAATCATGAGGACAGAGAGGCAGCACTAGAAGATGACACAGGGGAATACCCCCAGCCTCAGACTGCACATGACGTCATGCCTTACTATGAGGTAAGATCCCAGACAAGCACACACACACATCGTGGATCACGTGATGTTACGTGAGCAATATGTACAGGATGATTTTTTAAACTATTTCTGTCTGTCAGGTGATATTAATGTCTGTTAGTAGATATCAATGCTGTTCATATCTGTCAACAGTAGTCTCTTTTCATGGCCTTGTGGAGCATGCGTAGCACCCAGAATCTATCAAGTGAGATGAGGCAACATTGTTAACATTAATACAACCATTTAGCAGACACTTTTATCCAAAGCGACTTACAATTAGAGATTAGAGGGACAGGGTCTCCCTGGAGTAATTTACTCAAGGGCACACTAGTCTAGTGGTGGTGTTCCCAGGTGGGATTTGAACTCATGACCTTCTGATCACCAGTCCATCCACTAGGGCCACCACTACCCATATTAAAGGTCAGTCCTCCTAGTTTACACTTCCTGACAGGTGATGATGACGGTTATCTATTGGCTCCTCAGGTGTGTCAGTTCATCAACAGCGGGGCATTCTTTGTGCAGTCTGATGAGAGGACGAAGATGGTCCACGCATATAAGGATGACCAGTGGCTGAGCTTTGATAACAGCCTGAAGGAGAAGGTACTGCACCGTATGTTAGTGTTTTTATCAACACAGTATCCCTGCTCCATATTCCATATCATCGTCACTCATCCTCAATAACATAAAGTAAAATAAAATAAAATAGAATAAAATAGAATAAAATAGAATAAAATAGAATAAAATAGAATAAAATAGAATAAAATAGAAAATTGCCCATACAGTGGTATACCCCCATCGGTAGTGCATGTGTATGTGATACTGCCTCCGCGGTGGCCCTCTCTGTGCAGATGAGAGAGCTGAAGCGTCTGGATCTGGGCGGGGCCATGGTGTGGTCCCTGGACCTGGATGACTACACAGGGACCCTGTGTGGCCAGGGCTCCTTCCCTTTCACCAGGCTGCTCAGAGCTTCTCTCTGGGGAAGACATCACAGACCTCACCACCGCTCACACCACCACAACCACGGCCACTGCCTCAGCCACCGTCACGGCCGGAAGCCACGCCCTGGCCAAGGCTCTGATCACCGTAGCCATCCCCATCGGCATGGTTTGCTCTCCTATGACAGTCGTCACCCTGGTTACCATGGCCATTGTCACCATCACCAGGTCCGCCTCCCTGTTTGATCACACGGGAAGCACAGGCCTTACTTACCTTGCTTTACCTTACCCTGGCCTAACTGGCTTTTTTCCTCATTTTTTAGAAACACCTTGTGTCCTCTCCTCCGTCCTCCACTCGCTCCCTTCTCAAAAAGCATTGGAGGAGAATGTGTTAGGGTAGGAACCTAAATCTTCAACTGTTACAATGACCCTTCTTAATGACACAGATGAAATGTAACTGTCTGTGTGTGCTAGTGAGTGTTTGTTCAAGCATGATGTGTAGCAGAGTCATTGCTTGAATGTAGCTTCAATGTTGCAGCTCTTTGAGTACACCTGTTACTTTAAGTTACATGATTTTGCATCCTGGCCATCGTTTCCAGTCATTATTTGATTTTAAGCCCCAAAAGTTTCAGCAGGAACTTAATTTTCTAGTCGTAATTATGTCAATTTAGTTGTTGCTGATGATTTCATTAACATACAATTAGTTCATATCAATCTTAAACAGGGTAAACTGTAATTAGGTTCAGATCAAGCAGGCATTGTATACAGTGCTCTTTTCAACATGGCATCCGCGCCTCATCAGTACCACACTCAGCTGACAGGGGGCAGTATACTAAAGGATAGTCAAACACCAAGAAAAATACATAGACAGAAAATAAATCACATAGGAGATTTATTTTTCATATTTACGGAATTTGCTGACTAAGCCCGTTTGCTTGTGAAACAGTGGTGTAATTAACCGAGAGAGAGAGAGCATCGGCACAACAGCTGTGTGGAAAGTAACCCGCCTGGTCCCCATGGAGACCTCTGGCTCTATAAAAGGGCAAGCTGGAGCGAAGAGAGGAGCTTAGCATCAGCAGTTTCACATGGCGTTGTTGTCTTGGAACTCTCTGTCTAACACACATAATACCCCCCCTTGTTAGGTTGAGGTACTGTATTCAATGGTCATGATGTAGCGTGTAGGCTTGTTCTGGAGAAAACAGTATATCAACATCACTAGACAATTTGGTTATTAATGTCATGACATTACTGTGTATGAGGAGAGCATAAATGTATAAAAGTGTATGTTGAATGTGATTTTGTTTTCATACCATTAAAAGCTGTTTTCTCAGTTTGACAGAATTTCTTGCTTGCTCAGTTTGAGAAAGAAAAAAACTGTCTTATGTGAAATGTATATGTATAGGTTTGACCTTCTATACTAGATGCATATTTCCCTACTTAAACACTATGTGCACTTCTGAGGGGGCCACAGAGCCAACCCACGAAATGTTTAGCACATTGGCCAGACCCCAAGTCGCCTAGCTCTCGGGCAGGATATGGAGAGACATGATTGAGTTTAAATTGTGGGATGCATTATTCAGAGATGGATGGAGGCGTCCTGTCTGTTGGGTAAACATCACTCCCCAATCACATTATCTCAGCTGGTCCACAATGACCTCACTCAGAGTAATTGGTAAGGTATTCATCCAAGAAGATGTCACAAGTTACTAATGACGTTGAACTTTCAACTAATCCAATTTCATTTTCGCTCATCTTTATCACGGCCAATTTGACGTTGTTGATTTTTGCGACGTAGAATGATGTTCGTATTGAAGATGCGTGGGCTGAGGTGGTAGGCCTAGCTTTAACGCTGGCCAGTCTATGCAGCCGAACATAATTCACACCTAAATGGAATGCCAAAGCGTATTGCCATAACATTAACAAGACACTAGAATGCTGATGATGATAACAAATAAGAGGAGTTGAATAGTGAGTGATGTCAACTGGATCCAGGTAGCAGGTGCTACCTATTAGCGTAGCCTAGCCTAGAGGCAGACTGTGGCTGTTGGTGTGCCTGATGCATGAATAGATTTATGAAGCCATTAAGAAATCATCCTAAAATATTCTGGTGCACACCTGGTCTTCTGGCCTCCCTCTTCTCTGGAACAAATTGGCACCATAGGTAATTACAGAGCTCCTACGGCCATCAACTTTTGTTTAGAGCCGTGGGAGAGCCACTCGGTTTTTGGTTTCTCTCTCACTCTCACGCTGCCCTTTCCCCTTTGTAACACTCTGTGTTCAAACCTGCCTGTCACAGGTTGACTTAAGGTGGTGGTTCGAGGAAGTCTCCTTTTTGAACCGCGTTGACTGTGTTTTTACACAGGGTCTTGGAGGGTCTGAGTCATGGAGTGCTGTTCTGTTTTCTGTTCTTTCGCTTTGTATGAATGTTCCATGTGATTTATCATGGTAGATGGTAGATTACACTCTGTGTTCATTTCAAGTGTTTAACTGCTCTTGTACCATGTAATCACTTAGTAACTACTTGTAGCTAATCAGAAAAGAAGGACCCTGCCCCGACCCCGATTGACTTTGAACACGGCAGAGCCATTATGCCATCCTGGTAGCGAGATACAGCATCGATGACCCTGGATACTATTACTTTACTTATGTAGGGGAGTAACTTTGCAGTCATTTGTAATTTGTCCAAATTCCCCATTCAGCTTTCCCTTCTACCATTGATCCTCCAGACATGGTTCCTCGTGCGTGTAGTAGGCTGACATGTCTCCATGAAGGATGGATGCCCTGTGGGCACAGTCAGCTAGTGCATTAGCCGTCAGATTACCGGGATCAGTATGGACAAAACATCCATCGACCAGGATAGTTTGATTAACAACGATTTCTCTTCAGTATGAGAAAATGAGTCAGAGAGAGAAAGGGAGAGAGAGGGGGGGGGGGAGCGAGAGTGAGAGAGACAGACACATACATTCTGTTTACACAACGATTCTGGGCTATTAGCTAATTGTATGTGTGGGATTGTTGACTAAAACATAGCCTATTGAGACATGAAACAACTCTGTTTCTCAGCTCCCACTCTGCCTTTTTTCCCCCCAGTGAAGCGTTCGACTTTGACCTTTTCTAGAATTGAGATTCAAATGTGCAGCACTTGACTAACAAGCCGGGAGGAGAAATTGCATTAAGCCACTGCTGCTGCCCGAATGGGATGTGGGCATAAGCCTGTCTTTAAATAGAACCACAGTCATCTTCATTCATCAGCGCCTAAGGATGACAGAGCATCCTAAAACCCTTCTGAACGGTTGTTTGACAATGATCAACAGACACCGATTAATCTTATATGCATATGCATAGGCGGGGTAGGGCTCGTGTCTGAGATCTATTGGGCTTCGTTAACAAGCCCGTTTTACGGCCATGGGGATCATAAATCTTGATTGTGCCATTTCAGCAAAACATGTCACTGGTGGACAGGGTTTGTTTACAGTCTTTCTTAGGACACGTCTGACCACTGATATCTAATATTAATTAATGTTGTCTACTGTCTCACTCCACTAGTCCAATGGCAATTAACTGTTCCAAGAATGGGACCATTCCCCGGTGATTAATTAAGGCATAACATTACTGAGGCTGCTTCTGGTAGGAGGACGGTTAATTATTTAACGTCCAATTATGCCACGGGCCCATGCTTGATGTCTAATACTGTTCAATCTGTTTTCTATTTTGCCTCAGTAGGAAGTAGAGCGCCTATTCCGTTGCTGAATATTTCAGTGTTAGAGAGACAGAACCAAACTTACCTACTGTGTTTTCATGATTGCTGCACACGGAACTCACATTCATGTCTTTTTTATATCTTTTTTATTTTATTTGATCCATCTTAGAGGCTGATACCTGATAATTGTGTTGGGCAGACACGTGTGAGGGATTGATGTGTGGGTGATCGTTACAATATGTTATCGTCCTATCAACTCGTTAAAGTGACTGGCAGGTAACTCCTCTCCAGTCTTCTCATCAGAAAAAGCCTAAGCCTGATTAGTACACATTCAGAGTCCTTATTGGACCATCCAGCATCAGCAGGGAAATTAGAGTAGACAATGCAAAGCTGTGCTGTGTGGTGCAACGCCAAGGGAGCTCATTAGAAACCACAGCTAGTGGAACAAGGAACCAAATAATGCTTTCCAACAACATGTCATCACAGGCGCTGCGTTTGTTATTACACTGCCGTAATCCAAGATCGAGGATTCAACTCACGCGTTAACGGAAGCCATCATTTTGGGTCATGGATAATGAATCCAAAGTCATACCTAAGGGAACACAGGTTATGTGTAACGAACAAGCAGAATGTTTCCTGACATAGTGATATTGATATCCATTACAGCCAAGCAGTTGTGTTATCCTTGTGAGGTTCAAGCAACCAAAGCCCTACTCCTGTATAGACTTTGACAGCAGTGCAGTGTACTCATCATCAGTTTATTTCCTTTGTCTTTTGTCTATTTGGATTCTGAATGTGAGACAGCTCTGAATGTGAGATAGCTCCGAATGTGAGACAGCACCAGTCTCAGTCTCCCCAGGGTTTGGGCCAGCAGGCCTATGTGGGACTGAGCTGCCAATGGACCTATCGCTAAGCCACGCCCCCTTTGACAACTCGGACAAACAAACAACGCTTGACTGACTGACTGACCGAACGATAGTTATGGAGATATACTCCAGTTCTATGAGTGGAGCGGAGCCCCATAGGGGAGCTCTGCTCCTATTGGTTTACACCGCTACCTAAAGTAGCAAATGACTGAATTTTTCGATGTCCGCGCCCGCCCTGGGGTGCTATAAAAGGGGCGTCCTCCGTTCCCTCATTCTCCCAAACATACAATACAGCCGGGTTTGAACAAGTCGAAGTGGGCCAGCAGCCCTATGGGGCTCCGCTCCACTCATAGAACTGGAGTATATCTCCATAACTATCGTTCTGTATCGTGGAGCTCCGCCCCATAGGGGAGCTCTGCTCCTATTGGTTTAGGCGGAGCGAGCGAGGCCAAATCTACCCCCACTGAGACTCTATTAGTCAGAACAAAATCTCAGCGGCACCCGGAGCTGACCACTGATGTTGGTTCAAGACAACCTTAAAAGTTGGCCCAACCCACACTGAGTCTGCTCCACTGATCTAGCCCTTACGTGAGCACGTAGGGTTGTTGATCTAACGGAACATGTCCTGGAGGAGGGTCCCCTCCCCAGGCACATCCGTATTTATTCCTGACAGCACTTGAATAGAATCCCCATGACCAGGGTAATCCAAGTGCCTTCCCCACTACATCAGTCATCAGCAAAACTGAGGACAGAATGAGAAAAGGATGAGGAAGAAATATCTTTCAAGTAATACCGTACAAAAGGTGATGGCGACGACCAAGACCCCGCCTCACATATCTCCTCCACTCCCACTCCCCTGAGAATGGCCACTGATGGAATGAGCCCGAATGCCAGTCGGCACGGGCTGCCCCTTCGATTCGTATGCGAGGCTAATCGCCTCGCAAATCCAATGGGACAGCCTCTGCTTCGAGAGTGGTGCCCCGGCTTTCTGTCCGCCGTAGCAGATCAGAAGCTGGGGAGAAGATCTCAGTCCTGCTGTGCGCTTCACATATTGTGCCAACGCGCTCACCGGACATAGACAATGTAAACGCCTCTCCCTCTCTCCGTTGTGAGGAGGAGGAAAAAAGGCGCTCAGTTCACAGCTCTGAACTCTAAACCCACGATTAACCTTAGGGATAAAAGCCGGGTTAGGGCGTAATACAGCTTTTGTTTGTCACCAGATATGATCAAACAATCTGCCCGTGTCGAGAGAGCGCATAAATCACTCACTCACTTAGCCGTAGTCAAGGCGAGGAGTAGACTCGTCTTGAGAGACAATAAACGCAACGACACAGTGTCAATGGGTTCGAATGGGGGCACGCACAGAGCCTCTAGCACAATCGACAGGTCCCATTTTGGCATTAGTGTCCTATGAGGGCGTCTAAGCCTACACACTCCAGTCAAAAAACGCTTAACCAGCGAATGACTGAACAGTGTCGTTGTCGCAAAACCCTCATGGCAAGCTGAGATGGCAGCCGCTTAAACTTTAATAGTTCCCGCCGCCAATCCCTTGTCAAACAACGACTGTAAGAAGCACAAGAACGTTTCGACCCGACAGCAGACTGGGTCAACGTCCTGTCCCTCACACCACTGTGTAAACACTCGCCAGCGCGCCGCATATCCCTTTGCAGTGGATTGCGCGCGCGCACTCTGAATGGTCTGAATGACCGCGTCTGTCAGACCCCTGCGTTCTAACAAGTCCCTCTCAGTAACCAGGCCATGAGGGGGCCCCCCATCATAGGTGGCCCCCTCACCAAGCCTCTGGCTTGAGAGAGTGCATCTTGTCGATGAGGTATGGGCCATGGGCCCTCTACCAACATCTCCATCAGTTCCGGAAACCACGGGGCTCCGGGGCGGTCTGGGACTACAAGAATTAACTCCTCTCTGATCTCACTCGTGCCAACAGTGGGAGGATAGATATCAGGGGTGGGAACGCGTATAACAGGACCCTCGGCCATGGGTGGTGTGCGAATGCATCGACTCCCAATGGCGGGTTGTCCTGTTCGCACAGGGAGAACCAAAGGCGACACTGCGCATTCGTCCGTGACGCAAGCAGATCCACTTCTGCTTGCCCGAACCGTGCCCAAATCAGAGACACAATGGAGGGTGCTAACTTCCAGTCGTTGTCTCTCGGGCCTCCCCGTGATAACAGATCTGCTACTTCGTTGAGCAGACCTGGAATGTGGAGAGCTTTTAGCGAACTCAGGTGTGTGACAGCCCACAGCCATACATCTGTCGCTAGGCGATGAAGTGACGCTGAGCGTACTCCCCCTTGTCGATTGATGTATGCTACTGTTGTCCTGTTGTCGGATCTGACTAACACGTCCAGATCCTTTAACACCGGGGCAAAATGAAGTAGCGTTAACTTGACCGCCTCGAGTTCCAGCAGGTTAATGTGACGCGTCTCCAACGGTCCCCATCTTCCTGCCACCGCACCTGCCTGACACACTCCTCCCCACCCAGTCAGCGACGCGTCCGTGAAGACTGGGTAGTGGGATGCCGGTCTGCCCATGGCGACTCCGCGCGCGATGACGCGCGGGTCTCTCCAGTAGCTCAGGTCGGTTTTGACCGATCTCGGTATTACAATCAACTTGCGACGGTGTCTCACTGGATCCAGTCGCAGTCGTGCGAACCACCTCTGCAGTCTGCACATGTGTAATAGGCCTAAGGGGACCACTACATGGGCTGCAGACATCAGTCCTAGTAAGGACATCATTGATAGAGCGGTGATTGTATTTGTCACTCGACACACCCGGAGAGCTGACGTCAGTGTCGCTCTCCGTGGTGCCGATAAACTGGCCCTCATCTCGGCAGTATCCAACTGAATGCCTGGATAGGAAAACTGTTGAGCCGGCCACGGAGCACTCTTTGTCCAGTTGACAGCTA
The DNA here is from genome assembly GCF_963989245.1 of Nansenia antarctica. NCBI lineage: Eukaryota > Metazoa > Chordata > Actinopteri > Argentiniformes > Microstomatidae > Nansenia > Nansenia antarctica. The sequence continues at coordinate 39,472,636 of NC_137676.1, forward strand.
AACCCAGCTGAGTGAGGTGCTGCACCAGTGAGGTTGCGTCCCGAATGGCTCGATTTGGGCATTGGGCCAAGACCAGTAGGTCGTCGAGATATGCTAATATGCGTATCCCGTTTCGCCTCAGTGGTTCGAGTGCTGTCTGCACGCATTTGGAGAAAGTTCGAGGAGCAAGCGCGTACCCGAAGGGCAGGCGCGTGTACTCGTAAACCTTCCCTTGGAAGGCAAAACGTAGAAATTTCCTGTGCCTCTCTGTGATTGGCACATGAAAATACGCGTCCCTCAGGTCTATGCTGATTCCGTAGTCGCCCTTCTGTATACAAGACAGGAGGCGCCTCGTCGTCAACATACGAAAGGGGCGTTTTGCCACTCTCTCGTTGAGGACCCTTAAATCTAGTATGGGTCTCATGCCTCCCGATTTTTTTGGGACAAGGAAATACGGGGAGTACCACCCCATGTCCCACTAGTCCCTCGGAACCATTGTCACTGCGCCCTTTGTTAGGAGATTCGTAATCTCCTCCTGGAGCGCACGCGTTTTTATCGGGCAGGACAAAACAGTCTCTCTCACGCCCCTGAAGGGCGGAGGAGGCTGAATGAACTGTAGTGCATATCCCCTCCTCAATGTCCTGTCTAGCCAGCCCGACAGAATACCTGCCCCTTCTAGCCATTCTGCATAACGCAACGAGGAGGTGGCACAGCCCAAGGTGGGGTCATTTCGAAAGGGATGGGTTGCCGTCTGTAAAGAGTGTTTGTTTTGTGTAACAATGCCCTTTATTGACGTAGGTTTATTATGCCTGATAATCAAAGAACCGGCCGCACGCTCATGAGCTGGGCCAGGTCTTGATAGACATGGAGGGGTTTTTGATGTAAATAACGGTCCCTCTATACGGCTACAGACAGGGGTGTTTAACCCCGTTTGTGTCGTGATAGGGGTAAGTCCGCTAGGCAGAGAGCTGGCCACACGCTGGTAAGCTGGGCCAGTCTCCGCTTTGTTTCTAACCGGTAGCGATTCGACCACACTCTGACAAGGCAGGTGGGTCTCCGCTCTGGTAGATAACATGGAAAATTCTCCTTTACTGAAAAAGTAAGGTGGGGATTTTCCCTCTTTTGCCTCTTTATGAGGTAGCAGCCATGAAGAGGAAACCGGTGGTGGGGTCATTACCGACCCCCCCGCCAGTCACGCATTCCTCTTGTGTTTACCGTACCGTAGCGGGCCCTCTCAGTGGTCGGCGGCGGGGGCTGGGGAGGCCGAGTGGGGTATGGCTCCGTCGGTAGAGGTGGAGCCAGCGCCGCATTACGCCGAACCCTCCGTTTCGCAGCCGTTGACGGCCTAGTCGTCACCACGGCGGAAGAAGAAGAGGTGGAGGGTCGCTGGAGGGGGAGGTGTCTGGCCAGGTGCTTCTTAGCCTCCTCCATCGCGGCCAGGCGCTTCGTCATGGTGTCCATGGCGGGACCGAAGAGCCCTTGTCTCTCTATTGGAGCATTCAGTAGGGCCATTCGGTCCGCCCCGGTCATGGTGGTGAGAGACAGCCACATCTGCCGCTGCTGCACCACCGCGTTTGCCATCAGGCGACCCCCACAGACCGCGACGCCCTGGGCCAGGTGCATCGTCGCGGCACTGAGCTTGCTCAGAAGCTCCGCCTCCGCTGCAGACAGACCGTCGGGTCGGTCTGTGGTGATTTTCGCAATGGCGTTAAACACGGCGATGTTATTCGCCGCCGCCGCCACCTGCGCACCGAGAGCGTAGCTCTTGTCCACCAGGGTGGCGTTAAACCTGTCACGCTGGTTGGGCAGCATAGGTTTTTTCGGCACCGACCAAGCGCTGGACCCCGGTACCAAGTAGGCCGCCAGCGCTGGTTCGAGCGGCGGGGAGCCGTCGGTCATCCCCTCCGCGAGCCCCTCCACTCTGGTAAAGGGCAGGAACGCCTTCACCGGCGCCCTGCCTGCGAGTGGTTCCACCCACGTGTCCTCCACGAACTTATCTAAGCCCGGGAGGACAGCGTTAGGAGGTTGGCCCTGTCGCTTCGCCCTCCTCCCGTAAAACAGTTCCTTCTCCCAGAAGGACTCAGTCGTTGGGGGAGGGGAGGCGGGACGGGGAATCCCCAACACGCCTGTCGCAGCTTCCAGGAGGCCCTGGAAGTCGTGGTGGAGTGATGGGGGGGCGAGGGCGGGGAGCTCGTGAGCCTCTACCTGCCGCTCGCCCTCATCAGAGCACTCTGACCCTGACACCGACCACTCAGCTGGGTGAGGGCGGCGTGGTGCCAGGGCCGGCTGAGCGGGCGGGCCCATCCCTACTTGGGGAGGTGCCTGCCCAGAACGCCGCTCTGGGGCCTGTCCGGACGCATCATCGGCAGAGCTATCCGAGTCGGATAGCATCCCCGAGATAGCGTCCGCCAGGGGAATGCTCTCCTTGAACCAGGCCATCCTCTTCCGCCTTTCCTCGACGGGAAGGAGAGAGCAGGGGAGGCAGCTGGGGGAGGCGACCAACGCCGCCTCGGCATGTTGGGGGCCGAGGCAGACGTGGCAGAAGTCGTGCTTGTCCTCCGCTGCTAGGAAGTCGCAGCGGCAGGCGTCCCGGAGGAACTTCGGACGATCCATCTCTGAAGGGAAGTGTCTGGCGGGTTCTCCAGTCTCTTGTAGACGTCCTTCTTGCAGTCTCAGATGTAAACCCGTGCTGACATTTTTGGGAGAATGAGGGAACGGAGGACGCCCCTTTTATAGCACCCCAGGGCGGGCGCGGACATCGAAAAATTCAGTCATTTGCTACTTTAGGTAGTGGGGTAAACCAATAGGAGCAGAGCTCCCCTATGGGGCGGAGCTCCACGATATAGAATGTGACTGAATGACATGACAATGAGTTACAATGGCGGGAGTTGGCAAATTTCTGATTTCTAATTTACCACAGCAAGTAATAGACATTTTTTTAAAGATTACAAGAATATTTTGTCTAGAAGCTTTTCACCATCAGATGAAAAGTTTCATCAGATGAAAAGGCGAGTTTTCTGCCTGTAGTTTGCTGTGATATGATTGGACACAGCAGGCACACCTATTGTATGCAGTTGAGGCTGGTAGAGGTAGGAATCGGAGAACAGTCTCATTGTAATGCATGGAATGAAATGAGGAACAGTATCAAAACGCCTTTCTCATTCCATTCCATGCATTACAATTACCGTCCTCTGACGTCTACCTCCACCAGCCTGCCATGTACAGTATAGAGGTATAGAAGGCTCTAGCTAGCTTTTATCTCATTAGTCAGAAGTGTCTAGTAGTGTCTGTTCACCAGGGGAGGCTGGTGGAGGTAGATCAGAGAATAGGCTCATTCGATTGTCCTTCGATCTCTACCTCCACCAGCCTCCCCTGCCACGCTCTCTCCCCTCCTTGATAAGGAGTTAACAACCCTGTCGGGTGTTGAACTGTTGTTGTTCAGGATTAATTAAACAGGACAGGAGGAGCCGTCCGATATTTGTTGATGTCAACAAGTCAGAGAGGGCACAAGTTTGAGAAGAGAGAGCTTCTGCTAAACATAGGGGGATTATTTTTTTCATAGAAATTTCGGTTGAATTTCCAGGTTGCAGATTTGTGCTGATTTGATTGGTAATTAGTTGAGGTGTTCTTTTTTAGGTTTGAGTTTTCACACGTTTACAAGGACATGTTCTTGATTTGAAGCTTCACGTTGTCAGCCTGATGACATCACCCTGTCATGGTGATTTGTCATCTTGACATGACATGGACAACTTCACCTTGGAACTTTCTCTCCTTGCTCACTTGCTGCAGTAGGTTAACATCACCACTGGAGGGCACTGTGGCTTTATCTGTAAACCCAGCTTGCCCCTCTGATCAGTGATAAAAAAAAACTTAAATGAAAATGTCTCAAATTTCCCCAAAGGAAACTTAGAGACAGAGAGAACGAGAAAGAGAAAGAGAGAGAGAGAAGGAAGGAGAATTAGTTCCAAAAGCAGAGACTGAGGCGATTAAAACAGCATGTCTTAAAAGAAAGCTGGTGATGTGATCTTCCTTTCCTGTCATCCATATATAGATATTGAGCGAGGGGCAGACTGATGGCTGAGTGGGGAGTCGGGGACTGCAGCACCTCTGTGGCCCCGTGGATGAATGAAGATGCAAATGGAAGGAGGAGGAAGTTAACGCTTTTAATGACACTAAGCGCACCCCTGAGGCCCCGGCGCGCTCAGCCTCGGCACATCAAGGACACAGCCCCTCCATCTGAACATCCCCTCAGCACGCCTCACATCCTGTCGATCTTTAGTTTCATCCAGACAAGCACTGACTGTTGAGCTGTTGAGCCGAGCCAATGACAAGAGACAGATGTGCTCCCCTCTGAGAACCGTCTTTGATAAGCCGCTGTTCTGCAGACTGTTAAATAACCATAAGAAACCATCAGGAAAAGAATGAAAGGAGGCCCGTTCTGCATAAGAATGGATGTGCTTGAAAAGCGTCACCTCGCTCATTCGCCGTGCTTCTGCTGTAAATGTCAATTTGATGGCAGAGTTTTCTCCCCTCAACCGTGACTTGTGTTATTGCTTCATCCCTTTAAATGAGAGAGCTTTCGGAAATGAAAGACTAGGGCCTTCTACTAGGCTGACTTGCAGACTGAGACCGAGTTCAATGTACAGTAAACACATCAGGTTGTTTGAAAAGACATTTTGATGCAATGAACAGCCACCTAGAAGTTTATAACGATCTTTATCTCCGAACCTATCTGGTACCTGGTATGCATCAACAGACCCAGAAGGGGTTTTCACATTACACAGCTCACACAGATGGCACCAGTCATGTACTATGATGTGTGTGTGTGTGTGTGTGTGTGTGTGTGTGTGTGTGTGTGTGTGTGTGTATGTTTGTGTGTGTATGTTGTGTCTATACTGTGAGAGACAGGCCCCATGTGGGATGTTGTCTGTGAGAGTCACTCAGGCATAAAGTAAGTTGGCTCCTGGCTCCCCTGGTAACTGCAGCACAGGTGAGCCCGCAGCAGGTGAGCCTGTCATAGTCAACAGCAGGGTCTTTACATTCATCAGGGGAAAAGGAAATGGAGAGAAGGCCTCTTTTGTCACATAGAGCTACTGTGCCTCTCGGAAAGCTTGCTTCTTCTTTTGTTAAGTTGTGTTCATTTCAAGTGTTTAACTGCTTTAAGTTGTTGTGTATAGGTATGTTAAGTACAGTATTTGGGAAATAGAACATTTTGAGCCACGTAATCCGCTTGTTAAGTCTGACGTCAAAAGTGACGTTTAGCCATTTCCGAGTCCAAACCAGAAATTCCCTCCACCAGAGTACCTGTGAACTACAGCGGTAGAATGACAGTTTAATCGTTTTTTAGACTCGGATCTATTCATACAACAAGGGACACAATACTTTCCCGTTTCCCCCATATTGTCAGGGTATTTGAGCCTCGGAAAAGCGCTATATAAATATAATTTATTATTATTATTATTTCGGCATTTCGAAGACAGCGCCTCAGCCAACGTTGGACCCGGAAACACGTCACGACTTAACAAGCGAATAAAATCAACGTTGGTCTTTTTTTTCCAACTGAAGTTGTGTTTATTTTTCCAAAATAGTGGTTATACTATTCAATATCTTACTATCTAGTGTTATAGTATCTAGTATCTGAATAAAAAACAGGATTGGAACACCTATCTGGACTTTCCCTGTGATGCAAACTACTTGTGGTATTTGTGGTCAGACTTCAACCATCTCCCGCTAACGGCAGTATGCTTCAAGTATGTGCCCTCTTGGCCTCTTGCTGTGTTGCACATAGACCTCCTCTAGCTCGGCACTATAATTTGTTTAGATGTTGATTTATGAAGTAATTGCCTCTAATTGCTGCTCAGTACCACTATTAATCCGAGCTGTCTGGTTCCTGAAGCACATTAGGCTAGATTTGTATAATGAAGTAATTAGTTCAATTATGGAAGAAGTAGAAAGTCAAGATGAGAAGGAAAAGAAAGCATTGAGGAAAGATGGAGAGTGCTCCAGTGCTGCATGGATTGTGCTGTTCTGTTGGGCTTGTGTCTCAGCAGAGTGGGTAAGAGTGTTTGCTGTAGGCAAAATGTTACATTGCAGTTTAAAATGAATCAGAGTGGGTGTGTTTCAACATACAGTATGTGAAGATATTGGAGATTGGAGATACAGAAAAACAAGTCATGTATTGGTGTTTTCTATATCATTGACATTCCATTCAAACTCATGAATAGCCTATGTTGTTTACTAACTGTATATACCCCAAACTGCTAAACGTCTTGTTAAAGAGATGTTACCGTTTTTTTTTGTCCCTAATTCTAATTCTGTAAGTGAAAGTAAGTGAATCCTCAGTCCACAGTCCTCTAGACATGTCTAGATCCCAGCTACTTTAGTACACCTGCATGCAAGTTACGGGTTCTAGGTACGGGTTCTGTGAGGAGATCGAACGTCTACTTTTAATAATAATAATAATAATTCATTGAATTTATATAGCGCTTTTCCGAGGCTCAAAGACGCTGACAATATAGGGGATACGGAAAACACAAAAACAACAAGTAACATGGTCAGCGAACGGGGAGGGGGGGGGGGGGGGGGGGTGGTAGGGACAGGGGAGGTGGTTAGGGGTAGGGGAGGCTGTATGCATATCAGGGGGGTGGCAGGGTTAGGGGAGATGGGTAGGGGTAGGGGAGGTTGTATGCATGTCAAGGGGGGGGGGGGGGGGGGGCGCCGGGATGGGGGAGATGGCTAGGGGTAGGGGAGGCTGTAGGCATGGGAGAACAGGTAGGTTTTGAGGTGGGATTTAAAAGTGAGGAGTGAGGGTGAGTCTCTGAGTGGTTGGGGGAGAGAGTTCCAGAGGCGGGGTGCAGCTCGTGAAAAGGCACGGTGACCGAAGCCTTTGAGTTTTGAGGGTGGGACAGTGAGGGGAACAATGGATGAGGATCGGAGGGTACGGGTAGGGCGGTGGGGGAGAAGGAGGTCAGTCAGGTAAGGGGGGGCTAGGCTATGGAGGGCTTTGTATGTGAGGATGAGGATTTTGAATTGGATGCGTTCTTTGATGGGGAGCCAGTGGAGAGAGTGGAGGACAGGAGTGATGTGGTCACGGGAGCGGGTGTTTGAAAGGAGGCGTGCAGCAGAGTTTTGGACCATCTGGAGTCTATGGAGGGAGCGGGAGGTGATGCCGGTGAGTAGGGAGTTGCAGTAGTCAAGGCGGGAGGAGATGAAGGCGTGGATGAGGGATTCAGCAGCGGGCGGGGAGAGGCAGTGTTTGATTTTTGCTATGTTGCGGAGGTGGAAGTAGGAGGTCTTGACGATGGAGCTGACGTGGGGATCAAATGAGAGGGTGGGGTCCAGGATGAAGCCGAGGTTGTGAGCCAGGGGGGAGGGGGTGATGGTAGTGTCATCAATGGTAAGTGTGATGGGTCCGGTTTTATTGAGGGTGGATTTGGTGCCGATGAGGATGACTTCGGTCTTTTCACTGTTGAGTTTTGAGGAAGTTGTGTGTGAGCCAGGTTTTTATTGCTGAAATGCAGTTTTCGATGTGAGTGAGGGGTGGGTTCTGGGTGGAGTTTGTGGTGAGGTGAGGTGTTGCTTTCGGAGAACGTAACAACAGCAACAACGACAACGACACAATTTCCCATTTTGGACTCTCACTGACTCTCTACCAATCGTGTTTCATTCATTGTCTGTTAACTCATTGTTATGAGTCTGTTGGATTGCCTGTGGAGGTTATGGGCAGGCTCCAGGGAGCGGGCGCTAGGCTAGATAATTAGTTGTTCTAGAACGCCAAACGGGCATGTTGCCTCCATGAGGAGGGGAAATGGAAAGTGTCATCGCCGTCACACTAACACCGGAACCTTTGCGTGTGATGGAAGGGCAGGCTTCCAACACATCTGTCAGTCACACCACCAGTCTTCTCTCCAGCCAATTGTGACACTCATCACTGTAGCACCACACAGCATGTGGAACTCATTGTGCTTATTTGTTTATCAAAAAGGACGGTATAGCACTACACTGCTGTTGAGTAAGAGCCGGTTTAATAGATACGCTGCCCAAAATCATGAACTTAAACTGTGGGTAACCTCAGTGAATATGCACCATACAATAAATAAGAGAAATGAAGGCCTTAGAGCACAGAGAGGCGCACAATGCTGTATACTGTGATAGCTTTAAGCATCTCCAGTAGAGTGAGTATATGTTCATTTGATGTATTCGCTATTCAATTGTCTCTCTTGGTGCTCTTGTGGATCAGTGTCTATAGCTGGAGAAGCACAGAGGCACCTGGGTCAGAAACCCTGACCTTCCCATGTGACCTTTTAGATTTAAGAGCCACCATCTCTACTGAGGCCACGTCTCCGGCCACGGGGTTGTGGTCGGACCGTCGAAGGCGCGCACGTGGCGACGACGACTTTCTGGTCTGGCGGGTGAGGCTGAGCAGCTTCTGGTGGTCCTGGCGGGAGATGTGCAGGAGGAAGAGGAGCAAGACCAGCCCCAACAGGAAGGCTCCCCCGAAGCCTAGCAGGACACCGTAGACCACAGGCCACGCCCCCATTGCTAGGCGTCGTTGGTACGGAGCGACAGGAGCCCTCTCCATTATCAGTTCCAGGTCACTCCAGGTGAAGTCCCTCACTGCCCACCAGTCAACAACAACAACAACAACAACAACATCAACAACAACAATAACAACAGCGCAGACAGAAGGAGACTAGAGTTGCACTAAAGGCAGAGGAGAATTAAACACCTGCGCTCTTTTATTTCAAGTTTTAACTTGGGTCTACGTGCCCCTGAGAATAGCCAGATAACAAATTGACAGGTGATAATTAGATTTTTGAATTTAGCAGGTGTCCTGGGGAGAAAACAGTCCTCCTTGTGCAGGGTTGATGTTGATTATTAATGAATTGGATGGCTGCCCACTGCAATCTAATCTCACCCTCATCTAGACACTGTGTATAGTGTGGTGTTTGACTATTCAGCCTATCAGAATGTGTGACAGACAATATTCAAACCTATAGGTCTCCCAAATGAAAGACTCAAGCGTCTACCATTAGACTGAGAGACATCTTTAAAACTCTTTAGACTCTAATGTCTGAAATAATGATAAATAACTACAAATCTAAGGATAAACGTTCATTTACTTTTAAAGATGAGAGGCTAAACTTTATTTTCATATTAGAATCCCCTTCACAATTTCTCATAAATCGTAAAAATCAGTGGGACAGCAATACTACTCATTACTATTAAAAGAAAATAATAAATAAACCTGGCAGTCTAGTCATTGTTGACAATCGATTTGCCAGTTAATATAAAACGAATGTCTCTTTGTGCTCTTGATAATTGTCTATAGCTGGAGAACCACAAGGGTAGCTGGGTTGGAACCCCTGACCTTCCCATGAAAGGCCGTGGGTAGCTATGGGCAGGGGTGGGCTACCAAATGTGCATCTTGCCCACCCTGTTTTTTCAAATATTTATCTGCTCTTATCTCTTTTTTTTTGTTTTGTTATATAAGTTATTTTTTCTGAGTAGGGCAGTCCTACTAATATTTGTCTGTTTTTGGACAGATACAGTGAAGACAGACAGGAAAGTAAAGAGAGAGGGCATGTCAGCAGGGCATGAGCCAGATTCGAAACCATGCGGACATGGGCACATGTGTGCACTGTAGGCCGTGGTGCTAGACCACCGGACCACCTCAGGCCACTGCTCCTATCTCTTGTCTGTTATTTATTATGTTTTGTTTTATTCGCCAATTTTGTAACTTGTATCTGTACTGGTGTGCTTTCTTGGCCAGGTCTCCCACGAAAAAGAGATTTAGATTTTCCCAGAATTCTGTGGTGTTCGTTCTGGCGGGCCTGTTCCCATGTGACCTTTACCTTGTAGAGCCACCATCTCTACTGAGGCCACCCCTCCGGCTATGTGATTGTGGTTGGAGCACTACAACTCATTACGGCTAGAAAAAAACAAGAAATAAACCTGATAGTCTAGTCATGGTTGACACCAATCGATTTACCAGTTAATATAAAAATAATGTGGCGAAAGGTGTCATCTCCACATGAAAACATTAGCTAGCTAGCCTAGTCTCACCTGAATTACCTGCCTAAACTCATTGCTGGATTATACACCAAACTGGATTATTGGCTGTAATATGAACAATTACTGGACAGAAATCGATCACCAAAAGGTACAGTAATGTTGTCATGGTTTTCACCTGCATTTTTGCTTTTGTTTGCTACTCACTTTTGCATGGATATTTCTGCAGCCGGGTAGCTAGTTACCTTTCAGTAGTGACACATTTGAGCCATTTCTGAGGCATACTACAAACATTTAAATTACAAGGTTGATTATTGCTGTTGCTTATCGGCTACTCTCTTTTGTTTTGAACACTCAGCAAATGTAACTTTGGTGCAGTATCGTCATTACATGAAAAAGGTATTTCTTTTCCTATGACCGCCTATGTTTTTTCAACTCCAATGTTAAAATAGAGAGTCATATGTTGTATTATGCGTAAGTGATTTTATCTGCCATGGTTTAAGTATTATATCCTTAAATAGCTTTATTGTATAAGTAACAGTGACTCAGAACGGGGTCTGAGGTTAAGGTCAAGGTGGTACACTTGAATGTCTCATCATGCAATAATCAAAGGTCTTCGTCAGCGCTACCCATCACAAGAGCGGGATTCCACATCTCCTTCACTACAGAGGAGCCCACGGCACTGAGAGTATCTAGGGGTTTGACCTCACCTTGCCTTGCCTGTAGATGGTGGTGGTCCTCTGTCTCAGACTTGACCTGGGGGGATGGCATGCTGTTGATGTGTTGATTGTAGCCCTCCACGTAGCGCTTCATGCCCAAGGTTTTGTCCTGATTGATGTTCTTGCCCACCTCTGAAAGTACAAAGAATCAGTGCTATGCTGTGAATGGCTGTGTAGTGTAATACTTTACAGAGTACTGTATTAGAGTATGGGTATAAAGTCAGATTGCACACCATGTCCAGAGAGATCCAACATGTCTTTGCACCCTCTAGGTAAGGGTATGTTGGACAGTTTGGACTTTGGTCAAAACTTGCACTGTATGATTAGTTCAACATTAGTTTGTGTTGTATGAAATGTGCTATACAAATAAACTTGCCTTGCCAATACAGCAACTGTTCTTTTTTTGACTTTCCAAAACCGAGTGAACCAGCCAATCATTGTTATGTAAAAGTGGGTGTATTGCAATCAAGTCCCTGGTAATTGATGCATTGTATCCACAAATTCATTTTCATCCAATGATAGATTCCTGTGTTCCTAGACAGTGTTGACTTAGGGATGTTATTGGATAGAACCGTGGTCATTTATTTCTCTCTCTGTCTGTGTAACTTTCTCTAACACACACACACACACACACACTCTCTCTCTCTCTCTCTCTCTCTCTCTCTCTCTCTCTCTCTCTCTCTCTCTCTCTCTCTCTCTCTCTCTCTCTCTCTCTCTCTCTCACACACACACACACACAGACGCACACACCACACTCCAACTCTGATGATGAAAGGAGCAGATGGTTTGTTCTGAGTCTTCTGTCAGATCATTTACACCTCCTCATATCCAACGCCACTCGACTGTGGAGAGATGCTGGACCCCACCACATGCCAGAAACTGGCAATGCACAAAAATATGCTGTTTCTGAATTTCCAATTAAGATGAATCTTGCAGTAATGAGGCAATTATGTAGACATTGTCATAAGAGTCTTGCCCAGGCTCTTACTGGACTGAGATAAAGTCAGAACCATCTTAGATAAATATGCACAAATTACCATTTGTTTACGTTTTCCTGTTTTGTCTGGTCCTATTCAAAACCCTTTGGACTAATTTAGCCTTGAGATCTACTGTCACCCAAACCCAGCTCACCACACATCCTCGCATAAGTATCTCTGGTATGTTCTACTGGTATATTCATCAGGGAGGCTGGTGGAGGTAACATATGGAGGATATGCTCATTGTAATGCAAGGAATGGAATGAGGAATGGTATTAAACACGTGTTTGATGTCATTCCTCATTCCATTCCTTGCATTACAATGAGCCTGTCCTCTGATTTCTACCTCCACCAGCCTCCCCTAATATCATACATGGATTGAAACCCATGACTATGATGAAACCTATCATAGCATTCAGTATTTTTTAAAATCCTACCGTGTGTCTGTGTCTGTGTGTGCATGCGCGTGTGTGCGCGTGTGTGCGCGTGCATGTGCGTGTGTGTGTGTGTGTGTGTGCGCGTGCATGTGCGTGTGTGTGTGTGTGTGTGTGTGTGTGTGTGTGTGTGTGTCTTACCCACAGCGATGTCGGTCCTGCCGATGTGCTGCAAGGCGCGAGACAGCCTGTCGTAGTAGGTCTGTTGGCCGTGCTTCAGCAGCCAGTCTGTCAGAGCCGTCCGACACTGCAGCATCTCCCTGTCTGGTGAACGTACAGCGTATGGTCATCAGACAGACAGGCACCCCAGCCTCCCTGCTGGCTAATGAGGGACAGGCAGGATTGGGCATGGGGGAGCAGACAGCTCACTCTCCTGAGTACCTCCATCGCCAGACAATGACATTTGTATTATCATACATTCACATTGAGTGTTTTGCTATGTGTGACAGCAGCTGGTGAAACCCGGGAACAAGTCGGCAGCCGATCAAATGTTCAGACTTTTATTCAGATTTGTAAAAATGTATTTCAGCGTTGTTGAAAATCAGTGACACACTTGCTGGTCAACTAACACAGTTTGTTTTGTGAGACTGCTAACAATCTAAAGTAGTGTTATAGTTTACTAGGTAGTAGGGGGGATTACTCCATTGTATTGCAATATTTTGGCTTGACTAGCAAGTGTGTCATTGATTTTCAACAACATTGACATTTATTTACATTTTTCAGAATAAAAGTCAAGTCAAGAGCAATTTGATTGGTTGGTGACTTGCTCCCAGTTTCAACAGCAGCCGTCACACTATACTATAGCGTACCCGATACCATATTTGTTTCAGATGAGAGCAGAGCAAATTATGATTTGTGTATTTCTTTAAACAGCTGGCTAAGGACTTGAATGTTTGTGTGGGTCATCAACCTGCTCATGACTCAGCAATATCTCACAAATCATGAAGAGACATGATGGAGAGGTCACATGGTCAGCAAATGCTTCTATTCCTTGGTCTTGGTAATGAGAGCATTACCGGTATCCCGTTTGACTCTAGGCTTCAGGTCTAGCTGGTTGTTCTCCAGCGAGAGGCGCTCTAGCTGCTGGAAGATGTTCTCCTCAGGATGGGACAGGGCTAAAAGGAGTTCCTCACACTCCAGCAAGGTCAGCAGCTCCACAATCCGGCCCAGCTGGTGAACCCCTATATCCTCCGCCACTGTGGGGGCCACAGCGGGGACTCAAAGCATTAGCATCAATGCTACGCTCTGCTCTGACTGATAACACTGCGACAGAGCCCATGCCATTACTGGCACAATTTGGATTAAATGTAGCAAAGTGTTAATGCTCAACATCGCAGGTATGATTCATTAGCAAGTACTCTATGTGCTGTGTAAAACTCATCATTATTCCCCTCCACAGGTGTGACAATTGGAGCAAATAACAGGTGCGGAAACTGGCAAACTCTGACTTCATATAACGACAGCTAGAGTTTTATAAAACAGATTTCTTTTTAGCACAGTAGCAGCTGCTAGGAACATTTATGGTTCTCGATATCACCCACTGAGAGAGGGAGAGGGAGATAGAGAGAGAGAGAGAGAGAGGGAGGGAGGGAGATAGAGAGAGAGAGAGAGCAATATCACCTGTGTCATCCTCCCCGAGGCTGGGTCGCAGAAGGAGCAGGAAGAGAAGTGAGAGAACTCCCCTGACTCTCATGACAACTGGTAGCTGTGTCCACTCACAATGAACAAGATCCCAGACTTTACTTTTAAACCTCGCCAGCACTCCGGAACTCGTAGAGAGTCATAGACGAATGGAACTGTGTGAGTCAATACAACTGGTAGCTGTGTCCACTCACAATGAACCAGATCCCAGACTTTACTTTTAAACCTCGCCAGCACTCCGGAACTCGTAGAGAGTCATAGACGAATGGAACTGTGTGAGTCAATACATTCAGTATTCTTTGTTGGGTGATTCTGGTCAGCTGTATGTGTGAGCGAAACGCTGTGATGTGATTGCAAGCGTTCCTCTACTCATCCATACTATTTCCTTCCTATTCTGTCATTGAATGCCTATTGGTCACAAGCACCATTGACTTTTCTCCACCAGAGAACATTTAGAACAGTGTCTGTTGGGGCATGATACATTTCCAAACAGCTTTTCCCATGCAACACGTCTTCGCCACTCTTTTCCTGACAATCTAAGGTTTGGTTTCTTTGTACTCTTCTCTACTAGACAATGGGAGACAGAGTTAGATATTTTCCTAATCATATCCTTGCTTTAGCCATGCCTGTAGCATTGCTGCCTTTGTGTTCAATAGCCCATGAAAGCCTGTCATTCTATAGTTACTCAAACGCTGTTTGCAGAAAAATGATTTAATGATAATAAGAGCAAGAGGGTGCATTTATGTTTATATGAGAAGACCCACAGGCATAACCTTGGGTCAAAAATCTGTTGCTTTTGTTCTTTTGGATTCATTGTTTTTCACTTTTAAAAGCTCTCCCAAAGAGGAATCGATTGAAGGAAGAAACAAACGAAAGCCTAAAGGCAAAGGGCACATTTAACCCCCCCGCCTCCCAATTGTAATAGTCTGCTTCATCCCAAACACGATTGAACTTAAAAGCTTTATTCAAGACCAGGGCTGGTGGACAACTTGCACCAAAATACTTCGAGGTCCTGTGTGTGTTCGAGAGAGCGCTGCTCTTCGCGACATCCAAAGCCTATTCCGCTCTCTCGTTCACCACGGCCGGCCTACACATCAGACGCCTTGTGAATAGTTGGAAAATAGAGGAATCAGAAGAGAAAACACCAACAGGGAGGGCTGCTGCTGCACACACAGCAGGGGAGGGAACACATCATCAAATGGTTGGTGCTGTGTGTTCAGGACGTATTACTGGAAAAGAGACGCGCCGACCTGCACAATAGAAGCACCTCAAGCAGAGCTTCACTACATGTGTACTCATTGTTGTGTGTGTGTGTGTGTGTGTGTGGGGGGGGGGGGGGGGGCACTGCTTTTAATAGATAATACAACTTGGCAGTCTCTCTGAAGCCTCTCTCGGCTCAACTTCCTGTGGTGAACTTTGGGGTTGTGTGTGTGGGCTCGTCTTGGTCTTCTCCATGACAGCTAATGAAAATAACATGCTGCGAGGCTAGAGCATGCTCTGGAGTACAGCATTAACGGGGGTGGGTTGTGTTTTGAGCGGTTGATTGTTAATGTGCGGTAATGTCGTATCGAAGCAGCTTTGCACAAAGGATTGTACGCAGGGGGGGGGTGGGGTTGGGGTGGAGGATCAGGGGCAGAATATATTGAAGTCTTTCAGTGTAATAGCTATCATCAGTGCAACATTGATCTGAACAGGCAACTGCAAGAGAAGGATGTATACAGTAGACACACCTTTAATCAGATCACTTGTACAAAACACACATTTCCATTTGCAAAGGTTTTTATGCATAGACATGTTATGGTGTCATGGTATATCCTCTAATTTTGTAATCCCAGAAAGACAGATTCCTGTCTCATGATTGGTGGAGTTTGGTGTCAGTCAAGTGATTGATCAGTCATTTGGACATTGCTGCAGTAACACCTGGCCAAGCCTTTCGTTATGGATCGGAGGTTGAGGCTCCATGTCTCTTACCCTTCACACCACTGAAATCTGGCTGGATAAGGACACAGACTCCGGTGGAATGAAGGATAGAATGCATGGAAAGTTCTCGCAGGTACAGGAGGACTCCTGCAGACCCAGTAGGTCTCTGAAACAAAAAGAATCAAAGTTACTTAAAGTATCATCATACCTGTACAGTAGATTGACTATTGTAATTCCTACATGAGATACTCCCGATAGATTGCCCTTCCCCTTTCCCCACAGTGGAGCACAAAATGGATGATTTCCAGCAGCACCTTTTTTTCCACTGCATTTATGGAGCAGATTTGACAGTTTGGAACGCTTCACTTCTACCAGTTTGAACCTGGCACCCGGGAGCATGTGTTGATCCCTCTCAGCCCTGTATGTGTGATTTATGGATGCTGTAATGTAAAGCCATCAAGTGTGGGAGTGGAGCAGGGAGGGAGGGAGGGAGGGAGGGAGGGAGGGAGGGAGGGAGGGAGGTGTAACCTGCCCTCTACGTGGGCCGGTATCTGAGCCAGAGCCTGATGCCGGTGCCTGAGCGAGACCAGACCTGCCCTCCCTGCTCCAAGGCCCCAAGGCCCCAGGGCTGTGGAGATGAAGCCTGCCTGGGCGCTGGCACACAATCACAGGGCCAGAGCTTTGGTGCTGCCCTGTCATTACTCACCCTGGCTGCCACGGCGAACCCCCCATCCCACGGCCCCCTAGCCCACCACCACCACCACCACCACCAGAGAGAGAGCCCCCTGAGAGAGCCCCCCTCCTGAGGAAACCAAACACCCCTTATTGAGCCCTGTCTCTCTTCTACTCAGAACACCTGCACAGGAGCTTTTGATGCTGATCTCCCTCGCACACGGACACACACGTTGAGCACATACACACACACACATACACACACACACACACACACACACACACACACTCTGCGCATGTTTTCCTCCTTGATTGTTCCATTTTATTTCTGTTAATTAGGCATCTTTTAAGATCAGATTCCGATCTCTGGTTTTATTCCATTCATATGGCCTTTCCATTTGCCCCCTTTCTTTTCTTCCCTATACATTTTCTTTGAGTTAGCCTCAACTGAGTTAGTCCTTTTATGGCACGTTGTTGGTTCAAAATGTTTTCCATTTGAGGATAACTGCAAATGATATCTATACTTTACAGAACCTTTCCTCTGTATGTCACTCACCTCGATATGAACCACTCACCTCTTTGCTCCTGTAATTCCACATCAACTGTAAAGAAATGCAGGGGGAACATTTTAAAAACGAAGAGTGAAGGAAACCAAAAGTCTTCTCATAAAAAGGTTTCTTTTTTCCTTTGTGTTAAATAAAAGAACACACAGGGACATTACGGACAGAGCGCCAACCTCACTTTCTTCGTACTGACTTTCTTTCTCTACCTGACTCAGGTATTGGTATTTTAGAGGCCTGCGAGGACCAATGGCAGTCTAGCACCCCTATAAGACCCTCCCCCTCTCTACCATGAAAGGCAGCCACACCCTGCGATGAGGCGTCGCTCTCACCGCCTAATCTCAGTACGGAATAACTCTGGAATCATGGCATATAGAACTCTAAATGCAAAAACGTGATGAATGTACTTCATTTGCTGTAGGCCTCAGGACTCTACTGTATTGGATGGGTTGTGTTTTGATGCATTTTAGTAATGAGATGAAACTCATGGAGCTTGTATCACTTTCCTTATTAAATGGGTACATCTCTGTTCTGTTCTCATCCACAGCCTATACCCATATCAATTCTCATAGTAATATTTGAAAGATAATTGCGTGGGGTTTGTGAAAAGTAATGGGCAATTTGAGTCTTTTTTTAATTAGCAATATTGCAGAGTGTTCTAGCACTTAGCAGCATTTATTCCTTAAAATTACTATAATCCACATGGAAATGTGATATTAACATCATCGTTCTCGAATAGAGTTATTATTTTCATGTGACTCTTTCTCTGCTGTATTACAACTTTTTAATTATGGCAACAACTAACTTGACAAATAGACAGCATTCTTGGCACTTCACGGTTACTTTGCCTGCCAACTTTGCAGCTCTGTAGGTGAAGGTAGAACTCCTCCTCTCAATCTTAATGAAAGGGGGCAACACCCAATGTCCCTCACTGTGAAAGGGCTGCGGCTGTCTGAAAGGCATTCCGACCCACCACAGACAATAGGGAGGACTAGGGGGATGGTAGATGGAGAAGACGGCACTCACGCATTCCAGAGGTCTACAGTAGATGCACCAGACTTCACCTGACAATATATATTTCTCTTGAGAGCACATTCATTTGAGCCCAATCTTCTTTTTATGTGATTTCATTGACAAGGACACCAATATCTTTGAGTTATGAGGTGTTGTTCTCCAGAGACAGACAGTGTTTTACTCATGTGTTGTGTGTGAGTGTGTGTGTGTGTGTGGGCCTGATAGTCCCAGACAGTGTGGCTGGGTGACTGTAATCTTTGGAGGGCGAGAGGGGAAGTGACAGCTGAAAAACGAGCCTCTAAAAGCCCTCAGATCAGAGATACCTCTGTCTCTGTATTACCACAGGAACAAAAGAGTTCACAGAAGAACCCTGGGCTGTAGGCATCGCTTAGTGGACACTGAGGTTGGGCTTTGGCTGTGCTTGTTTCTTGGATACTGAATTGCAGAATTTGTGTGGGTATGGAGTTGAGAGGAATGTATTGATCATGGCCTCAAAATCCTATTAGCAGGCAGGCCTTGGCAGCATTGTGGTATGACGTGTAATACTTGCACTTTGAAAGTAGGCCCTCTATTCAAGACCTTCCAACATCGTCATGTTGTGATGTGTACAGTACATCACGTGTGGCTGTGGATGTCTTTTGTGTGGGCAGAGCAGCCCTCAACCAGGATCAGTACTTGTTCTTGTTGAGCTGGCCCCAGGGTCTCTGCTGTTTAGGGGAGTTTTCCCAGATGAAGTGAGATAAGAAACTGCGTGTCCTTATAGACACATAATGGGAATGAAGGTGGGAAGAGCACTGAGGAAACTCACTACAGCATGATAGAATGGGCAGGAGCAGAGTTGCATGACATTTTCAAACTTCAAATGGTTGTGTAACAACAGACTGAACATCTA
>NC_137676.1:39496454-39568954 GCF_963989245.1 Nansenia antarctica
TTGGAAGACAAGATGGTGGCTGCTTCAAGGACAGGAGACAATGCCAGAACTGTCTTTCCAAACAAACATGCTTTCACATTGAATGCGTCAATACCACCCTGTTATTGTTACAAACCACAGTTTTTTCTGCGTCTGACAAATGGACAGATAACACGTCTTATTTTCTGATAGAATATAATGATGATGTGTGTGTTTTCGGTGTTTCTGTGCTTTCTGTTTTTCAGCGCATGTCTCAATGTGAGAAAATAGGTGTTAATGAAATTCTGGTGTGAAATCCAAACCCACTAATTGCGTTGTTGGACATTTGCATGATTTTACATGCCATTTCATGGCTTGTGCATTCAAGATCGATTCATGATACGAAAGCTATACTTACGTATATGCAAGGCTCACTGATTCTGTCAAAGAATAAATGAAACACGCCCTCCCCCCAACCCCACCCCCCGCCACTCAGAGAAAAACATTGATGACTGCATCAGTAAAACATAAAACTCAATTGGCTCTTTGGAGGTGTGAACGCTGTATAGATGGATGGCGGCATTACTGAAATGAAATTGGCCTTGATATTAAAAGAGCTCGTAGAGAAACTTTCGATAATGTGTGAAGCCTCTGGCTATATGAGAAAGCTGTCTTTTCTTCTCTTGTGCATTGATTACTCTGAGATTGAATAGCTGGAGGAGACAGAGTGAGAGTGAGTGAGGGACTGCCGGCTGACTGTTGCGCCATCCTGGCCGGCCGTCCCATTGCTCGTCCAGCCATGACCACAGGGGGCGCTGGGTGGAACCGGGCCACTTCAAAGACGCACTGGGAATACTGGGAGTCCATCTGGGCCTGTTAGAACCTCCACAGCACAAAGATGGCGAAGGAGAAATACTGTCAAACTAATATATCCTAGTTTGTACACACTAGAGTACACAAACACAAACACCACACACACACACACACACACACACACACACACACACACACACACACACACACACACACACACACACACACACACACACACCGTATCTACACAATTCAGTGGTTTCGTTGTTGATATTTCTTTTGTTGACTTTCGTGAAGGACAATATGCTGTGGAGGCCAGAGGTGAGCCCTTACAAGGAAGGCTTTATTTGAGCAGCATAGACTTCAGCTGTGGTATACACAGAGTTATGGGATTATCTGAGCTAATCCAGCAAAAGCACATTTAATGGTGAGACCGAATGTTTAGTGGCTAGATTTTAAGAGGAGATGATCCCAGATCAGTCAACAAAGGGCCTAGCGACTCTATGGATGTGAACTGAAACTCTATGACTGATATCCCCCCCTCTGTAGTGAAATGGCAATGTTGTCAGTGTGAGGGTTTATATACATGGGTGAACTATGTTCAGAAGACCGCTTGGCCCAACCTTGTACTGTACTATGTGGTACCAACGTGTCCAGTGAAACCGAGTCCCAGCTTTTAATCAAGAGTCTTTGATATCTATTCCTCTTTTTTTTATTTGACCAGGTATTAAATCAATCAATTCCATTATCATTTCATTTCATATAGTTGAAATGTTCCTTTCGAAGGATTAACATACTATTATCACAGAGAAAGAGAAAAATATTCAATAATCAGACACCATTGAGAAAAGAAAGGTGACAACAAAACCATCCGAATGGCAAATACTGTACAGTACAACACGTTTTAAATATTATTCTACCAAAGGCATCGTTCATACAGTGCTCGATTTGCAGACGTGATTGGCACCAAATTGAGAGTTTGTAATGTCATATTGGCTCTTTTCTGGCTCTTGCTTATCTGAATGAAACATGAGCAGAATAATGAGTCGTGACTTTTGAAAATAAGAGACACAGCCCCTGGCTTTACATATTCATTTGGTGGCAAAGGTTGGATAAAGCGGTCTACGAAACGACTGATGCTGATTCCTCTTTATAGTACAAACTGTTTATCTGGGGAGAGGGTAACACAGCTGGCAGATGTATAGCCTCCGATTGCTTATTTATCACAGACAAATACACAAGGATGGAGGTAGCATATTCCCTACTTTACATGTGGATAAGAAAAATAGTGGGCTTGGGGTTTGATTGAAAGCACTCCTGTCTAATCTGCAGTATCTTTTCATTCTGTTTCCCTTTTTGTACTCGAGTGATAGGGCGCCCCGGAATAAATTGCAATTCCGTGGTCATCTCCCTGAAGATGTATAGATGTTATTACTTTTTACATTTTTTTTTTTTATTGCAGTGTGGAGTAGACATGCATTTGCATTATTGTCTGTCCCTTCACATGATGCGTATATTGAAATCATGTGCATATGTACCACAGACAAAATTCATAGAAAGTAGCTGTCCCAGCTAGCATGGATTAATCAACTTTATATGGGTTCTGTAAATCATATAGGATAAGAAAAGAAGAGAAGTTGATGCCTTTGTGGTGAAGTTATTACTTACTGTATCATAAGTCATAAGTATGCAAACTCTGATGAAAAGGCCTTCTATTGCTGCTACCATGAAAAAACACCTACTACCACGGTGATATGTTTACCAGGCTGGTGGATGTAGAAATCAGAGGACGGGCTCATTGTAATGCATGGAATAGAATGAGGAATGGGATACCACTCCATGCATTACAATGATTTCCGCCTCCACTGATGTTAACATTACTATTGTGGTCAACTGAGAAGGATGACAATAGTCCAGTCAATCTGTGGTTTAACCCAGGGGAAATTGCAATAGTAATCATTCAAGTTTTTTTGTGATCCCTAGGGACAACCAAATAACATATTAAAAGTCTTAGTCTTAATATTTATTGGATCAAGGTAAATTCAGGGGTCGAAAATGTGGGTTTTTGTGCCAGGCGCAACACAGCCAGTTAATAGGATAAAAAAAAATCAACTAATAGATATCACCATGAAACTTCACCAGTTAATCACTTACATTAAGACTAACATTTTTTGTATTACAAGTTTTCTGAAATATTATGTTTAAATATGCAAATTAGGCATTATCTAATGAAATATGTGCTAATTTGCATAACATTCAAAATCAGAAATCTGAACATTGGATAAAGCCAGGTTAAACATTCTTGTTTCATCTTGTTGTCATATTAGAGTCAATGTCCTCTATAACATTTTGCCATGTTTTTAGGAGTAAATGTTACATAAATCAGGCTATGAATGATATATTAACAAACCCCTCTATAGCAGACCTCGGAATGTAGATAGGAATACAACTGGAAAGTTTGGTGTATGTAAGTGCTACTGAAGTGGAGATTTCTGGCTCAGAGTATGAGAAAAAAACTATTTTTGAGAAAATGGCCATTACCCCCTTGGGGGTACCCTTAACCCAAAATTATATAGTTTTATTTTATTTTATTTTATAGTTTTATTTTATTTTATTCAAACAAAGTCAATCAAATTAGTTTATAACACATGTATTATCATTGACATTTCTGAACATACAGAAATGTTAATGTTTTTCCATGAAAACCATGTTGCATATCATACAGTACAGATTAAACCCTTAAATGAGAAATAAACCATATAAACCTATAAACCTATTAAAAACTTTTTTTAGACCAAGCTTGAAATATGCCTTTACTGTAGGCCTACATGTAACCTTCACTCCATGTCCTCATCCAAATGTTGTGCCGACATATTCGCGCATACACCTCTGCATTCTGAACAGGCTACAGAGCAATCAAGTCCTTGACAACGGCATTTGCAGCGCATAGTGCCACAACCTGACTTGCAATTACAGCGCACAAGCTCCAACAAGTATTGAGGAGCAAGGTCCTGGTCGGAATGGATGGGAATGAGGCATGAGTCTTGGATCCTCCAGCCCCATTCCTCTGGTGGTAGCGAGTTTCCCATCCATTCCTGAACCTGATGGTACACTCTGAAGCTGTGAAGCATGGCAGACGACCATGTTGGTGGCAAGTTGCAAGGGTGGATAGCCGTTTTGCTGTCAGTCACTTTAGTATAGAAACTTTTCAGCCTGAGGTCATTGAGAGAATCCATTTCGGCACCTTTGTAGATTAGTATTAGTATATTGGTATATTAGTTAATTGCCCTTTCCCCTGCAGCAGCAATTTCTTCCTTGGTAGCAGATTGTTTTTGAAAAATGCTGGCCTGTACTCTGAATGAGTCGTTTTCGCTAACCAGACACAGAGATACCCCTTTCCCAACCCCAAAGAGTCTGGATGTTGTATCACAGCCAAGCATGGCATGCGCGAATAAGATGTTGTTGCAAACAACCTGTAACTTGATGATCAATATGGACAACTTCTTCTTTGTTCAGTTTGACTGTGGATTTGGAAACCAGTGATTAGGTGCTGAAGGTGTTCATACCCGGCAAACAGATTTTGTGACTCCAACAATTGAAGTATTTTGATAGTGTCAGCGTTGTCTCGTGCCTGTCTTGATGCAGAAAGGTCCTTGTGCTGTTCACTAGTTTCATAGTTTACCCCTGTCACTTCTTTCATTGCATTGTTGATTTCAGATGTTGCAGGGTTGGAAAGAACCCAGACCAAACGTTGTGTTTCAGACATACTCCTTCCCTGTGTCAGTCCTCCGGTTGTTTTCATACTTCGCACGAGGGCTTGTTCTATTACAAGGTCGGGGGATAGTCCGGCCCAGTATTCATTTGATCTACGAACAACTTGCAGACCATCTTCCTGAAATCGTTTGTAAACTTGGGGATATGTGTCTTCTAGTTGGTGCATTTTCTGGAGGTATATGGTCAATGATTTTACATACAAGTTATGTCCGGAGGCAGCCTTGAATGGCATCATGTCTGTCAGGGTATCAAGGTGCTGATCCCAATTTCTAGTTCTCTCCGATCCAATGAATGCACAGACTAGGTCGATCATCTCCATGTACTGTAGCCACAATGCTGCTGCCGGTCATCTACCATGGTTGTCTTCTCTGCCCCCAAACGCTGAGCTATGATCTGGAGTAGTGCACTTGCATTTGTCCCGGTTGCGGTGGCAGCCATAACACTGTCATACAGATCTGAGGCTTCTGCTTTTTCAGATTCAGATTCAGATTCAGATAACGTTTATTGCCATTATGCTTGACACATGTAGGAATTTGCTTTGGCATTTACAGAAGGTGCATTTATGCTTTTTTCACATATACATGAACAAAACAAGTACAAATACAAATGCAAAGACAGGCAAAAACAGGACAACACAGGACAGACAGTGCATGAATAGTGCTGTATATAAAGTGCAGTGCAGAGTTATTCAAGATCCAGTGCATGTTATGTCCT
Organism: Nansenia antarctica; assembly: GCF_963989245.1. Taxonomy (NCBI): domain Eukaryota; kingdom Metazoa; phylum Chordata; class Actinopteri; order Argentiniformes; family Microstomatidae; genus Nansenia; species Nansenia antarctica. The sequence continues at coordinate 39,501,714 of NC_137676.1, forward strand.
GGGCAGACTTGGAGGCGGGGGGGAGGGGGAAGCCAGAGTCATTTAGCAGCCTGGCGGCTGAGGGGAAGAAACTGAGCCTGTGGCGGGCCTTTAATGTCTTAGGCAGCCGCAACCTTCTTCCAGAGGGAAGCAGGGTGAGGAGGCCGTGGCCGGGGTGGAAGGGGTCTGCCATGATCTTCCTTGCACTCCTCAGAGCCCTGGTGTCATGCAGGGAGTTGAGGGAGGGCAAGGGACAGCCGATCACCCTCTCTGCTGAACGTATCACCCGCTGCAACTTGGCCTTGTCCTTGGTCGTTGCAGCAGGGAACCAGGTGATGATGGAGTGGGTGAGGATGGACTCTATGATGGCCGTGTAAACCTGGACCATCATGGACCTCGGCAGCCTGAATTTCCTCAGCTGCCGGAGGAAGAATATCCTCTTCTGGGCCTTCTTCGTGAGGGCCTCGGTGTTCCGCTCCCACTTGAGGTCCCGGGAGATGGTCATGCCTAGAAAGCGACATGACTCCACGGAGGCCACCGGGGTACCTCCCAGCGTGATGCTAGTTCCTCTGGTACTTTGGCATGGTCTGTGGATTCTCCATCTGGCTGATCAGAAACTGTGTCCTCGCTGTCATCAGCAACGGTACCATCTTGAGTCAACTCTGACACATCCTCTGAGTCCACAGCATAGTTTGCTTTGTTTGGGACAGGCAGTTTGACATGAAAAGTTTTCGCTGCCAGTAGGGTGTTCAGTGCTCCATCAACCAGGAAATGACCTCGTATGGCCCTGGCAACTGCTTTTCCTTCGAGCATTTTGGGCACCGTATTTGGTGTGTACACTAGGCCCCCAGACTTCTGTACATATGGAACAATGTTAATGCGTCCGACATCTGTTAGGTCCTTTGCTGTCAACTTGATACGTGGAATGATGGAAGCTTGTTCAATTCTGCGGGTGATGCATACAATATTTTTTTTTCTTTTTTTTTTCTCATAACACTCAACTTTAAGTTTTAAAGTACCCACTCAATATAGGCCTAATAAAGTTTAACGATCACTAAATACTTATAACGTGTGGATTTAATTCACTGTTCTCCTCTGCCTTAGGCTACTGGTAAGGGAGACTTGACTTGTGAACATAAGGCCAATGCACACGGCGGCGATTTTGTCGCACCGCCGAATTCAATTCCATTGTTTTGAATGAGACAATGCACACGGCGTGCGATGCGATTTTGTCGCACGACAACATTCGATTCTCCATTCACACCCACACACTTCGGTGGTGTGAATTGAGAATCAAATGTTGTCGTGCGACAAAATCGCACGCCGTGTGCATTGGCCTATACTTGTTCGTGTTCAAAAGCAAGGACTGTGTGATCATCTAATTATGTGTAGTTATGTGTTTTTAGCATGTTGATGTTCTCTCAGCATGTTGTGATGTTATAAAAATGCAGTTAGATGTTCGTAGCTATGTGCCATTCTTAGCCGCTAGCTGTTAGCAGCGTTTGTTGCGACTTTTCTCCCATTCTGTGTTTGAGGTGTACCAACATTCAAATACTTGTGTCGTCTTCAATTTCTGTCCGATTTCAATGTATGACACATCATTTGAAAGCTTACAATCTGTAGCTTCAGAATATGTAAAAAAAACTGAGAGTTTATGTAGGCAACTGATTGATGAAAACATTGTCTGGCGTCACATTTGGCAAATAAGTGGGTGTTGGGGTAGTTGTACCCCTAATACAGGTATAAGACTTAAGAATATCCTCTGAAAAAGTGTTTTATTGGAAAGATTGACCCCCAAAACATAGGAAAAGACACCAAATATGTTGGATAGGTATACATAGGCCCTCCAATATTAACACCATTTTACCCAGATGGCGTCACTCTAAAACATTGTTTAACCTCTTTTGACCTTGAAAAAAGTATGATCCAATAAATTAATCAAGTAAGACTTTTAATATATGATGCAGGAGGGTATTAGGAACAATAAAAACTATGAAACATTACTATTGCAATTTCTCCTGGGTTGGGCCTTTTTTTGAGTTAGATTGACTGGACTACAAGTCATAGCCTTCTGAAACAGTAGATAGACTCAACTAAAAGCCTCACCTTTCAGACCTAGTCAAAGTATTGTCTCAAGGAATTCATGCTTCTCTTTTCTTTACCCCCCCCCCCCCCCCCCCCTCCCCATCTCTCCTCCTAATGGAATTTTCCAGAGCCAGTGCTGCGGCAGAGAGCTGCTGTGGAATGCTGACAGGACTGGACTTGTCTTGAAGCTCTTCCTATCTACAGCCTTACCTGTAGAAACTAGCTCACCTGGAGGATAACCCTCCCTACAGTCAAATCTAGACCACGTTCACATACCATCAGGTGAGCAAGGAGGGAGGAAGCTGCCATTTACACAGATGTTCTAATCATTTCATATAAACTGAAGGGGGCTGACAGACACTGTTACAGGTCATCATAGAACATCCGGAAAGAGCTCTGAGCATAATTCCTCGAACAAAGTTTTGGCAAGCCTGCTGACATTTTTCAAACAGACATTTCCAACGTTTACTCCAAACCTTTACAGCTACTATAGTTGAGCGTGTTACCTACTGTACATGCACAATGTAACAATAAACGACTCCAGCCAAAAGCTCCACTAGTTGGTATACTGGGGGCTTTCATGTATCTCTTTTGTAAAGCTCATCATTAGTCTGATTATAATTGTGATTAGGAGTTCACCTCATCTATAAATGGCATAATAATCAGGATACAATAGCTGAATCACATATTAGATGGATCCATCATGGATAACTGCCGTTATTACACCAATCATGCTGAACTACAGCCATTGGTTGAGAGATAACAATGGGAGGATAATTTGTCATGACATTAAAAGGGTGTTTTTTTTTCCTGTTACTGTCCTTAACCGTTACTGTCCCTAACGTTGTCTTTCTTTTTCTTCTTTCTCAAAGTTCTTAAGGGGCGGGTTTGTAGGTTTATGTCCATCTGTACTGTGTGTATAAGAGAGGTGTCAGTCGTGTGTGTGTGTGTGTGTGTGTGTGTGTGTGTGTGTGTGTGTGTGTGTGTGTGTGTGCGTGTGTATTAGTGTGTCAGTCAGTTGCAACTGTGTGAAAGCTTGTGTGAGGGAGACAGAGAAAAAAGGATCCACCCAGCAGCTATTCTCAGGTCTAACCTTCCAGTATGAAAAAAAACTCTGTACTGTACAGTACCGTTCTTGGTTACACTGGTCAAGTAATAGTATGATTTGATAAGAGTCCATTTAATTTACCCCCCAGTACTGTCACACAGTGTTGGGGACTGCAGGTAGGCTACTGCAAAAGTCTTATATTCGAGAATGCCGTTATTTTCTCCCGAGTTGATGCTGACGTACTGGTGGGCAATATGAGATGATGGGATGGGATGCAGCCTTTCATTGTAAAGATTCACTGAGCCTCTCTTGATCACCTTTGATTGAGTCACCGGGCCAAACCTGGGTCTTTGACACCTGATACAGCGGCGAGGTTGTCTTTGAACCATGTAATAACACAGCGTGGGTGCCCCAAGCATTCATTACAGCTCCAGGCTTCTCTGAAGTCTCTTAACTCTCTCTGAGTGTGGTGGGAGTACACTATCGAAATGCAGCAGTGCAAAACATCTCGGTCGAGCTAATGGGATTTGACTCAGTGATAATGGAGTACAATTTGGAACCTCATTTTGTGAGAGAGTTAACGTCTCACATTTGCTGTACTCGGCTATTATCTGTGTGACCACAGATAAAGGTTCAAGGACATGATTGGAAGGAGGAGAACATGACCCGAATGTCCTCGCGAGTAGCAGTACGTGTTGTTAAGAGGTCATGTTCAACTTCTGTGTGTTTTATCCCTCTAGGAAATTAGACACAGCGACGACAAAGGACTGCTGATGATCTCGGGAAGATTAAAATCTAATTTAGAACGGTTCGTCGTCTGATGAAGTCAAGACTTGGCTTTAGGCGATTGAGAAGGTTTAGGCAGTGGCGTTAGCGCCATCTATTGATGGTGATATGAAGCTCTCTGTGGTGCTCCTCATCCTCAATTCCACAGTTAAAAATGGACAATACGTAGGACACAGGGATGAAATGGACAATGTCTCATACGTAGGACACAGGGATGATGGACAATGTCTCATACGTAGGACACAGGGATGATGGACAATGTCTCATACGTAGGACACAGGGATGAAATGGACAATGTCTCATACGTAGGACACAGGGATGAAATGGACAATGTCTCATACGTAGGACACAGGGATGATGGACAATGTCTCATACGTAGGACACAGGGATGATGGACAATGTCTCATACGTAGGACACAGGGATGATGGACAATGTCTCATACGTAGGACACAGGGATGATGGACAATGTCTCATACGTAGGACACAGGGATGATGGACAATATCTCATACGTAGGACACAGGGATGAAATGGACAATGTCTCATACGTAAGACACAGGGATGAAATGGACAATGTCTCATACGTAGGACACAGGGATGAAATGCTGAAATGCAAAAAATGTCACGGGGATGCCAGGTTGGTGCAACAACAACAATAACATGCACATTTACATTGAGTTACAATGGGGAAGATACAACAACCGAAGAATAGACTACATTTTCCACAGCCCGGGCCTCAGTTGCAATGGCTAATCATGAACAATGTAACGATTTAATACAGCAAACACTTTATCATGTAGAATTGTGTAATCGGAGGTGCACGAACTCAGCGGCGGTAATTGTAGTGTTTGGTAATTAGCACAGGAGAAAGTTTGTGAACCAGTATCTCTGAGATTTATAGAACAACGGGTCCTATTAGCAAACTCCAAATCCAGGGTTTCCTAACGACCGAGTTCAGAGTCACTAATTTGCGGCTGTCCGTGGTGTTTGTGAAATATGTTTCCAATCTCCCCGGTCTCGAGTGCTGCACGGTGCTCTAATTAATTAGAGAATGGCGAGGAGCAAGACAAGGGAGAGAGTGTGACTTACACATTCCTCCACAGCTTCCCTTGAATACAGCACAGACATTTATCTCCAAATACCAACACTGGAATGCTGATACTTTATATTATGGGAACTTTAATTATCATAATTTTTGCTTCACAGTCTGTTGCCAAGTAACAGTTTGAGCGGTTCTCTCACCCCAGCCTGTTTCAACAGAAGCTTCCGTCAGTCTCTCATCCTATTACCATAGGACACCAGTCAACAAGCTCGCGCATGAAGAAACAAGGAACCTGCCCCTCATCTTCTCGTTTCTCTGCCTGTGGCGTGTCATTTTCTTCTCACCCCCTCCAAAGTTTGCTTGGCAATTCATTGGAGTGTGTGGGGACATGGTCTGTGAACTCCATTTGGAGCACCACTGTGATTTCACACCATGGCCGAGGCTACTGAGGAGACTCTTATTACTTCATTATCATCAAACAGCTGAGATAAAATGCCTCAATCTCTCTCTCCATTTCTGTTGCCACTCGCCAAGGGTAATCTTCAGCTCGTGATAGTGGTAATAAAAAAAGGTAAGGATCAAGAGAATTGCTTTGAATTTTAATTGTAATATCCAATCTCACACTAGCACATTTGACCGTACGATATGTATTGTGTTCCAACACATTGTTACACGACACGATACCCTATGGTTAATTCAGACCAATCTTTTTACTCTAAATTATAGCGGCATGCTGTATGTAGGGTTTATATATATTTTTGACTACATACTATGCTGTATTGATCATTTCCTTATGGGCCACAAATAAGAAAATGATCAATCTTAGCCAAAATTGATATAATATATCCTCCTGTTATATTATAACAGCCATGTCTAGAAACAGTCATGTCAAGCACAATTTGTAGTTGTTGATTACTGTAGATTCTCATTTTTGTCCAACCCACGTGCTTCTGTCTTTGATGAACAGTGAGTGACAACCACTCCAACTCCTCCACGCCATCCAGTGCGTTGTGTTATCAATGCTTCATTTGTGACACGAAAATGAACAGCCCTGGACAGCCCTGGATGATTCAGGGTGTCACACATTGTTAAGTAAAATTAGCATATTCATCTCTTTATATGAAGCCTGGGTGAAATTATATTTCACTGTGTGTCTCCTTTTGGCAGGAGTGTGAGGCATGTAGCCCATTTTCACCTCTGTTTCTTTCTTTTCTTTTTTTTTACCTCAATGGGGATTTCTAGAGAGCTCTGCAGAAATTGGATTTTTTTTTTTTTTTGCAACTTCTGAAAGTTACAAATGCTCTGCACTCGCTCCTTCCCTCCGTAGGAGAGTGAGGGAGTCCTGTGGAGCTATTTTCTCTGGCCGAAGGAGACACATAAAAACGAATGATGGCAATATTACTTCTGAAACTGAGTTGACGTTATTGCGCTTTTATGCGTCGGGGGAAATCATTGTGTCCTGGGCTGCAGCAAATGATTATTGAGAGCTAATAGGGTGCGATGTTTAATATAAAAGCAAGAACAGACAAAATCACTCATCGCACCCCAGGGAATAAATTAGGAGGAGCGAAAGTGAAGGTGGGAGCCATTGCTGCAGATAGATGATGTTTATGATCACCTAGCTGGCTATGTGTTGCTTGCTATGAGTACATCCCCACACCACACAACACATCTCATCCTCTCTCACTGCTTCTTTGTGGTTCCCTCTCCCATACTCTGCTGGTTAAATCACCACACAGCATGCACTGAGCCAGAGACACTGATTGGTTCCTCTTTCCGTGATGTCGCATAGTGCTATGTTGACCTTTGAGAAGAAGAAGCGCATGATGATTGCAACCTCTGGAGGCCATCACTGGCATCACTACCTCTTCATTTCATCTGTTCCCCCCCCCCCCTCGAGAGACCTCTGTTCTTTCAAGACACACCGCCATTGTATATTTTGTTGTGGACTGACACAACGCGCTGTGCGATGTTTCTAACTATCTCGTCGAGAAGAGTTTCTGAAGCGTGCAGTGTTCTGCTGCTGGTGGCCTACGGTGTCAGGTAGTTGAGTCTCCTCCTCAGCGCGGTCCCCAGGCAGACCTTCCTCTCATTGACCTTCTGCAGGGGCAGACTGGCGTCCCGGTGTTATGGAGAGGAGCGTATTCTCAGGAGAGGCCTGCTGTGCGTGTGTGCTTATCAGCAGGCTGTGCTGCAAAGAACCTATTTTCCCCTACCCTTCAGTGAAGGGCGGCTGGAGAGGCTCCAGCATAGGTAGGTTAGTGTGTGTGTGTGTGCGCGAGTGCGAGTGTCTGTGTGCGTGTGTGTTTGTGTGTGCGTGTGCGTGTGTGTGTCTGGCTGGTTCAGGAGACTCCACTTAGAGAAAGTTGTTGAGGGGGATTGTGTGAATTAGAATATACTGTGAATGATTAATCACTTTGTTATTCTCATAAATGACTCATACAGGCTAGGCTATTCCAGCACTGAGGAGAGATGAAAACAATTCACTCACATTGTATTAATAATAATAATAATAATAATAACAATAATAATATTAATAATCATCATAATCACAATAATAATAATAATAATAATAATAATAATAACAATAATAATAATAATAATAATAATCATTTATTATAATAAGAAGATTTATTTGACACAGTCTCAAAGTGCCTAGAACTGAGTGCATCTTTGGAAATCAGCGAAAAATAAACGGCACTATTAACAACAACGACGACAGGAAGGTCTGTCTGAAGAGGCTGTAGTTGTTAGGAGCTTCTCTGCGCAGTTAATCAAGAACCAGCCACAAAACGGGAGCATGGTGCCTCAGGATCATCTATATTAAGCTCCCTCTACGCTGCTCTCTGTGTCTTCCCTGTCCTGAGGGGGGAGGAGGAGGGGGGGAGGAGGAGGAGGAGGAGGAGGAGGAGGGGGGGAGGAGGAGGAGGAGGGGGGGGGGGAGGAGGAGGTGGTCACACATCAGGCCTGAACCATTCAAGTGCAAACCGGGGTTTCGGGAGGTGTAAAACGACACTCAGAGCTGTGAAACATGCCCACATTACAGTCCCACGTCAGGCCTGTCTACTGTTCAACCCCCCCCCCCCCTCCCGCCACCCCCCAGGGGAACACACATTGCCCACATCATCTCATGCTACCCTGACCTACGAGTGTTATCAACTGTTACCGCCTCGCCTCTGTGTTTGTCCTCTCACCATCCACACCTCGGTCCAGGCCCGTTACTGTGGGTGGCCTTTACCAGACTCGGCCCACTCACAACAAAGCTCCACATAGCTAGTTCTGTTAGAGTTCTGTCTCTGGTTCTGTCCTCCAGCGCCCCTCACCCAACCACCCTCCCACCCACACCGCGCTCCCCCGCCCACACCGCCCTCCCCCTCCCCCCTGGTCCACCCTTACACATTGTCTCAGAGTGCTGGAGGTCTGGGCAGAAAATGGCAGTGAAGCGAGTGGTGATTAACTTGGACGGTCAGGCGGAATTGATTCCTTCCCCCTGCGGCTGACGCCTGCGCTGCTCCAGACCCTGGAGATGAGAGCAGATTTGTTTTGGGGGGTGTACAGTATCCCTAGTTCTTTTTAAGTGATCTGTTTGTCTGTCTGTTTTCTCTCTCTCTCTCTCTCTCTCTCTCTCTCTCTCTCTCTCTCTCTCTCTCTCTCTCTCTCTGTCTGTCTCTCTGTTTCTTTCTTTCTCTCTTTCTCTCTTTGTCTCTTTCTGCATCGTCTGTGCCTCGACACCCCTGCTGCCCACCCCTGTGCACACTCATGCTGCCCTCCACTGTGGTCCAGGTGTGTGTGCACACTCATGGACTCTCAGCACGAGCAGCAGGCCAGTGGTCTGGTGGAGAACACAGCAGGATGAGGCTATCGGCCATCGGAGATCGACTTAATTAAGCTCAATTACTCTGATGAGCTGGCATTGAGAAAGCTGAGCTCTAGTCGTGATTCATTGCTGCATCAAATCATCCAGTCAGCGCGTGAGGGTGTCTGTCACTGTTTTCAGCACACCGCTCAAGAAGCTGTGCCCTTCCAAAGCTGACATCACATCACATCACACAACAAGAAATAGGATATTGCTATGTTGTTATGCTCCTAGTGACCGTTTCTTTATTGTAACATGAGCTTAGAATTATAAGGTTCTATCTCCGTTTCGGGTAGTTCAGAGATATTGAGCGTCAAAGTTTTTACATTCCATTATGTTTAGGGAGATGGAACCTTTATGAATGACTAACTAAAATATTTCAACATTTAAAAAAATAACACCACACAGGCATTAATAAACACCTAATGGATCAGATTATGTACAAAACTCAATTTTGACCAGAAATGGAGATAGAACCTTATAATTCTAACGTCACGGTAAGTCTGTAGGTTAAGGGTAACTGACTTAGTTAGGGACTTGTCTATTGATAAACATGATCCCAGTATAAGCATTGTCCCCATTGTAAGCAACGCCCTATTCATATTCTACCATAGAAGCTTGTGTGATGTGCCACCTTTTGGGTGACGTTACTTTCTTTGAAAATCCCTTCTCCTAACTTTCTTTTAAATGCCAACTTTTTGTTTCTGTTTAAATGTGTTCCGTGTTGTGAGTGAGGTATCATTCTCGTGTCATGTCTTTCATGTCACATACAGCATCACACATAATGCGGCGTAAGCCTCAATCTGACAACACCCTCTGTCGTCAAGAAATGACAGCTGGCGATAATTACAGAACGAGCGTCCTCTTTTTGATGGAGCTGATAGACAGCATAGACATCCCACAGTACTTAGACATCATTTGACAACAACTACAATTAGCAACTCATACGGTTGACAACAAATGAGATCAGAAACAATTAGCTTTAACAAAGCTGTTTGTTCTCTTGCCTGCATACCATTAACTTGAAACTATATATATTCTGGAGCGACTTGACAGGAAGTATCTATGGAAGATACGTTTGTCTTTCACGTTGTTAAGCAGTGTGAGGTGACAGGATTTAAAACTAACCTTGCAGGTATGGAATTTCATACTCTGCTGCAGCTCAAAGCCACCAGCTTGGTAGAAGGTTGATAGAGTTTGAAGCTGGTTTATGGAAGATTTTTATCTGGCCTCATCCACGAACAGGCCCCATATACACTACCCCCACGGCCGGGGCTCTCCAAATCGATAGCCACAGAGAGATTGCTCTTCCCTGAAGCCTGAGGAGGATGACTCGCCTGCTTTGTGTGTGTGCGGTCTTCCGGGATTTCAAAAAAAAAAAATTTACTTTTTTTTTTTTCTCCAGAAGATTTTGCAGCAGATATTGCTGTACAATAGCTGGAAGTCAGCCGGCTGCCTCTGTCTCTGTTTTTTTGGGTGGTGGCAAAGCTCTCAGAGGAGAACGGGTGTAAAACGTGCTGCTGCTGATGCTGCGTCTCTCCTCTGTGTCCCCAGGGATGCTGAATGAATGCAATCATGACGCAGGTAGAGGCTGCTTGGAATGCCAATGCTATTTGCGACGCCGTTGAGGGAACGTCTTCATAAATGCCTGCTCTCTGGGGATGGAGTGGAGGATGCTGGGGTGCGTGTGGTGCGTGGATGGGCTCTTTTTACCGTTGGTGGTCCGCATGAATAAATGCATGTCCAGCCCCGTGTACCCGGTGCGGGCTCTGTTTGCTCATTAGGTATGCGGCTGGCTCAGCGGCCCTGTCCCAGGAGATGAAAGTTTGTAAACATGAATAATAATTAGGAAAAGGTCTTTGGGAAGGTAATCTGCATGTGGGTTCCGGAGGCATGCTTACTCGACTCGGTATGCATCCAACTGGGGGGACATTGCATTAGCAGTTTGTGTGCACGGAGACACAGGTAACGTTTGATCTCCTATCAGGGCAAACAGAATAGATTTAATTTCTAATTGGCTTTAAAGGAGATTAGACCCAATGTAAGGGGGCGGGGGAGGGGGAGACCAGAGACAGCAAAGACAAAAAGATCCACCGGGCTGCCTGCACTATTGACTAGTCTTATCTAATAATCCCTATTTGCAGCGCACACAAGCTAGCTGCCGCCAGACGCAGACCCAGTTTGGTTCTGTTTGGGCCTGTGGAATGGGATGCAAACCACAACAACTTCCTCCCAGGATGAAGATCCCTAAAAACAGTAGCAAGGGGTAGGCCTATAGCAGCCCTGTGCGGTAGTGAGAGTACAACAGAGACGGCTGCTCTGTCCCCTTAACACGTATTGTTGTGTCCAAACCCATCCTGGCACGTCCAGTAGTCTGCTGGGCATCAAGAGGGAGACAGCTAAATGAGAACTCAGGGGTTCTGGAGGGTTGACGTAGGGCCTCTTGTGCCCCCAGGTGTCTGACTTATTGACACGTCGATACGGCCCTGATGATTCATTAAGAGCCCTGTGTGTTATCGCTCATGCAGGAGATGAGGGCGATCTTGAGGTGACATTGGTGGTGGAGAGAGAATCTTTCTGCTCTCTGCTATTCCAGCCTTCTTCCTCTCCTAGTACACACCTTTGACAGTAAACACATCTTTGACAAGTCCCCCCCCCCCCTCCTAGACCCCCCCCCCCTTTATAGATAGTTTTAAGACTTTAATCCGGATCCCGTGACAAGCTCATCCCCAGTCAATAGGGTAAAGAGGAGCTCATGCTAGGGATGTTCACACTTGTCCATTGGCTGGTGTGAGCGGACATGCCCTGCATCTTAAGCTGCTACTGGCCTTAAAACAAGGGTACTGAGGTAAAAAAAGGGACAGGTTCACATGAACGTGTTTGAGAGCTGTAAAGACAAAATGTTGATCTTTCTATTTTCCAAATATTTTCCCAAAATGTTGATTTTCTTTTATTTATGATATAGTCATTTGTAAAGGGCACAGTGTATGGATATTGTGGACAAGGTGCACCTGCAAAATAGGCCTTCAAATATCTGGAATATTACAATTGTGCATTTAGAAATCACTACACCACTTTTAGAAATAATGATTGACCCTTTTCTTGTCTTGTCTTGACCACGATCAAAGCATGAATACTCATGGTTTAAGGTTAGCGTTGAGCACGCCCGTTCCCCTTTCAAGTACTCGTTAAGGTTACCAGCCCTCTTGAACTCTCAGAAGTGTTCAGTCTCGGTGCACATCTCTCTCTCTCTCTCGTTCTGTCGGTGTATGATTTCCCAGTCCTGTACCAGTGATCCATGCGCGGTCACGTTCCCCGGCGATACGGTAGAGTGTGTGTGTGATACGGTAGAGTGTGTGTGGATCCTCCAGTTATCCAGGTGCCCTGCAGGTCCTAATTTGTCTTTGTTAAGCCCGCTGGTCTCTCTGGCTTCTGCCTCGGCGAAGACTGATCACCGCCGTCTCCACCATCCAGCATGGCCGCTAATATTACACCTCACATACACTTTGTAATTGTCACAGGTGTCACTTCTGCTCAGCCCCTCTCCCAGTCTCCTCCGCCACAGAGGTCTTCACATGGGTCCTGTACAATGGTGAAAATAAATAGAATGGCCAAGAATAGAATGCGAGGGATTTGAATGGGTATACGCAGGGCATGGGTCGGACACTCAACACATAATAACCTATAATGCTCCCCGGAGAATGGTACAAAGACAACTGAATACAAATTTCAGGCACAGTTTTCAGTAATAGGCCTACTGTAGCTGATGGAATGTGCATAAGATGTATATATTAGCATGAATCTAATAATTCAGATTACATTTGATATTTATTGTGGGTATGTAATCCCTGTCGTCGTCGTTGTCGTCGTCGTCGTCGTCATCATCATCATCATCATCATCATCATCATCTCATAAGGTAAGGGGAGGTTGTGGTTTAGTAGTGTTTAGAAGTGTAATTACATGGATGAGTGGATGAGTCATATAGTAGTGGCCCTTCAGAATCTCAATGTGAGGCCTCTCTACAGACAGGAGTTGTTAACCTGATCACAATGTCAATAGTCATCATCGGTTGTCTTGTCTTGATTAGCCTGCCTGCTGTAAAAATCCATTTTGCAGAATCCAATCACATCACTTGGGTTAACAGATCACGCAATGAATCCCTACTACTATTAGTACTACTACAGTTTATTGCATCAACTTCTCTCTTACACAACATTTGTCTCGTTTTCATCCATCTAATGTAACACTAATGTAACATGTTTGTTTCTTATGTTTTATTGTATTCATTTTTTTAGGGATAGATCAGATTTGAAATTAAAGTTTATGTTCTATCAGATAGCAGTGTTTGCATCATTTATTGTGCCTTTTTTATTGAGCCACCCCTCCTACATTTCGTTGTTTGGTACCTGTACTGTAGCAATGACAATAAAGTCCATTCATTCATTCATTTTTCCCTCTGCCCCAGCCCTCCCCTAATTGGGGGACATAAAAAAAAGACAATTATAAGTATAATATGTATTTTTATAATAATTATAATATGTATTTTTTTGGCCCAGCCACCTCGTTAAGTACTTGTTTTAATTATTTTAACAGTTATTATAGTAACCAGATGTTAGATAAGGCCTGTGTCATATTATGTGCTGTATGATCCAATCCATGTGGTTTTACCAAACTATAGTTCTCAGAAGAGTCACGTCCATCGTCCTCCAAAGGGAGGCTAAAGGCCAGTCACATAAAGGCAATGCTAATCAGAAGGGCGATACGAGTGATAAAGTCATACTGTATGAAACAGCTGTTCCACAGATGCTGGTGATCATCAGTACAGATTAATTCAAGCCTGGGTTAATGTAGCCAGCCCTACAGTCGTTTCTCCTACAGGAACACGACTTCCTGTTCCAGCCTAGAGGATATGAGATATGACCTTACTCAGCTTAGTCTCTCACTGGGACGAAGGTGACCTCTCTGGATAGCGGGGATCATTGTAGATGATCCTCCATAGCTGTATGTAGTCTGTCCCAGTGATCCAGCTCCACCTAGCTTTGTCTGGGCTCAGCCTCCTCCACACGACGGCCCTTCAGTTGATTACCTTGTAAGCCCTGTGAACCACTCCATCCCTCACCGCCTGATTACCTGATCAAAGTCTAGTGACTACAGCAGTATGTACTGTACATGCAGAATGTAGAGGTGGCAATAATCCTCTCTGGTTCCCCTCGGTATATCTAATTTGAACAGTGTATATTGTAGTGGATTGTGATTGTCATCCATTTTCAGATGACCATGGTGGAGGTTGGCGTGATGTGAGTGGCATACAGGTTGTCATGGGATATACTATATATTATATATATATATGGTCTGTTTCTAGTCGCCTTATTTCAGCTTACTGGATACTATAAACATACTCAACATAAATCCAACATCCCTGTGTTTACGTATACAAAGAGACAATGAAAAAAATTAAAATAAGTCTCTGTTTATATAATCGGCATCACGTCCTTATGGGAGGTAGAAAAATAGTGGGTTGTGGAGGAATTGTCCCTGTTGCAGTCTTGGCTTGGCCCTCCGTGCAAGGATGAGGGTACACTAATTTGATTTCACGGGATGCCGTTGAAGATGCATTAATCTTTCCCAGACCATCGCACGCCCCTGAGCAGCTGGAGAAAGAGGGAGAGATAGTGAGACACAGAGTGAGACACAGAGAGGAGGGAGAGCAGGGTCGGAGCTACGTGCCTTCCATGCTAACAATGTTCTCCTGCCAACAGGAGCGCATCCCTCCAGGCAGGCCGTGTAAACAGTGCACACCATCTCTAAATCACATTCACACCCTAAGAGTCTCTCTCTCCCCCTCCCTCCCTCCCTCTCTCTCTCTCTCCCTCCCCCCTTTCTTCCTCTCTTTCTCTTTCTCTCTCTCTACCTCTCTCCACACACAGCACTCCCCCTAATGAACACTGAGAGAGATGGCCGGTTGGACTCTTGTGGTGATGTCAGTAACAAGAAAGAAAGAAAGAAAGAGTTTTTCTTTGTATGTGAATTGGTTATAGAAAATGGTACAAGGGGTGTTAGGAATCAGTAGTGGAGATACGTAGGTCCAGGTCACTGTTTAGACATGATCACGGGTTACATGCCACACCTGGGAAGGTGGGCAGTTGGTGGCAGGACCCCGGGCGGAAATGGTGACGTTGAAATGGTTAAGAAAGTCAGTGTGGTGCACCGGGTGGGTGTTGACATGGCCACTGACCAATAAAATAAAATAAAAAATAAAAAATAATTCCAGATTTGTCATTTCATTTCATATCAAGTTCTTTGGAATTCTTTTGAGTGAACTGTATTCTTATTGGTCACCCTGAGAACAACCGTCATCCAGTTGTGATGTCCGACTGTCTGAGTCTTGTGGGAGCCTGCCCCGGATCACTGGTCAGTAACTAATTAGGTACCATCACATCCATCACAGCCCGCATAGTCTTACTACTCAAGTCAATACATACAGTATGTACATTCAGACTAGTTTACCAAACTACTAGGCAGCCATATAGTACAGTAGTGTTAATAAGTGGCTGGCTAGTGGGTTTCGTAACGTTACTCCTGAGATTTCTTTTTAGGTTTGAGTAAAATGTTTGCGAATGTTACGTAAAATGCCTAAACTTGGTTTATCACTCTGTCTAGTATGCTCCGCTGTGTGCAATACTGCAGTATGTTGTACCCCACACACAGCACAAACTATAGGCAGGCCCCTGGACAACTGCAATATGATAACTGCTGTCACATAATCAAAGAAAAAATCCATGGCCTGAAGGCTACTTCTCATATCTGACTTTGGAACAAAGTGAAGAAGAAAATCCAACCACTCACGCACATGCGCACACACGCACACCCACACACACTCACATACACACATGCAACTGCCATTTTGCTCTGGGGTATACAGCACAGTCTGCCAATGGCTTTCTTGTCTTGTTCCGGATCCATTTGAACAACTGAACGCATCAAACACCACGTGCCACACAGGAACCCTGCCCCCCTCTCCCCTTCCCGCTTTTCAAAGGAAAAGGCATGAAAATATGAAAATGCTCTTCACAGGGGTCTGTGAGGAGGCAATTTCCATCATGCCCATGTCTATTTCCTGTGTGGGGGAGAATAACAGACATTCCTCTGATGTTACTGCACACAGAGCAGGGGCGACGCAAGCTTCCAGGGAAGGGTGAACAGATTGGGGGAGTATTAAATTAAAGGCTGGAGTTTTTTTTAAAAATTGTATTTATTTTTTATTATTATCACTCTCATGTTTGGTTTACACCCCTGGGGTATGTAATCATAGTCATAGCAAAGCTCCGGACTGCCTTATTAGCATATTCATGTATCTCGAGCTATTTGTTCAAATAAACTTGTTTGTCCTTGATGATCCATTTGGACTAGGCCCGTAGCTGTGGTTCTGCTGGTGGATGTGCGTGTAATGCGAGATACCTGTGGGTTGTGAAGCTGGCTGGCAAAAGTCGACTGTAGTGTACAACAAGAGTGTGCGTCACAGCAGGGGGATAGTCTAATGCTGGCCTGGACTAGCAATACAGGCTAAGATGAGGTGGAAATAACAACCTATGCAGCGTTACTTAATGGTGAATCTGTATAGTGAATACACAGATTCCATGTGCTGTCTTCGGTCGACACACATTTCCTCTCACATTTCACTGAGGGCTTAACGTAGGCCGACATACTAACCAGTGGAGGCCGAAATCGTATTTGATAACATTCCTCAATCCCTCCCATGCTTTACAATGAGCTCGTCCTCCGATTTCTACCTTCGCCATCCTCCGCATGTATGAACAGTGCATCTCAATGTATGAAGTATGAAGTGCTGTACTGCTGCTGTTAGGGAGGTGAATTCAAGAGCTGCAGGCATGAAGGACAGATGCCCAGTCAGGATTTGATTAGCTGCAGTTGCTCTGTAAATAAATTAATGAATCGGTGTCTATTGTCCTTGAGATGTATTCACCTCGAGGCCTCAGGGGAGAGGAGAAGTTAATTAGTGTAAGATCATAGTAAGGGTGCGCTGCTGCATTTGTCACTCCTCATCACTGCAGATTCAACAACACCAGGCCCAGGGCAGTATTCCTACAGTATTCCTACAATATTCCTACAGTATTCCTACGCAGTTACTGTGTGTACCGCGATGTGCCACTTCTAACAGTTTGCCAGGTAGAAGTGACATCTTATGCCGAAACATCGTTATTATTGATTGTAGTTATCAATTGCAATAATTCAACTTACATTGATTATGTCATGATCTCCCTAGAGAGCCGTTACTGATTGTGAGACCGGTAGCATATTATGGCAAGGGAATTATAGTTCTTTCCACTGACAGTAGGGTTGAATGGTCCCACATTATTGTTGGTGTGTGAACCTAAGTTCAAAGCCTAGGCCAAGATAAGGCGTTAAAGGAGGAGGTAAAGAGAAGGCGTTAAAGGAGGAGGTAAAGGTAAAGGAGGAGGTAAAGGAGGAGGTAAAGGTAAAGGAGGAGGTAAAGGTAAAGGAGGAGGTAAAGGAGGAGGTAAAGGTAAAGGAGGAGGTAAAGGTAAAGGAGGAGGTAAAGGAGGAGGTAAAGGTAAAGGAGGAGGTAAAGGTAAAGGAGGAGGTAAAGGAGGAGGTAAAGGTAAAGGAGGAGGTAAAGGTAAAGGAGGAGGTAAAGGAGGAGGTAAAGGAGGAGGAGGTAAAGGTAAAGGAGGAGGTAAAGGTAAAGGAGGAGGTAAAGGAGGAGGTAAAGGTAAAGGAGGAGGTAAAGGTAAATGAGGAGGTAAAGGAGGAGGTAAAGGTAAAGGAGGAGGTAAAGGAGGAGGTAAAGGTAAAGGAGGAGGTAAAGGAGGAGGTAAAGGAGGAGGTAAAGAGAAGGCGTTAAAGGAGGAGGTAAAGGGCTTTGTAGGCAATTGGGCTCAGACGGCTCGTGGGAGTGGCGCTGATCTTGTTATATTTGCTCATATTAATAATCATGTCTGTGTTCATATTTGCTCTGGTTTTGTAGGAGGCTTGTGTCATTCCAAGATGTAGGAAGCTAGCAATGTCTGAAGATCATTTCCATTGCAAGGCTTCCTTTGGTTTTGGAAAGGGAATCCTTGGTTAAGATATTGGAATTGACTGCATCATGAAACATCAACCCCAACATGCCAGCAAAACAAAGCAGGCTATACGTATGTGCACAGAGATGTGGCTTTAGTTAGTTCAATTCAGCTAACTTATTATCATGGTATATGGCATGGGGCCTGACAAATAGTACGGAGAGAATGAACAATTTAAATAAAAATAGGAAAATGTTTAAAGATTCCATGTTTTCATTTTAGTAGATGTGCGAAGGTTCGGAACGATCGATTATTATTAGATGGGTTCAACATTGAAGATGTGGGAGTTTGATTCTGAATTGTGGTGCCAGTGCAATAATAGCACTGTCTAGGGACAGACTAGTGTGTGCAGCTGTTAGAGGCAAGCATTAGAGCCACTGTGGTGATTGAAGTGAGGCCCTTAGCTGTGACTGCTCCTGCCTAGATGTTAATGTAAGCCCACCTACTCTAATTGCACATGCCATTAAGGAAGTGCACTTGCTATCAGGGGGTGCACACATCGTTATTTCTCAGTGTAACACCTCATTAATATTTTGTTGTCCTTTTTTTTTCTCTCCTTCCATCCTCTCTCTGAGGAGGAGGAGGAGGAGGAGGAGGAGGAGGTCTGCTCTGATCTACTATACTGGATTGAAAATGACAGGGAGATGAATCTTCCTGACTCCAGGCAGATGTTTCCTGTTTCGCATTCAAATTAGAGGCACGCCCCCCCAAAGCCCCCCACAACAACACGCCCCCCAGAAAAAATGTACACGCCAGCAAGGATCATACAAGAGGCCAAGGCACCTTGTTGGGTACCTGTGATTCGCCTCCCTTGTAAAAAGGTCAGATGGCTGAAAGTAAAGTGTTATCTTCATCAAAGTCGTGGACTGAATTGCCACTTCCCTTTTGTTAGGTGGGTTAGGGGTCAGGTGTGCTGTGACCTGCAGTTAGCAGTGCCTTTAGATAGCATTGCGTCCTAGTTCTCTAACCGATATGTGGAGATGTTATCATGGAAAAGCGTGTCAGCTAAAATTAACCTATTGAGTTGAATCATCGGAGTGTGGAAATATGGGCTTTGCACAACGTGCTGTTTTGGCTTAGCAAGCGGAATCTTGATGGGTGAATTCATCACTCAATATGTTGCACACTATCAGCAATTAACGGTGTGAGGTAGGTGATCTTGATTCTCTAAACACTGCCTGAAGGAAGGATCAATTCTCCAATCTGGGAAGTGCAACTGTGTGCTATTAACCATCTTTGACAGAGTGCTGTTCTATTATGATAACGGTGGAAATAAGAAGACAAGAACACACACTGTAAGATAAGATGTAGAATCAACAATAGGAGAATTATGGCACACTACAAACTGTCAAGAAAATAGCTCAAAGAGTGTGTCTTTCATAGGGTACAGAATGTAAACTCAAATATCCACAAACCCTTTTTCTGCCAAATGTGACACCTGAGCATCAAGATGTCATTGGCTTTCTTTCCTCCCTCAGATTTCACCGGCTGGGAAATATAAATCAGAGTGCAAAACAATCCCCGGGTTTTCCTGAGAGATTATTTATTATGTGTCTTTTCCTTTTGTGTTAGTCATTTCCTTTTCTTTTCCTTCTTCCCTTTCTTTGCCTTAGAAGTTAATAAACTCTGGTCAACAATAGTGGGCCTGTCTGTCGCCCAAGAGAAGCTTGCCGGATTCTTCTAAACCACAATTCCATTATGTTTCTTTATTGTTCTATACCAACATCCGTTGGTGGAAGTGTAAACTGCCTTTATTAAGGAGGAAATCTCATCAGCTTGACACATTATTTTTCCTGCTGGATATAAATGAATCTCACATTCTCCTCCCCTAATTATACCGAATGAAATACAGTTTCCAATATTACACACAGGGGCCTGCATCTCTACTGTGGTAATATCTCTCTTGCCATGATGGTGCAATAGGCATAGATGAGGGATTGTGTTATGTGGAGAACGCTAATGGCATTTAAAGTTTCATCGCACTGCATAGGCCTAGTTCAGTACAGTGTTAGCCTCCCACCACATGGTGTTGAAGGCATCAGCAGTTTGTCTGTGAGCGATGGCAGGCAGACGATGTGCATTACTGAAACTGTAGACTGATTTTGTTAAGGGGTAAATCTCATGACACTTTTCCACTTAAACTCCCACAGTCGGTTGAAACTTTAAGGGCACCTAAGGTAAAATGTAAGATACTGTAGGATCAGCAAATTGGCTGGTGGTGGTTTTCTGAGGCAAGATTATGGCTTTCCTGATTGCACTGTTAGCAATTACACCATCCATTTGGAGTAACTTCTACTGTAACTTTTACATCCTTTTTTTTTTTTACATGACTTGTTTTTATGGTACTCCCCCCTTTGTATACACCCCGAAGACCATATTAAAATCAAATTGCGTTACCAAACAATTAAACGAGAAATGTTAGGTCACTGTTAATGTTGACATTAATTACAATTTATTTTCAGATTCACAGGCATTCTGTTGCACACACACGCACGCACACACACACACACACACTACAACTACTGCACTGCCCCTTTAATGACATTAGATTGGCCTTCCTGCCTGGCAATCTCCCAGTCAAACATTAATGTATGGCTTTGTTTACAGTGAGGACCCTCACTGCTCCAGCACTTATTCATCTTGGGCACCTTATTACAGTTTTTTGCAATGAGATAACCATTTCAATGCAATTTTCCTGCATCTAACTAGACCTGCTGGGAATATGTTTGTTCAGAACGATATGACTGGGAGATATCACCATCACTCCTCTCCCATATTACTGTCATGTTATAGAGCTGCAATGTAATTATTGCATATGAATAATGCTGCGCAATATCTCCATCTAAATGATCTGGGAGGGAAAATTGGCCCCTCAGGGTAATTTAAGCCCTCTGAATATGAAGTATTTAATAAATTAGTTTAAATTTTTAGATTGTTTTTCTCTCACATACTATATTTAATTTCTCAGTATATCATGTTCTCTTGCAACAATTGGACTGAGGCTACAGTTCATAAAAAGCAATTGACCACTCTGGCTTCAGTCAGCATCTTGCTCAGAGATACACTTGGCTGAAAGTCTGTTGTGAGCCATTAGTTAGATTTATGGTCCACTTACTTCAGGATCACAAAAGTTAAGTGAACTAAAGTCTAAAGATTAAATACAAATAGATGGATTTCACTATAATTAGGTTTTTAAATAGGTTTCAGAAGGCAAGGCACCATATGCTTTTTATGACAACATGACATAGTAGTAGTAGCATAGGAGTAGCAAGGTAGGATATTTGGAAAAGTGTGGATACTTTAAGAATGTTTAAAGGATTAGAGAATATACTGTATATAAGAGAATCCAGCCCATTAATACCTGTTTTTCTGTAAATCTTTGATATGAATCACTTCCTCATTCTGAACTGAAAAACAACACAAACCCTGAACCTCCGATTCCATCTGTGAATGTAGTAATGATTGTACACAGACAGGATGGCATCAGTGTTAGCAGAACTCTGACCTCCTGTGGCTGAGGGACATCCTTACATTGTGCATAATGTGTTCACTCTCAAGTATGAAGATGGCCACACGACTATACAGAGAGAATATTCACTATGGGTGTGTAAGCCACTGTTTAGGCAGTTTGGTCTAATTGTAAACTATTTGGCCACAGTATTGACATACAGTTTTATGCAAAAATATTCCTTTTAATCTTTTCCCATTTAATTCCTATTGTACACTACTGCTTGGGCTGACAGTCCCAAAGGAATCATTAAGCAAACCTTGTGACTCTGGGATCATTCTGAGCAATTCTATTTCCCATATTCCAAAGTATTTCTTTCCTTCTTGGTTTTTCTTCCCTGAGGGGATCCCAGCATCTGCATCTGCTTTTCTCTGGCTGGATCCCCCTGCAGACTGACTGAAGCCTTCTCCAAATATAGACTGCCGATATGCAAACAGTCTAATGAGACACTTATCTGTGCCTAGTCCTTCTTTTGACTCTACCATCTTACAGTAGCTCCACTTCTGGCCTGTATTAAAAAATGTTTTGCATACTCTCAGATCCTAATCCAATTGTATGTCCTTGAAAGTGGATAAACCACCAAGTCTTCTTTTTTTCTTTTTTTTTTTTGACAATATCACTGAAAACCATACCGTAGTACAGTAATCCAATTAAAAAATGTGTATTCAGCTGTCCAATTTAATCAGGGACCCGGGTCGGCTCCCCTGCTGCCAGAACTGTTCCCTATGAGGGCTTGTCAGAGGAAGGAAGACCCCCAGCTACCAGGGGAGAAGAGATATCATCCTGTCTGTCACTACCTCTCAGCTGAATCAAGGTGGGTTAATCCAGAAACAGACTAAGCATGTGAGAGGTATTTAGCCACTCTTGAAGGACGTTCGTCTCATATACCATTATCAGAGGAGAGAACCTGAACTTTGACAAGAAACGCTGCTCTCCTCTTCACCTCTTTGAAGGTTCAGCATTATGAGCGACGCAGCACTATACTCTCACCCCACCATCTGTCTCATTTCGCTAACATTCATATGTCTGTTGAGTGACCTCACAGCTCAGTAGGATGTCTAGTTGAATATTTGTTTCCATGCAGAACTCCCCCCCCCCCCCCCCCCTGTTCCTCACCTTGTTCTCATTATACTACCACCACAAAATAATTCCTGTCACAATTCAGCCAGTGTTAATATTTAATAAAACTATCAATTATGTTCTATAAAAGAAAGCCCGTACGCACAATCTGGAGGGGATCATGAATTCTCTCTGCAATCACCCCAAATCTCCCATATCACTCTCTCTACCTCTTTTCCTGCCCTCCGTTCAGAGATCCATACTTTCTAATTAGTGCGGATGAGGAGAGGGACTTCATTACTGGGCTGGCTATGACTCATTATCGGGTGTAATTGGCCCTCCAGTCCCATAGGAGGTGCCCTGGTCCAACCGGCCCAGCTGGAGCAGTCCGCCATGGCCCAGTTGGAAGCCTCTGTGCAGCTGATGCCTAGCTTTCTCTGCACTCATTAATAATCTCTATGTCAGCGTGTGCTAACAGATCCTTATTAATCATAGTTTAGGTAATGTTTGGGTGTAATGGAGGACTGTCTAAAGGAGATTAATTTGGGATTAAATGTATTCTGTGTACAGCAGGCGATTGTATAGCTGGGAATGTGTTAGGATACAATATGAGATAATTCACTGCCTCACCAACTGATACATGTTGTATGAATTCATGAAACTGGTCATATTTTGCCAAAAGTTAATGATTTCTAATGGTTGTCCAATGTCCAACATTTGTTTTCTCTGGTTTAGAGGCAATAGCCTTGACCACAACACATAAAGCATCTAGGCCTGTAGGTAGGCTAATCTAAATGCTAAATGAGATTTCTTTTTTCGCTGCCATTGCAGAGCTCATCATCAGTAGTGAATTAGCATGTGCTAATGACCTCAGGAATACTGATGAACTGCCAAATCTTTCTCTGTTTACCACGCAAAACGAGACTTGCTCATGTTATGGAAGAGAGTGCATGGCTGGTGCATGGCCCATCACTCTCAGAGACATGAATCACCTCTCTGTGTCAGAGAGACTGATAATTACCCACTAAGATCACACTCTGAGACATTTCTAAAGGATTCTCTAATGTTTATTTTTTCTTCTTTCAATCTAGACAGTTATTGCTATCTCTCCCGCATTCTCTCTCTCTCACTCTCTCTCTCTCTCTCTCTCTCTCTCTCTCTCTCTCTCTCTCTCTCTCTCTCTCTCTCTCTCTCTCTCTCTCTCTCTCTCTCTCTCTCTCATTCAAGTAGTGATTAGCAAGTCTGTGCGTGATGTGGTCTCAGAAAATGATTTTCCTAATGTTGATTGCTAATTGAAAAATTAGAAAGTCAATTATAGGCTGGAGATCTAATTAAGGGGGAATTGAATGAAAATCTCACTCCAGACTCGATTGCTCCCTACAATTTATAATCTCCTCAAGGCTCTGATTCACTTGGCCAATATGTGCAGTGTGACCCTAAAATGCAATTGGCTTTTTCAAGCACAAGCGCTGCCATCTGACAGATCGATTTGGATTCAATCACTGTCACTTCCCTGGCTCTCTTTGAAAAGATGAAAAAAATAACGTCAACTTATTACTTGGGTGATTTCTGGAAAGGCTCTAAACAAAGAAAAGCCTCTCTCTTTTTTTCCGCCTTGTGAGGGAAGCCAGTAAAGTCTAATTTCGGGCCTGAAGCCCACCTACTATAAGAAGCTTTGGCTCGCTTGTCGACATGGATGAGCAGCTCCTCAAATATCTTAGTTATGCACCACAACACCATTCTTTAAGGAATTGACGGCAAAATGAAGATGTCACTCATGACAAACTAGTTCTGTGTGCACAACCTTGCAGCCCATCAGTTATGTTGTCAGAGTGTGGGCTGTGCTCCTTCTGTTTTAGATCTATTGCTCCCCGATAGCACTGTAGCCACAAACACATCATTGTTTACCTGTTGGTTTACCTCGTGGAGGGGGGGTGGGGGGGCAGGCTGGTTAATTATAAATAACAACAGCCCATAGCAACAGCAGATAATGCATCGACACGCCTGGGCTTTGATGCATGAGACTTGGGGAACACTTTGTGGGTCCGCTATGGGAGTTCTTTGACAAACAGCTGTGTGAAAAATGGAAACTGTGTTGGCTAACTGTAATCTTTAGTTTTTCCTGCTCCGTTATCTGTCTTGCTTTTAATACAATATGGGTATCGCTGACTGTTACAATTTCTCGACCCTCCATATTTTTGTTTCTCTCTGCCTTGTAGCATGGAGTGAAGAGATCCATGAAAATGATTGATTGAGTGCTTGGAAGGATATCTGAGTGAGGAATAGACGGAGAGAAGGACACTCATGAAATATGAATACCCAAACCATTCTGTAATGCCTCAAATAAAGATAGTATGAAAAATAGAGATTAATAGTTTTTGTATTGGAATATATGGAAGCTATTGCCTGGGCCAAAGGTAGCATTCAGGTGTGATCTAATCCATAAGTGGAGCTCACATCTCTCATCACTCTGCTTTTATTTAAATCCATATAATGTGTAAAAAAAAAAGAAAAAAAAGAAAAGCTCTCTGCAAACAGATTCAATATTCATTCGCTCAGTGTTGGGTGGGCTCTGCTTAAGCCATTTATCCCCCTGTGGTGGTTATCTTAAGCACCTTCACTCATTTACAGTGAAGGCAAGGACAAACGCTCACTTTCACTTTCTCCCGCCATGGTCTACTTTCTCTCCCCATGGTTGACAGAGAGAGTGTTGAGACAGGACAGGGTGGATTTTCTCAGCAGCTTTTCTTTAAAAACCTCCTTTGAAATGACAGGCATGATAAATGAGACTCCTCTTTTAAAACAAGACCTCAGGTCTAGCTTTAATTGTTTATTTTCATTACATTCATATTGCGTGTGTGAGTGTGCTTGTGTGTACGTGTGTGTGGGTGTGTGTGGGTGTACGTGTGTGTGTGTGTGTGTATGTGCGCACACGTGTGTGTGTGTGTGTGTGTGTATGTGCGCACATGAGTGTGTGTGTGTGTGTGTGTGTGTGCATTTTGTATCGATTCACTACTTTGCTTTTAGCCTAGTGGAGAACACTCTCCAGACTAGTTACCGGTAGCTTGTGATGCTGTGCAGAATCAAGCCCCCTTCTGCAGGAAATGGGTTTGGACTTCCCCGAAACATTTTGTGTTTGGCCACTCAACTTTTCCACCAGATTGATATGTGGCCGTTTAGACATAAACATAGGAATGCCTTTCTGTAATGGCCCTTTAAGAAACCATTAGGGAGGCAACAGTAATAAATAATGAACAATTCTGTAATGAGTTTGTGAGTGTGTGGCACTTCATAGCACTTATTAATGATGACTGGTCACAGACGCTTAATTTAAAACATTAACTCTGATTCATTTGTTAATATGTATTAAATGGGGGGAGGGCCTGAGGGGTGTGTGTGTGGGGGGGGGGGGGGCAGAAATATAATCAGGCTGGGGGCTCAAAATGACTTCTAGTGACTTTCCAGGGTACCAGCAACTAACTCACTTAAGTCCATCAAATGAACTCACTCTGATACTCCTATTTGCGTTGGCCCTCGGGAGCTATGTAATCAGCTGCGTTTGTGTTAGCAGGGAGTCTGTTCCAGACATCTTCTGAACCTCTGCACCTTACTACAGTTTTTTACGGTCGCTAAGTCACAGTGTTCAATACTGAAGCCACAGTTTCACAACTCTTCATACAGTCTGCATTAGTAACACTCATGTTGGCCAATGACTTCATTCATGTCTCAAAAGAAGCTCGTTCAACCACACACTGGCAACAATGTTCACTCAAGCATACACTGTCATTCATAACATTCTGACTTACAAAACACTACAGTTTGTTTACGGTCGCTAACTCACCATGTTCAATACTGAAACCACAGTTTCACAACTCTTCATACAGTCAGCAGAGCAGAAACCCATGTGAACAAAACTGTGACTCTTTCTCTGTGATTTGTGCATTGCTTTCATACAGAATGCATTCAATGACTACGTTCTCCAAATGCCATAACACTTCTCTCATTCAAACTCCCCCACCTGCAAAATACTATGTATTTGCAACACTTTTTTTCATTTCTAACATTTCTAACATGAAGAACACATTCAAAACGGAATTATTTGGTGCAATTTTGCAGTAATCATATTCCTATCATATATGACAGAAAGCTCGCAATAAACTGTTTTTTTGCACAGTATTTGAGTGTGCAGATGCTGTTATTTTGCACTCTATTGATACTCTTCAGTTCCAGAACCTCAGCAAAGTCTGATAACGGATGAGCGGTGGTATTTTCACTATTTGCAGTAATCATATTGACATGTCTAGAACATATTAGCAGAATATATACAATGAAATGAAATAGACTAGATGCATTGCCTGGGAAGACATTAGATGTGACCAGATGCAGACCAGAGGGTGGACCAAAATCCTCAGGAGTGAGACATTTTTGGTGTGATTACTATTGTATTGTAGCCCTGGAACTTTGCATCTTCCACTTTTTCACTTTTCATTTTATACAAGTAAATGTAGTGTACTTTGAAGTAAATGTACCGTAACTTACTTTCTGCAAAGTTACTGAAAAAAAAGGATAAAACATAGAATATAAAGGATAGAAGCAAAAGATAGAAAAAAGGATAGATTCATTCTTGTTGCCTAATACTTTACAGTTTTACAGTCAACTATTCTGTCTATGATTACTATAAATCAAACCATTTTTATAATGAAATATTCATTCTTGTGAAAATCATTCAACCTATGTTATGCTCCCTGTTGTTAGTATTTTGTAAGTCAGAATGTTATGAATGACAGTGTATGCTTCTGAGTGAACATTGTTGACAGTGTGTGGTTGAACGAGCTTCTTTTGAGACATGAATGAAGTCATTGGCCAACATGAGTGTTACGAATGCAGACTGTATGAAGAGTTGTGAAACTGTGGTTTCAGTATTGAACATGGTGAGTTAGCAATCGTAAAAAACTGTAACAACAGGGAGCATTACATAGTTTGAATGATTTTCACAAGAATGAATATTTCATTATAAAAATGGTTTGATTTATAGTATTCATAGACAGAATAGTTGACTGTACAACTGTAAAGTATTAGGCAACAAGAATGAATCAGAAATGCCGCAATTTGCTTCTATCCTTTATTCAATCTTTTGCTTCTATCCTTTGTATTCTATGTTTTATCCTTTTTTTTCAGTATCTTTGCAGAAAGTAAGTTACGGTACATTTACTTCAAAGTACACTACATTTACTTGTAAAATGAAAAGTGAAAAATAAAGAAAAACAGAAATTCCAGGGCTACAATACAATAGCAATCACACCAAAAATGTCTCACTCCTGAGGGTTTTGGTCCACCCTCTGGTCTGCATCTGGTCACATCTAATGTCTTCCCTGGCAATGCATCTAGTCTATTTCATTTCATTGTATATATTGTGCTAATATTTTCTAGACATTTTAATATGATTACTGCAAATAGTGAAAATACCACCGCTCATCCGTTATCAGACTTTGCTGAGGTGCTGGAATTGAAGAGTATCAATAAAGTGCAAAATAACAGCATCTGCACACTCAAACACTGTGCAAAAAAACAGTTTATTGCGAGCTTTCTGTCATATATGATAGGAATATGATTACTGCAAAATTGCACCAATTGCACCAAATAATTCAGTTTTGAACGTGTTCTTCACAGTTTTGAACACAGTGGTTTAACAATGAAAAAATGTGTTGCAAATACATAGTATTTTGCAGGTGGGGGAGTTTGAATGAGAGAAGTGTTATGGCATTTGGAGAACGTAGTCATTGAATGCATTCTGTATGAAAGCAATGCACAAATCACAGAGAAAGAGTCACAGTTTTGTTCACATGGGTTTCTGCTCTGCTGACTGTATGAAGAGTTGTGAAACTGTGGTTTCAGTATTGAACACTGTGACTTAGCGACCGTAAAAAACTGTAAGAGAAGCTAAAATGAGAAGGCCCAGAGCAGGAGAAGAGAGAATTTGAGAGGATACTGAACATACTATATTTAGGATGGCACTTCTTCTTGTTTGGTGCTCTCATCTCCCTGTGTGTGTCCTGTGGGTACACAGCGTGGCCCTGCTCTCCTTGGTGCCACAAGCAGCTGACAGAGATAGAGACAGAGAGGGCTCCTGCAGCCACTGGTGACGGGGCCTGGAGAGAGGGGAGGAGGAACAGTCACTCCCATCTGGTTCACTCAGATCATAGCGGTCAGAACTGGGGGCAGACGGGGGCAATGTGTCCCCCCACATCAGTGCCAAGCCCCCTCACCCCCCCCACCCCCCCTGCAAACCCACTGTCCACTGGGCCTGGGTTGGGCTCCATTGCATTCCCTGGCTAGAGCATATATGCATATACAATACAATGTTTCTGTTCGATCATACATGCCGAAGTTGAGTAGGAGTTTGCTTTCAATGGTGAGGATGGCACATCTTGTGAAGTTTGAAAAATAATGAACAGCTTTAGTTCATGTTGATTTCGGTTTCATGCAGTTCAGCTTGACTGGCCACATCGTTGGCCACATCAGCATTCATGAGAGCTTTACAATACAGCCAACTAATATGAATTCCTTTCCTATTATCTCTCATGTGAAAGCACTCATAATGTATACCAAGTGTTCATCAATTGATGAAATCCTTTCATCTTGCCCTTGAATATCTCTCTCAACAATTAACTTAATTTTTTGAATACTCCGTTTCACTTAAATGTTTTAGAAGTTGTGGTTGCAGGATCCGTATTACAAAGGAAATGTCTCGTCTCCAGTATTTTATCCTGCAACACACCAAACTCTGACATGATTCTTTCTCACTGTTCATATGAGATCTTTAAGTAGGGCAGATTTCACGCTGGCCTAAGTACTGGTGAATATCAGCGTTCCTCGCAGTCATTCAAATGAATTATTCTCATCCGATTGTCAGGCCCCTTAGCGTGTTGCCAGGGCCAACACAGACACCCTGTAAATAATAGTCTCTTCTTTGCTTGTTTACCCAGACAGAAATGGGGGAAAAGCTTCCCAGCCAATATTTCTGATAACCACAGCTAGCTGTGATTGCAGTAGTTAGTTGGCATCGAGGTCTCGTCCATCAGGATGTGTATCCTTCTCGTCCCCTCCAATACTCAAATTAGCTCCTTGAACGCATCCGCCAATTCTTTCACCAAAGCGGGGCAAAAAAAACGGAAAACGCATTTCTGTGTCTAGGAGTAGGTCACGTATCAGATATGCCACAGACTTCTCAAGATAATAGATGAAATACGTGGGCATTCAGTTGAAGCACATACTCTAGTAGAACAATAACGCCCAGACACAAAATAAACAAATCTGAAGCATCTTCTGATTATAAAAAGTATTACCGTGTAGAGAAATAAATATTTACTTTTTAAAATAGATACTGTTATGTAGCTATACAGATAGATATTCCAATATGGAATATCAAGGATACTGGAATAAAATGGCAATTACTAGTTTAAAACACATTATACTTCAGCCACACACAGCAGTCTCAGATAGAACGATACATTCCTCTCCATCTTGGGTCTAATGGTATTTTGTATTGTAGAATATGCAGTGGCAATACAGTTCTTTGAAGTGGTGTTGGCAACTCTGAGGGATAAAAAAAGTCAAAAGTACAATAATGCACATTGACTACACACATAAAGATTTTCTAAATCTTAGTAACAGATTTTTTATCTGAGAGAGACCCCACACATGAAGATGGATTGAACAGTTTTGATCGTATTGTGTGTGGTGTGCTCCGATATTCCCAATAAAGCACACCACATACATAAAGATCTGTCCTACCACAGTCTAGAGTCTCGTCCCCCAATCTCACATGATCAAACTTGATCTAACGTAGTACCCTGACTGATCTGTACGAGGCAGCCATGTGCGACAGGGAAAATAAAGTGCAGAAGAATGAAAAAAAAGAAGACGCAAGTTTTTTGATTGGCTACATTCCATTCCACGTCACAATCCACGGAGTCGGGAGTTGTCAGTTTTGTCCACACACAACAACACTTTTGATCGTAAATATTGAACACGTTTAATATTTACAATCGTCGGCCCTGACCATTTTCCGAGCAGATTGTCGGGAGAAAATGACTCATAACACACCTCACACCACAGGATAATCTTGTAGGATAGTCTTTAGAGCCATCCGATAATCGGGTGTTTGCTGTCCTTGGTCGGAAGGGGGGAAATCGGGCCAAAATCGTCCAGATTATCTTTATGTGTGTACCAGGCTTTACCAGCCACCACCACTCTGAAATAATTTATCATACGTTTTCATACTGCATGTTTTGAACAAAACTCCTAATCAAGAGATGAATCTGATGAATGAACACAAATGTTTCAGTTGAAACAGGTTATAGTGAGATTTTTACCTTTGTCTGGGTGACACACAAAGGCTCAAAAAAGTGCAGCTTTTTTATTGAGCGAGGTTATTTTCTTATCTTACTCAGAATAATTAACACTGGCACCTTTAAACCACACCACCCTCCTCAACCGCCAATCCATACAGTACCTCACTTCCTTCATATTTCGGTTTCCTACAGTATCTCTCTTCACCTCCTAACCCAGCACTGCCTCGTTCTCTCTATCGCTGGTTATGTGCCAATTGGTAATTGCTCGGTGAGCACCGGGGCATGTGAGCGGCGATGCCACCTTGTTTCCGGGGCACCCTAGTGTGAAGGGCGCAGACAGAGCATATACGGCTGCTTATTCTTTTTAATTATGCCCTGTGCTCGTTAGCTCAGTGGGCCACGGTGTTATGCCAGCTGCCCTGCCCCATGCCCTCCCTGCATCCTTGTCCTTAATCACTCTGTCACAGGGAAGGATGGCGTGGCGGTATTGTGCTATCTCCCCATGCTGCTTCTTCTTGTCATAAACACAAAACCGACTGTTGGTGACCTGTAGACATGACAACGCTATGTTTCTAATTTTTGTTCTGAAAAAATATCTGACAGTTCAAATGTCAGTTCGGAGAATAATTTGGTCAAATAAAGTGAAAATCCAGTCTATTTCAACTGGATTCATGTTTGATGGTACAACTGGACCTTAAACTGGCCTCTAAAGATGGTCTAAAGAAGTCTAGTAACAGAAAGAATAACAACAGAAAACCAATCATCACAGTAAGAGTAATACATAGACATATACACAGACACACACACACATATATATATTGTATATATATAGTATATACTGTATATAGTGCCATACTGTACCAACTGTTTTATACTGACACATTGTGAACTCATACAGAAGTAAATGTTTGTATTCAGAGCATGAAATTATGTATATATAAAAAAGAAACTCAGCAATGAGATGAAAGACAACGAGAATTACACTAAGGTTCTCAGAGTTTGAAGTTCTGCTCTCTTTGAAATAAATCAACATACTATAACTACATTATCAAGCCCATAAATACAGTATTATAACAACAATGGTGTTCATTAATATGTAATAGACCTCATTTCACTGAATATTTTCCTTAAGTTTTGGACTTGGATTTTGAGGGAAAGTACTAAAGTACTTTTTTTTTTAAAGGTACTTGTAGAGGTGGTGGACAAACCAGAGAAAGTCCCGAGTGTCATCCCAAATAGATGTCTTGGTCCTCTGCCCAGCCATCTCTGCAAATCAAAAGGAATAACAGTAATGGAAGTGAACAAATGAAATCAAATAAAACAGGGTCACACATCACTGGAAGGGCAACAAATGGGCACTGGAATGGAAGTAATCTGTTTTTTCTTCTTGTGTTTGTACAAAAAAGGGGGAAAAAAGCCATCAGCTCTGGTCAAAAAAGCAAGTTGTTATTTTGCCTGAAGCACAGCTAACTGCGTCAACAAAAATATAGGTCTGCGTGGAACTTCGGATGTCAGAGAAGGGTCGCTCATTTTAATGCAAAAGGACAGTTCTTTTGTATAAAAAAAAATATATAGAAAAGCTGAGCGATTCAAAATCCAGCCAGGATAGAAACTGTTTGAATAACTTGAATTTTATTCAATCTGATTTTTCTGTCCCTCTGTGCTGGCACTGGTATTTTCAGGAGCTTGGGAATTAGGTAGTTCTTAAGTGATCTGCTGGCAATGGAGGAACGTTTTTGAAACGTTGGCGCTTTATTGAACCCATTGACAATGAACTGGGATGTAATTCTCTGACCATGTGATCTACTTAAGCACTCAGTACCTTTTAAAATGTCCATTCACTTTGCAAATGCAAATGATTCATTTCTTTCAACTTGGATTATGTAACACATAAGCAAAAAAAAAAAGAAGAAAAAAGAAAGAACATTGAGCCTAAGTCTTGGAGGATGGTTTGGAGAACATTGCATGTCTGAAGTTGGTAAACTGCATATTTTGCTGACTACAGTATATTTGTTGTTTGTTTTGGATCATACTGATGATGTGTTAATAATTATGTCTGCTTCGTGGTCAGCAAAACATCTTTAAGAGACTCAGACTGTAATGCCAGCTTTTCTGTCCACGTTATCCATGTGTCTACTTCAGTATGTTGTCCAACAGACAGTGTTACAAAGGGGTCATCACAAGACCCTTTGTGTATACCTATTTTAAGTCGATGTCATCATTGCCTATGTATCTGAAGCTTTGTG
Source organism: Nansenia antarctica (assembly GCF_963989245.1). Classification (NCBI taxonomy): domain Eukaryota; kingdom Metazoa; phylum Chordata; class Actinopteri; order Argentiniformes; family Microstomatidae; genus Nansenia; species Nansenia antarctica. The sequence continues at coordinate 39,534,778 of NC_137676.1, forward strand.
AGCCTTTGGTTCTTTGAAACATTCTTCACACAGACCTATAGGAAAAAAACCCTGTTCTGTTGTGAATTTTTACTCAAGGACTAGTCTGACAGCAACTCTGAAGCCGTCTTCTAAAAACAAACAAAAAAAAACATCATAGAAATGGAATTGGTGGAGATGACAAAAGGGGAAAAACTGTCTAAAGTGTGTATTTTGTTAACGCTGCCATTTTCTGGTGTTTATGGGTCATTCCAAGAGTTATGCCTATGGGTGGTGGTCCCATAGTTGCTTATATGTTTTTCAAATTATTCTACTTTCCTTATTTATTTTATTTTATTCTAACCTTCTAACCTTTATAACAATGTATTCTCTCTCTCTTTCTCTCTCTCTCTCTCTCTCTCTCTCTCTCTCTCTCTCTCTCTCTCTCTCTCTCTCTCTCTCTCTCTCTCTCTCTCATGTAAGCCATAATGAATGCCCTCTTGGACAAGCATGTAGTATCTAGATGCAATAGCAACTTAGAATTAGCTTCTTATCAGAGGGGCTGCATTTACCACCCCCCCCCCAAAAAAACTGAAAACTTCAACTCAGAGTTCCTTTTTCAGTAGTATGTTAAGTATCCTGGTATGTACACAGGATTTTGGGTTTTTCCTCTCTTGATTCCTCCGTGATAGCGTCTGTGATTCCAGCAGCAGCTGCATAATAACACCCAGCAGAAGCCTCTTCATGGATCTAATCTATTTTCTCCTCACTCCCTAATTCCAGCATTGCATTACATGGGGAGTGTGAAAGGCTGTCTAGTGGGTTGATAGGCTTGCATTCGCCTGCTGGTTATATTGCATATTGGATCATAAGGGTCCATGTTGCTATGCATCTTTCCCATATTGTTAATTCTCATTTCATGCTTTTGGGTAAGGGTTTTGGCTAGGGAGGGATGATCTCTAAGTGAAAAGCCTAGAATACAGGCTTCATTCCCTACATGGATGAAACCTATTACAAACATACTGTAAACTGCAGGTTTGCTGCTGTAGGGTATTGTATCATTGTGTTTGGTATGGTACTGCCCCATGTTCCCCCAGACACCCATATTCTCATATTGGAAGTGTTCCCCACTTATTTACATAGGGTGTGAGTTTGGCTCAGGGTAAACCCTCCCCAGCCGCTTCCCAGAGCAGAGTGGGATCCACATTCATCTGCCCTGCCACACGTCTCCTCTCCAGGGACTATGAAACATGCACAAGCCAATTAAGAGTCAATGGCCGACATGTTAACTGTGGGAAAGGTGAGCTCACCTCTCCTCTAATGACTTAAATGCTTCCTGACAGCAGCCCAGTGCTCAGTTTTCATAATGAAGCACACAGCCTGGGTGAGCAGTAAGCACTACCTGTCCTGTCCTGCTCTCCTCTACAGCCATCTACAACACTCACACTCCCCCCCCCTCTCTCTCTCTCTCTCTATCTCTATCTCTCTCTCTCTCTCTCTCTCTCTCTCTCTCTCTCTCTCTCTCCCTCCCTCTATCTCTCTTTCTCCCTCTCCCTCTCTCACTCCCTCTCCATCTCTCTCTCTGTGTCCCATTTCCTCTGCTTCTCTCTCTCTAACCCTCTCCCAATCCCTCCCTCCCTCTCTCCCTCCCTCCCTCTCTGTCTCGCTCCCCACGGGATTATTACACTCCCTTCATTCCAAATGGAACGGATGAAGAGTCAGCGTTTGCTTGCTAACACCAAATCAAAGTATGACACATTGTTCAAAGGGAGATGGGTAGTGCAACCACTATGCATAAAAAGCGGACCGTCAATGGAATGTCAGTTCTTGGACAGCGTATAGGCTACTGGATCTGTCTGTATAGGCTAGTATAGGCTACTGGATCTGTCTGTATAGGCTAGTATAGGCTACTGGATCTCTCTTTACTGAGAATCCTATCCCAGTGGGTCTAATAACTGCAACATTTTGTTTTAATATAACTACTTATTTCCACTGCTGATGTCCTTGTATTGGGAGGCCAAACAAACAGTTCGTGGGAGATGTGGGAGATTGCCCTCCGTGGGGTAAAAGGGGTTATCTAGGACCGCTGACCTGTGTACAGAATGATGTCCCTATAGGAGAGATAATGTTTTTATCTCCATGGATGTCCCTCGGTGACACCCTGATGTGTCTGGTGGAAGGACAGTCACAGCAGTTAGAGGGCATGTCCCCAGGGGAACTCCAAACCCATTTAGCCCTTACGTGGAGTGCCCCCCCCCCCCTCCTCCACCATCCCCCCTCAGGCCTGGCACATGTGTGACACATAATTGATTCATTATTAATGTGAACAGATGTTCCCGTCCTCCAGCAAACACCACCTTGCTGCCACTCTGTGCCAGTCTGCAGCCCCCAAACCCCCACCCTCCACCCCCACCTGCCCAGCCGCCCCGGAAATGCCCACTGACATTGAATGATATGAGGTAGTGCCTCGGTGACCACCCACCCACAGAGAATGGTAGGAGAGTGCTTCTGGTCGCTTGGCTGCACATTAAAGAGATGTTTCCCCCAACAGACAAGCACGAAAGGCCAAGCACAGTGGCATGCAAGACAGTCCAAGGGACTAGAGGACGGAGCAGTGGAGGTCGGTGGAGGTAGAAATCGGAGGACGGGCAACATTGTGTAACGCATGGAAACGGACGTGTCTGATCCCATTCCATTCTGTGCGACACGACTGTAATAACAACGCCCGTCCTCCGATCTCTATCTCCACCATCCTCCGCTGGTATGGAGTGATGTCGATAACAGGAGACAGTGCGTGTTAACCCCCAGTCACTAGAAACTTCACTCCGCCGAAGACGATGATTCTTTTGGCATTTCCCTTATCTCAGCTGAGGCAGGTCTCTCATCTGTGCAGTACTGCAGGTTGAAGTAGTTCTGCCTTGAGACTTTTCTAAATACACCTGCTGTACCGACTCCTGACTAATCGTGCTAACGTCCGGTACGCGCTACGTGGATCCTCTTGTTGTCGTCAGGCTCTACACACTGGATCAGTTCAGAAGTAATCAGGAAACGGTTGGAGCGTAACCTACAGTAGGCACGTACATGCAGTGCCAATTAGTTCTGATTTTCAACACATTATTTTGTAGCCATACATCCGGGGGGGGGATATATATACAGGGGTTGTGTCTCATCACCTCCTGCCGTTGACGTCCACTAAGCCTGTGGCACCTGGTATAATATGAGACCACCATTAGAGATTAGATTAGAGACGCCCCCCGCCTCACCCCCCCACCACCACCCCCCGCCCCCAGAGAGAGGCCACAATCCTGAGACGCGCGGCATGCACCGCTAAATGTCACCCATCTCCAGCAAAGTAACAAGCGCCAGCCGAGCGGCGTAAGTCTTAATGTCAGACAGCAGGAAACGCGGAGAAGATCACTTCTCAATGCTCTGAAAGGATAATAAGTATTGTAGCTAAAAATGTGGGGGCTTTGTTCTAATGAGATGGGGAGAGGAGAGAGCTTTAAAAGCTCACGCACTGAAGGTCTAATTAATCACTCTCCGTGGCAGTCTCCCGCGGCTATCCATTAGAGTTTTCATTCTAGGAGTCACCATACCGCCAATCCCTGTTTCCCATTGTTGGAGATGGCTTTGTAATAACGGTAGTGCGGATTGATCACTGGAGCCCTGAATGGGCATACATGTGGAGAGGGATAATGATCATCTGACTCTCTCTCTCTCTCTCTCTCCGCTGCTGAGATATGGACGAACGACAAAAGGATTTAGGCAAATGATAATTCCAGTCTGGAGCACATTGTGATCATGCTTATTGGCAGTAATGCATATTTATTTATTTATGTATTTATTTATTTGTAATAAAGATGTTGTCCTTCATTCTGCATATTGTGGATATAGCGCGAGTATAAACAAACAAAGTGGTCAGGTGAGAAAAGACTACCAACGGCGCCTAGCATTTAGCCGGAGCCCCCTGCAGCCTGGGTAACACGTTCCCTGATAGGAAGCAGCCTGGCATGAATTAGTGGTTGAGCGACACAACACCAACAATCTGCTGACGTCCTGGGCTGGCCTGGGGGGGCCGGGGCTCCTGTGGAAGGCGGCTGGGTACTGGGCCAGGGGCCTGGCTTAAGGCGAAGCAGGGGAAGAGGTCGGCCATGGCTGCCTCTGCTGGGTCACCCTGCTGAGGCCAAACATGCAGATTTAGTTTTTTTTCTTAATGACGGCTAATTGTTTCCACTAGATTACATTATGGGGATGACAAACTCCCCCCTAAACCCCGCCCCACCTCCCCCTACCCTTCCATCTGAGCCTGTGTGATGTGGCTGTGGTTCCCTTCAGTTCAACTGTCACTTCTCTCTTACCACTTAGGGTACTGATGGCTGCTGACTTGATGAGCTCATCGTTGGGGGGCTGCTGTGCTTTTTTTTTAATCCTCTAAATCGAAGCATACGTTGTTAACCACGGCACTGTGCTGTAGTAGGCCATTGTTGTGATGCCGTTACTGTATGTCAGTGCAATGTGGCAACATGGATGCAATTTTATGTTTGCATAAAACAATGCGTTTGCATTGTCTTCATGTGTATTTGCTTGTATTTGCTATTAGCAAATGAGTCAAAATTACGTTTTTTGTACAAAACGTAATACGGTTCTTATCGTATATACAGTATATATACAGTTACAAATCTGTGATTATGGAATTGTCCTCTAAGACTCCTCCAGCCTTGCTCCAGTCTGAGAGGCCAATCTGCTGTAATGCTTGTGTCAGTAAAAACGTTAGTGGCTTATTCTGTTGTGTGATGGAGTGATGGAGTAAGAAGAAGAAGAAACCACTGCTGGCAGGCTTTGAAATCACGGCTCTCATTAATGCAAAGCTGGCCCCGGCAGACGAGAGGGGAAATTGGCTGCCTCTCCTCCGCCGCTGAGCGGTGCCGGGGAAGAGGAAGGTGGTGAAGAGCACGGAAAGGTTAAATACACTGGCCACTGGTTTGTGGAGAGCCAGCACTGGATTTCAGAGCACCGTTTTGTATCTATTGACTCGACTTTGACTCAAACCCTGGAACGCTCAAGCCAAGGGAGAAGTCTAAAAATGAGAGGGATCGTGATGGGGAATAGCTTAAATGAAAGTGGGTGAGTTTTCTTTTTTTCCAACAACTTCATTTGTGGAGTGAGCTAGATGAGGACATTCAAGATCATTAGCCCAGTATCTATGAGTCCACCGAGTGAAAGGCAAGCACAGTGAACTGAACACCGCAAGCGTGTCGCTACTCAACAGAAGCCTGAACCATCTAAGACGAATGCCGAGTTCTGAGACGAATGCAATGAGTCGTGAGAATAATCGTTTTAATAAAGGCAGGGATTTCTGCTGCACCCACTTCATTAATATCCGGTTGTTGTTGTTGTTGTTGTTGTTGTTGTTGTTGTTGGTGGTGGTGGTGGTGGTGTTGTTGTTGTTGTGTTATTATCATGTTCTTTTTCTTGTTCCTTGTCAGTCTTAGGTTCTTGGATGTTGTCCTGTGACTGTCACGCTATTCAAACAATCCCAATTAAATTGACATGGCCCAAAAGTTTCACAATGAGCTTGTGGATTTCACAATGCAAGCATGCAAGCGCATACACATACAGTATGTACAGCACGGGAGGCTGGTGGAGGTAGAAATCGGAGGACAGGTTCATTGTAATTGATTGAATGGAATGAACATGTGTTTGATACCAACCCCCCCCCCCCCCCCCCCCACACACACACACACACACACACACACACACACACACACACACACTCTTCGTTCCCAATAACAGTTGTGTTTCAGCAGCGCTGGGGACTCTATGCTCACCGTGCTTCCATGAAATGTTTGAAACCTAATCCTGAAAAGCCAAGGGTTGTACATGAAGCAGAAATGAGTTCAGTGTCTTTGCACATTGCTTGACTGTGCGTCCTAATTTGATTGTCGTCATCTTTTTGTAGGCGTGTTCACATTGTCAAGTGCCTTTGGGTGACATTGCATGGGCTGGACTTTTAATGCTCATCGCTCATTTCGATTGCTCCGTGGAATATTTTGTTTGCAAACCATCCTCGAAATGTCCTACCGTGTTAATAACAACTCCAAATGGTTATGCACACCATTCATATTTACTGTGGTGTGATTGGCTGATAACTGATTAGGTTTGACAGACCGGTATGAGCGGAACATTTGATTTATGATGTGTTGTTCACGGTTACATAGCAGTATGCCATTTATGACAAAGACCAAAATAAATTACAAAGTAGAAGAGGAAGCAATTAGGGATTATACTGGAGTTGTGTCTCCGGTTTTACAATTATGACAAATTGCTACATACAGAAGTATGCATTCAAAACACCTTGTAGACCTATTTCAAATTATGATAAAAAATGTTGTCTTAAAAATAACATCCAAAATGTTTTACAACAAATAACATACAAGAACATTATAATTACTGTCATTATTGTACTGGAGCTGCAATTGAAGTACTTATTGTACACTCCACACACACAAATGTGTGTCATGGTGTTACTTCAGGCAGTGAGGAGAGGGCATGCTTGTATGCATGTTTTAACACATGGATACACTTGTTCCTCTGAAGAACAACACATTCCCTCAGTATAGGAAAGCAATGTAAAGTAGAGCAGAGCAGTCAGGGGTGTTTTGAGGTCTGAAGTGTGTGTGTGTGTGTGTGTGTGTGTGTGTGTGTGTGTGTGTGTCCCTCTGTCCCTCTGTCCATGCCACTCCATTATCAGGGACACAGCCACACTGCAGGTTAACATTCAGCCCATCTCCTGGAGCCACCATGTCAATATGGATTAGAGGACTTCCATTGCCCCCAGAGGGAAAAATCCTCCCCCATCTTCAATTACAATAAGCAAACAGCTCATGGGCATGAGAGGGAGAGGCAGAGAGGATGCACTCACCAGCAACCGGGCCAGGGTTGAACCCACATAAGACAAAGTAAACATTATTAGCTTAATAACATTTTCAATTAGCTGTAACCCTCATAACCAGATGCTAATGGTACATGAAGCCCAAAATTAATTAGAAAAAATAATTTTGAATTACAAAATGGTTTAAAAGGGCCTCGCAGGTCCAAACATGAATGATCGTCATCTGAATTTGGTTTAATTTCCCTATATTTCCATCAATGGCTACCCATGCATGAATTCACTGCCCGTTAGTATTATTTTATATTCCAAATGATCAGTGTGTCATGTAGAGTATAATGCAAGCGCGTGCTGTATCTCAGCTAATAGTGCAATTACCAGTTCATCCATTATGTTCATCTAATGGTCCAGCTTCCAGACTGGTTTGTAATATCTGTAACATTGGTGATATGGGCTATTACTTTTGTGACTTTTATGATTGTGGCCCCTCTGTAATTTAAATGCATTGAAATTAAAATATATGAGAAGGGACACAGTTCTTTTTGACTCACTAATCCATCTCATGAAATAAAAGTGAAAAAATTAAATTCATTCATTCACATCTGAAGGGATGAGACTGGCCCTTACGGCCATACAGCACCAGCCTGATAATGTCAGATTTGGTTTGTTTGTTTAACGGTCTGACTGATTGCTCTGAGGGGGGTGGTGGAGGCCGTTCTTCACACCTATGGGATGTGATCGACGGAGCGACTTGAGTGCCATGTTGATGTGAAAGGAGAGACAGGGGGTGATAAAGGCCACAGAGTGTCTCCATAGGAAGACTTGGTTCGTCAACCACCCTCAGCCACCCTGCCATCTTCAGCTGCCCTGCCACCCTGCCCCCTTCAGCCACCCTGCCCCCTTCAGCTGCCCTGCCACCCTGCCCCCTTCAGCCACCCTGCCCCCTTCAGCTGCCATGCCACCCTGCCCCCTTCAGCTGCCCTGCCACCCTGCCCCCTTCAGCTGCCATGCCATCCTGCCCCCTTCAGCTGCCCTGCCACCCTGCCCCTTTCAGCTGCCATGCCACCCTTCCCCCTTCAGCTGCCCTGCCTCCCTGCCCCCTTCAGCTGCCCTGCCACCTTCAGCTGCCCTGCCACCCTGCCACCTTCAGTACGTCACAGCTGAACAGAGCAGAACAGAGAGGCCTATAGGACAGCCCATTCCCTACTAGACGAGGCAGTTAAGGATCGCAGTTTTGACAGTTTTACGTTCTTCGTTGTCGCTCGGTGACATTGTTTTGTCAACACTAAATGTAACTATAAATGTAAATGTAACTATACCAAACATTGAAACATGTAAATGTAACTACAAAACAGTATTCCAAACACAATGCTGTAGGCTCCACTGCGCTGCATTCTTTTAATCCTGGACTAAATGTCAGTTAGTCAATAAAAGTTCGCTGCAATGTTTTCTTCAATCCACAAATGCTCTCATATCATCAAGGTCAACTGTTTATGCATGGTTAGAGAGGCGGACTCAAAGCCATGTTGTCGTTGAACGTACAGCGGGGGGTGAGAAAATGTGTGTCGGAGCTTCGTGTGCCTCCAAGGAGATGCTTTTAAATGGTTTTTACTGGAGAATCATTAATATTTTACACAGCGTAATAGGCCTTAAGCCCTGGGACTGGGACTGGGCTGGCACGATGATTACACCACACATTCTCATTAAAGCGCTCTCTGATTAGCTCTCATTGCAAGGGGGAGCCAGAGCAGGAAATGCTTTGGTAATAGTTATGTTCTAATTAAAGTATTACATGTTTGGGGGCTTTTGAGTCATGCGAATGGCTCCCCAGCCTTTGCTCACTTTGTCTTTGTTTACCTGCCTCTAATGCCTCCCTTTTTCTTTTTTTTTAATCAAACTGCGAGCGGATAAAAGCATCTCTTATCCCGCAGGGGGGAAAACAACCTCCATCAAAGCCAGACGGAATGATTGCGGCACCTCTTTATAACGAGTGCCATAATAGTTGGGAAGTGTGTATGTGTTTAAATGGGTATGGGTACTGTGAAATACACAACACAGAAGCTCTGCTTTAGAACTGTTTGTTATAGCCTATGTGCTACCTGGCATGTCAATGACCTGCACTTATATAGCTCCTTATTCCAAAGCGCTTTAAAATGGCCTCTCATTCACACATTCACACACCAATGGCGGCAAGCTACAAGGCGCCAGCTCGCTCATTGGGAGCAATTTGGGGTTCAGTGTCTTGCCCAAGGACACCTCGACACATTGGCCAGCCAGGGATCGAACCGATGACCTCGCGTTCATTAGACGTCGGCTCTTCGTACCAGCTCAGGGGCCTTGTGGTTAGAGTGTCCGCCCTGAGATTGGGAGGTCGTGAGTTCGATCCCCGGCCGAGTCATACCAAAGACTATATAAAAATGGTACCCGATGCCTCCCTGCTTGGCACTCAGCATTAAGGGTTGGATTGGGGGTAAGACCCTGCGACATACCAGCGTCATGTCCATGGGTTGTACTTGTACATCAAGCCGCCTCACGTTACGGAAACAGGAGATTAGGCTCGAGAACCATTGGTTCTCAAGGCTTACTTACTTAACTTTTTTACTCTACCTCCTGAGCCACAGCTTCCCCGTGCCCTCCCCTTTCGCCCGTCTCTAAACACACATAATTAAGTCAGGATGTTATCGAAACATACAGTAAAAGTAGTACGATATGCTGTTTATTATGACTATTTATTGCAATGCTGCTAAGGTGCTTTTCAATAATATTGTCACTATTCATGCTCGGATCCATATTTTCAATATGGCATTTTATGACTGTACTTATCTTGCACTTAGCAACGCACAGGAATAGGGGGCAACTTAATGTAAAGTGTGACCTAGTGGACCATTCACTATGAACCTCTCTGATGTGAAGCCTTTAGATATTCTAGTAGCCCGCGTGGGAGCAGGTGCTCTGACACACATCAGAGCATCAGACTGAGGGCATGCGATGCGTGGGACGGCTGTCGATTTTTCTCCGGGCTCTGTTGAACTCAAGCTGTGCTGTTGGCTGCAGGGCCCAACGCCTCAGAGCTGGACATCATGTGAGAGAGGGATGGCCGTTACCTCTGAGCTGTCCCTCCGGTGGTGAAACAGCCCTATCAACACGGGGGCGGTGGGGCCTTGTTCGTGTTATTAGCAGGTGGTGCGTGAAGCCCAGTTGTCCTCTCTCTGGGTCCCGAAGGGGGAGGCTTCCAGTGACACACTGAAGGCCCAGCAGGGACCCTGTCACCTCCTTTTCACCACAGCACAGACAATGCTGCCTTGATGGACAGGACATCAGGCAACACTGGCTGATAGAGAGACACTGTTCAATGCGATAAATGTTGGTGGTGCATAGAAAATGGATTCGGATGTCAAATCACCTATGGGTAGTTTTCAATTTGTCACACACACATACACACACACACACACACACACACACAAACACACACGCAATGTATATTTTATTTCTCTGTAGTCTTCAAAGAGGGCATTTTATAGCAGCCCTCCCCTGCACAAGGTTAATCTGTGCAAACATTTGCAGCTCCTAATTTATGGGCCGATCAAACAAGGCCTGATGTGAGTGTCCTCTGTAGACAGGCCGGTGTTGACAAGGCATTAGAGGCGGATGCGGAGAATGACAGCGGTGGGGGCCAGACAGGATGGAGGGTGTTGGCATCCTAGGGGAAGAGCGTTCGCCAGCATGTTAATGACCTCTTACCTCAGCCCTCCAATTCTGTTTGTCCCTCTGCCTGAACTGCTTTGCCACCCCCCCTCCCCCGCTGTCTCTCTCTCTCTCTCTCTCTCTCTCTCTCTCTCTCTCTCTCTCTCTCTCTCTCTCTATCTCTCTGTATGTGTGTGTGTGTGTGTGTGTGTGTGTATGTGTGGGCTGCTTTGTCTCCCCTTAGTGCTGTGCTCGCTGCCTGTGTGTGTGTGTGTGTGTGTGTCTGTGTGTGTATGTGTCTGTGTGTGTGTGTGGCCTGCTTTGTCCCCCCGTACTGCTGTGCTTGCTGCCTGTGTGTGTGTGTGTGTGTGTGTGTGTGTGTGTGTTTGTGTGTGTGTGTGTGTGTGTGTGTATGTGTGTGTGTGTGTGTGTGTGTATGTGTGTGTGTGTGTGTGTGTGTGTGTGTGTGTGTGTGTGAGTGTGCGTGCGTATGTGTGTGTGCGTGCGTGTGTGTGTGTGTGTGGGCTGCTTTGTCCCTCCGTCGTGCTGTGCCTTCTGCCACTCTCATAGAGAACACATGGCGGTAGGTGTGGCTGAAAATGACAGAAAGCCAATGTGTTTATTGGTCAGACACCGCAATACAGATTGTAATGATTAATGCCTGTGGTGTTTTGAGTTTTGAATTGTGCTTTTGATTTGATATTGATTCATAAAATGTCATTCTTATTCGGAAGGGATTATAGTTTTTTCAAGGGATTCTAATTACAAAAGCACACATGAAAGTAATTTCAAATGCAAGGTCCCAGCAAAGTTTTCAATCTGGAGTTACGTATTCAATCACAACTCAGTATATGCCCGACCTCTCTGTTCAAGTCCCTAATCTTGACAAGCAGACAACTCATTCCAATCAAAAATAAGTGCAACATGACAGCTAGATATGGTAAATGACGTGATACGAATTCACATTTTTAAAACATTATCAATTGGCTCTTGCGATACAGTATGCCATTACATTGTGAACAGAATGTTCATACGGTAGAATGCTTCAATACTTTAATTTCAGGAAATGTAAGGCCAGATCAAATATTATTATTTATTTATTTTTATTATTTTTTACCCAATCAGATCCAGTATTACTTTCAGGGGACAGTCCTAACACCTGAAGTTACAAAACACAATGAATGAATGAATGAATGAATGAATGAAGGAATTAATGATCTTTATTGTCATTGTATGGATACAACGAAATTGAAATGCAAACCCTAGGTGCTAACAATCAACACTGTCCTAAGATAATAAAAAAACAAGAAATGAGACATAAATACACATAAATAGGGGGATATAAATAGGTAGGAATCGGTAGGAATCTGAGAATGTATCTATTATATATTGTATCTATATTATATATACTTATATACACTATGGCCTATTCACAGGGGGGTTTATAGACAGGAGCAGCAGTAGAAGGACATAAGCAGGTCTTGTCTGAGGTGGTAGTTTCTGAGTATTCTCAGGAAGTAGAGTCTCTGCTGTGCCTTCTTGACGATCGCCGTGGTGTTGGTTCTCCAGGTCAGGTCATCCTCCAGGTGGACGCCCAGGAATCTGAAGACTGAGACTCTCTCCACGCAGCCCCCATCGACGTACAGGGGCTCTATGACGGTCTTCTTCCTCTTGTAGTCCACAATCATCTCCTGGGTCTTTAGCTTGTTCAGCTGCAAGTTGTTGGCTTTGCACAGGACTGACAGCTGCTCCACCTCGTCGCGGTACGTCACGTGGTCTTGTCACCTTCAGAGATGCAGCCCACCACGGTGGTGTCGTCAGCGAACTTGATGATGGCGTTGCTGGGGTGGACGCCGATGAAGTCGTGGGTATAGATGGAGTAGAATAGGGGACTCAACACGCAGCCCTGAGGGGATCCGGTGCTGAGGCTGATGGCTGTGGAGGTGTGGGGACCTATCCTGACCCTCTGAGGTCAGGATAGGACAGGAAGTCCTTGGTCAGACAGGAAGTCCTTGGACCACAGGCAGAGGAGGTGGTCTTGTCCGAGGTCTAGAAGTTTGGGCACCAATCTGTCAGGTAGGATGGAGTTAAATGCCGAGCTGAAGTCCACAAAGAGCAGCCGTGCATAGCCCCCCCCCCCTCTCCAGGTAGAGTGGAGAGTTGTGGCGATGGCATCCTCCGTGGACCTGTTAGCTCTGTAGGTGAACCGGTGGGGGTCTAGTCCGGGCGGGGGGCTTGAGATGATGCGAGGCTTGAGCGTCTTTTCGAAGACCTTCATGGGTAGGGGGGTGAGAGCGAATGGACGGAAGTCATTCAGGCAGCTGATGGACTTCTTCTTCGGAACCGGGATGATTGTGGAGGTTTTCAGGCAGGGTGGGACGATGGCTTGGGACGGGGACTGGTTGAAGATCTTGGTGAAGACCCCTGCCAGCTGATCAGCGCAGTCTTTAAGCACCTGTCCCGCGACACTGGCCCAGCTGCTTTCCTCGGGTTCACTGCCTTCAGTGTGCGTCTCACCTCGTGCTCCGTGAGGATGATGCTGCTGTGGGCTGGTGAGTGTGGTGTGGCTGCTTTGTCGGCACCACCTCGAGGGTGGGGTTGGTGTGTTGTGTGGCTGCTTGGGTTTGTAGTTCATGTGTTGAATCCCCTGCCACACCTGCCTGGAGTCGTTGCTCTGGAAGCAGCCCTCAATCTCTGTAGTCAGCCTTGCACCTCTTGATTCCTCGCTTCAGGTTGGCTCTGGCAGTGCTGTATAACTCCCCATCACCAGATCTGAAGGCGGTGTCCAATCTCTCTGACCAGACGCTGCACCTCTCCCGTCATCCATGGCTTCGTATTGGGATAGACCCGGATACGCTTGTCCACGGTGACAGAGTCTGTGTAGTGCTTGATGTATCCCAGCACCGATGAGGTGTACAGTTCCAGGCCCTCCTGTACAAAGACCTCCCAGTCGGTGGTCTCGAAACAGTCTTGCAGCTGTGAGGTGGCGCCTTCAGGCCAGGTTTTAACTGTCTTTGATATGGCCGGGGCACTCCTCCTGATGGGGGTGTAGGATGGGATTAGGAGCAGGGACACATGGTCTGACTGGCCTAGATGAGCTAGTGCTTTAGCTCTGTAGCCCAGCTTGATATTGGAGTAGACCTTGTCCAGTGTGTTGTCTCCTCTTGTGGCACATTTAACATGCTGGTAGAATCGAGGAAACAATATCCAAGGAAATATGTTCTATGAGACCGTTTCTGAGACCAAATAATATGTTCTGTGTGCATATGGACAGTTTCTGTGTACCAACGAATGTTCTGTGTGCATTTATTATCTTGCTACATGTATACCAGTGTTGACCATGTGTGGTGCTGTAAGATTTTATAAAAAAAGAAATATATTACGTTGCGTGATTCATGGGAATTACAAGATACGTTACTGAGAGTTACATTACGTTACAGGATTATGACTTGCATGAATAGACAGTATTAGGCATTCACTTTCGAGTGGTCAAGGTAAGGGTGAGTAGTTAAGGTAAGGGTGAGTTGTCAAGGTAAGGGTGAGTAGTTAAGGTAAGGGTGAGTAGTCAAGGTAAGGGTGAATAGTTAAGGTAAGGGTGAGTAGTCAAGGTAAGGGTGAGTAGTTAAGGTAAGGGTGAGTAGTTAAGGTAAGGGTGAGTAGTCAAGGTAAGGGTGAGTTGTCAAGGTAAGGGTGAGTAGTTAAGGTAAGGGTGAATTGTCAAGGTAAGGGTGAGTGGTTAAGGTAAGGGTGAGTTGTCAAGGTAAGGGTGAGTAGTCAAGGTAAGGGTTAGTTGTCAAGGTAAGTGTGAGTTGTCAAGGTAAGGGTGAGTAGTTAAGGTAAGGGTGAGTTGTCACGGTAAGGGTGAGTTGATAAGGTAAGGGTGAGTAGAACATAAATCTACCTTTGAAACTCTTCATTTCAATGTGATTTAAATCAATGACATTTGTGGTTTTCAGGGTTAGGGTTAGTGTTGATAAGTGTTGATATGAACATTTATGGGGTTTGATGTTTTTCACCCTTTAGACACTTTTCCATTATGATTGACCAAGAGTCGAAGTCGTTGCTTATCCCTAGTCATGATGAAAGATGGTTGAGAAATGTATTTCTGACTTAATTTCACCAAATACTCTTAGCTTTCATTTGACGCCCAATTTGATATGCTCTGAAGAATTTCACATTTTGGTCCTCATGGGACTTTTATACAAAACTGCCCCTTTTTATCATGCAGAGAAAAGGGACTCCCTTTTTGTGGTCATTATTTACTGTTCATGTTTGATGTCTTTTTAAAGCATTTTCTTCACAATTGATTTACCAAGCATTATACACACTACTGCCACAGACAACCCCATCACCACCACATCTCACAAAAGTTAGACTGTCTCCACCAACTGTCAGGCAACATGAAAAATCTCTGACAAGAGATTGTTTCTCCCATTCCACTGACAGCCGGCCCATATGTTTGCTCCCAGGTCTCAACTCCAGGGGCTTCCGCACCTGTCAATATGTCTTTGAGTCTCTGAGAAACTGAGAAACAGAGAGAGAGACAGAAATGGGAAAGAGAGGGAAATTTCACCAGATGATGAGCTTTAACACTGGCTCACACTCAAATCCGCGGCTCAAGATGTGCGGAGAGCTCATTACTGTGGCGCTAGGATATATAAATACACATGCAGCTGTTTATTTGGTCACTTCTCCTGGCAGGTTTCCTCCGCAGCAGCCTGTCTGTCCAAAGCACTGACACATGGCTGCTGACAGACAGATGGGCTGCAAGTTGCCCCCTTGGTCTCCCTCTGATGATGCAGACGAGGATGGATGGGGCAATTTTTCTGAGGGCGATTGGTCATATCCCACAACCTGCTGTATATTTACCCAGTGATTACTCTGTAAAGATCCTGTTGACTCTCAGGAAATAGCTTATAATGATGAGCACATGCTACATTTGGTGCACTGCACAGCTAACATCATCATCTGTGCAGTGCAAGTGAAGAACACATCCCAACATATTCCGACAAGATACGTAGAAGACAACGCTGATACCCATGATACTGACAAATGTTGCTTTAGCTCGCTTATTTAGTACACTGTATATGGACTGAAATGTTAATTTCCCTGCTATGCTTCACAGCAGGGTGTCAGTGTTGCCAGTCATTGGAGAGACAGAGAGAGAGAGAGAGAGAGAGAGAGAGAGAGAGAGAGAGAGAGAGAGAGAGAGAGAGAGAGAGAGAGAGAGAGAGAGAGAGAGAGAGAGAGAGAGAGAGAGAGAGAGAGAGAGAGAGAGAGAGAGAGAGAGAGAGAGAGAGAGAAAGAAAGCAGGCAGATACGTTTCCAAGAATGCTGTTTTGCATATCTGGATAGCAGCATGGCGTAGGCAGGGGTGTCTGTCTGTCTGTCTGGCTGGCTGCGACGCCAAGGCAGCACTCGAGTCAGCCGAGGAACCGTTCCACAGATCTGTGCATTAAACTAATGTTCTGGGATCAGGGGCCAGTGCCTCACAAGCTGCCTCTTTGGCCGGCGGCTAATGCGAGTGGGCACCGCGTGGGCACTGTGCTGGGGCCATGCCGGGATGGCACGGAACACCCTAACACCTGCTTAAGCTCTGTTCCAGGGCCCATAAATGCGTCCGCTTCCACCTAATGTCTCCTCCGGTTGTGATTAGTGTAGCCAACAATGGGCCGGAGGGGGGAGCGGGCGGGGGGGATGAGATGAATGTCCCTCCTCTATGGGCCAGAAGGGCTGTTGAGCAGCCATGATTGGTGGGTAGCAGAGGGAGTGCACAATGGGTAATGTCATTAGACATTTTAGCAAACACATGGTGCTGCTGGTGAAATGTACACCTGTTTCTACTTATTGGATTTAAGTCTTGCTGAACACAGCCTAGGCATACTGTACAATGAAGTGTTGGACACTATGGTTTCACTAACTGTGGGAACTATTGTGGCCACCAAACAGCCTTTATAGCATGATAAATGACCTATAACTGACTACTCAATCTCGTTTACACCCCTTCTCACCCGTGCCAGGGCATGGCATCTGGTATGGCTTGGTTTTGAAAAGAAACCCACAAACCTCTTGTGATTGAATCACCCTCTGTAAGGATTAAAAAACACACAAAAAAACAGTTTTGCATCCAGTTTGTTTGCACGTTTAAAGTTTGAAGTTTTGATGATTGATGATAGGGGTGAAAGGTTAAATGAATGGGGAAAAGGGCTTGCTGTGTAATAAAAAATACTTGAGATATCATCATGAAAAGTAATGCTGGGGAAATCTTAAGTCTTAATAATGCGATATGAAAAGGGGGCTTTATTTCTATTCCCAGTGATGAATTCTTTCTGACATGTTGGCTGGTGAGTTGCTTTAGAAGTTTTCTGACGGTGCTCAGGAGTGAGCCTTTTTCTATTCTGGGGTGGATTTTCTCAACTCTTTTGAGTCATGTCTACGTCTCTCTAATTTCCTCTCTGATCCTTCTCCACCACGGCGACGCCTCGCGGGGTGTTTGGAGGGAAACAATGAAAGAAGAGGAGAGGATTTGTTGTCACATCACGCGTCAACTTTGAGCCTGAGACGTTGAGAGAAATGTAAAGAAAATTAGACTTGGATCCTTTGGAGACCTAAGGGTGTGTTTCTTTTCAATGTGATATGATGAGGCTTTTATTTTCATTATCAGCTAGAAGGTTGCTCTGGTGTGTGTGTGTGTGTGTACGTGTGTGTGTGCAATTATGGGTTTATTGCTTTATATAACCTGTTACCTTTTCCTGAATAATATTGCCGATTCTGTCTGGAGACACTAGGGCTTGTTCTCTGTTTTCCACCATGCTGTGTTCTAGAGTTCTATACCCGCTGCTCACCCTCCACCCCTTGACCCCACTCCCATTACGGAGACCACCATCAGGTCCATTCTGGTTGGCTGTGACTCATAAGAGACTGCTATTCTCTTCTTGT
Organism: Nansenia antarctica; assembly: GCF_963989245.1. NCBI lineage: Eukaryota > Metazoa > Chordata > Actinopteri > Argentiniformes > Microstomatidae > Nansenia > Nansenia antarctica. The sequence goes on from NC_137676.1 coordinate 39,552,248, forward strand.
TTGGCATTAGCAATTACTGCCACTGTGGAAAGGTCAGATGTTTTTAAAATGCAGACAGGGCTTTTGCCTAGCCGTTCCACTGAAATGCCATCATACATTTATTAAGTATCCAATGAAGATGGCTTCTAGGAAAGGGCCACGTTTTTAGAGGACTTTGACATTGTGACATTTTGTCACCAAGGTGAATTAGTGTCAGATTACTTGTTTTCTTCTCTGCCTCTTATCTCCCAGAATCCTCAGTGTTTGATAGCAGTAATTAAAATGGGCATTGCTTCAGTGTGTGCATTGTGGTATCCTAATTCTAATCAGTGGCTCATTTTATACTATAGACATTTTTTCTTCTTGTGCAAGAAATGACTCCAATGAGTCAGTGTGTGTGTGTGTGTGTGTGTGTGTGTGTGTGTGTGTGTGTGTGTGTGTGTGTGTGTGTGTGTGTGTGTGTGTGTGTGTGTGTGTGTGGGTGTGTGTGTGTGTGCGTGTGTGCGTGCGCGTGCACATGCGTGCGTGTGTGTGTGTGTGTGCGTGCACGTGCGTGTGTGTGTATGTGTGCGTGCATGATGGAGAGGGAGAAATAAAGAGAATGAGAGGGAGAAAGAGAGGAGGGAGGAAGAAATGGAGAGTGGAGGAGAGGAGGTGGATGTGTCTGTATATTTGTCCAATATCTCAATGTTACTGTTTGCACTACGGCACCTTGAATTCATTGTTGAATCTACATAATCAGCAATAAATTTGATAGATACAGATCTAAATTACCTACCTCCACTGCAAAAGTTAATCACACAGTTAGGGAGAGACAATGCAATCTTGGACATGGCAGAAAATGAATTACTGCTATTATCTACAAAATGTGTAATTTACTTTAAGGTTGATAATAGAAGCAAATTCATTTTGGTTAAGTCAAATATGTACAGTAAGCACATTACATATTAATTAACTCCATTCCATTGTTTCACTTTTGATGAAGTGGATATGAATGCTGCCATTCCAGATCAAGTGAGCCGAGGAGAAATACAGAGAAAACGGTTAAGTAAGTAAGTAAGTAAGTAAGTAAAGCTTTATTTATATAGCGCCTTTCGTACATGAAATGCAACTCAAAGCGCATTAGGTAGATTGGGACCCATGTGCAAGATAATTCAATTATCAAATACATTTTGTGAAGCAAATTTCACTTAATACAAAACCATTTAACAAAGAATCCTAGACTGGACTGGATAGTCAAGTACTTACTCCCCTGTGCATGGAACCTTTGATAAAGTTCAAGCACCCAAAGGAAACTTCCCTAGTTTCATTAAAAGTTGTAATGCCATACGTTTAGTCACTACTAAAGGTATGCTTTGGGCTCTGGTAGCTGAAGAATGAGTTTTGCCCTCTCTGCATTGTGTGTGTGTAATGGTAAAATGTGGCCCCCGTAATGTGGGCCTAATTCACTTCACCCCTCAGCAGTTAGGGCTCTGCCTCATCCATCTCACTTAGAGAGTGCACAGCCAGCCAGATCTACTCTGTATAGAGACATCAGCTTTATTAGGCCCCTGTACGACATGGACGCTCAATTATTTATGTTATTTAGCCTTGGTATTATTAGAAGTAATGATAAGATACAGAAATTGTAGTATTAGAAAAGCCTCTCATTGTAACTGGCCTTTTAGACTCCCAGTTTGATCTACAGTTCGTATTCTCCAGGATTCATTATAGTATATGTGGAGAAGACGAGATAGAAATGCTGATTGCTGATAGTAAATGTAAAAAAAAAGAAAGAAAGAAAAGTAGAGCTGTTTTGGACCGTATCATCAGAATTCATCACCATGTACTATTTCAAATGTTTAATTCATAATTCATCAAATGTTATGCATAGGCACCCAGCTGTTACAATTCAAACACATGTTCCTCTCTTTCATTCATTCATTCGTTCAAGTATTATGTATAGTACTATAACCCAACACACATTGTCAGCACCAATATTAATATTATGACATCAATATTCATATTGAAACACCAGGCATTAGGAGCACATGGATTTAATATGTATGCATATGACAGACGAGCACAGCGTTTTTACATTAATCCACTTTATGGTGTTCACCGTAAAAGCAGATGAATAATTCTGTGCATGTAATTACCAGAAAAGCCTGCCGGGATATGGATTTGCTTCAAGCCAAATGGAAAAACAAGATGGATCATGGCTTTCTGAAACATACATCCCCTCTGTCAAGTGAGGGAAAACACCACTGAGCTCATCACATGGTGAAACCAGACACAACCTCGACAGAAACATCATGGTCTCACATGCCACCCACATCCCCAGCACGTGGTGTCAACTAATTACACCTAACCTTTAGCTGTTTGTGCAAAGAAATTTCCCCACAGTGTGCTGAGGCATCTTGTCATTCCGGTGCCTTTTAAGATAATTTCCAGAAAGCTTTGAGCGTGTTGTTAGATGAATGGGCCACCCTTTAATGGATTAACTGATTGGGCCTGATTAGAAGATGAACCCTGCGACAGAAGTCCCGGAGGCTGTGGCGCGGGAAGCTCATGGTTCCTAGGATTGGCTAGGATCATTATCGTCTGGGTCTAGTCTGGTCTGCTGTGCTGTGGCATCCATCTACACAGGCTTTTCTCTTCCAGTCCCCCCCCCCACCCCCCCTCCTCCCCTGCCTCGGCAACGATAAGGGCAACCACTTCAATAGTGCAGCCAGAACAATGGGGAGCCAAGGTGCATCATTTGTTTGGTAGATAAATTATGGATAGCAGATCTGAGAGGAGAGAGACTGTGCCCTTTTCCTGAGCCTGACACCTGTGAGCCTCCGCATGCTACACTAAAGCTCTCCTGGTACGGCAACGCTGTTTCCCAATACTTGCAAAGAGGTGCAATCGTTCTACAAAGAATGTGTGTTTGTGTTTGTGTTTGTGTTTGTGTGTGTGTGTGCGTTTGTGTGTATGCATGTGTATTTATTTATTTGGTTTAGAGAAGGACAGTGTGCACATGCATTGTCACATTGTCAAAACTCCTCATACAGTCAGCATTACTAACATGATTCTTGGCCTTCACTTCATACATGTCTCAAAAGAAGCTTGTTCAACCATATACTGGCAACAATGTTTACTCAGAAAGCATACACTGTCATTCATAACACTCTGACCTACAAAACACTAACAACAGGGAGCATTACATAGTTTTAATGAATTTCACATGAATGAATATTTCATTATAAGAATGGTTTGATTTATAGTAATCATAGACAGAATAGTTGCCTGTACAACTGTAAAGTATTAGGCAACAAGAATGAATCAGAAACGCCGCAATTTGCTTCTATCCTTTAGTGTATTTTTTTTCCCCAGTATCTTTGCAGAAAGTAAGTTACGGTATTTACTTCGTCCTTGAAAAGTTCAAACCCCCCTCCCCCCCCCAAAAAGAAGAAATTCCAGGGCTACAATAGCAATCACAAGAAAAATGTCTCACTCCTGAGGGTTCTGGTCCATCTAATGTCTTTCCTGGCAATGCATCTAGTCTATTGATATAGTCTATACCATTTCATTGTATATATATTCTGCTAATATTTTCGAGACATTTCAATATGATTACTGCAAAAATTCACCAAATCATTCTGTTTTGAATGTGTTCTTCACAGCTTGAACACAGTGTGTTAACATTGGAAAAATGTGTTGCAAATACTATAGTGTTTTGCAGGTGGTGGAGTTTGAATGAGAGAAGAGTTCATGGATTTTGGAGAACGTGGTCATTGAATGCATTTTGTGTGAAAGCAATGTAAAATGAGTCACAGTTTGGTCCACATGGACTTCTGTTTTGCTGACTGTATGAAGACTTTTGACAATGTGACTCCAGTTTTGAACACTGCGACTTAGCAATCGGAAAAAAATGTAATTGCCTAAATAAGAAGATGGGTGCATCAGGTTTAGCAAGAAGCTCATTTCCATCTGTCATCCTAAAAACAGTGAACATAGACACAATAACATACACAATATCAAATACAAGAAACAACAAACATCTTTCATAAAACAAAGACAGTACAAAGTGCATGTTGTAATACATAATAAAAAGGACAAATAACATACTCATATTCACACATCACAGCCTTACCTACCTAGATACACATTAGAGTCAGTCTGAACAGTATAAAGTGCTTTGTTCCCTACCTCCCTTAGATACACATACAAATCAATCTGATCAGTACAAAGTGCATAGTTATCTACCTAGATACATGTTAGAGTCAGTCTGATCAGTATAAAGTGCATAGTTACTACCAGTAAAAGGGCCAGATAGTCTACTGTTATAATACATAGTAAAAAAAAGTCAAATAACATACTAAACACAAATCTTACATACCTAGATGCACGTGTGTGTGTGTGTGTGTGTGTGTGTGTGTGTGTGTGTGTGTGTGTGTGTGTGTGTGTGTTTGTGCTTGTGTGTGTGTGCGCGTTTGTCTGTGTGCATGTGATGTGTGTATGCACGCACGCACGCACGCACAAACACGTGTGTTTCCTCCCTCTCCAGACTAAACACCACACACACACACACACACACACACACACACACACACACACACACACACACACACACACACACACCATCCCTCAGTCACGCCGGCCCTTCTCTGGCCCCGGCCCCCGTCTCCCAGCAGTGGAGCTGCTGTAATTGGGTTGGTTTACACCTCCTTAAGAGCAAATCGAAGACGACTAGACGTGCAGCCGTGCGCGAGATGGCACCAGGGATGAAAAACACAGCCGTCCACCAGGAGGTTTCTGGGATCCGTTTTGAAATGCATAGCGCGTCGTCCTGTTTTAATGCGGGGATGGGGGTGGTAGGTTTTATTTGAACAGCATTGTGAATCATGTCCCATAATGCCGCTGTTGAGTCAGATTAATGTGAACCACACTGCTTTACCAGGAAGTCCCCAGGCATCGCTGGGAAGTAAGCAAACACTTTCACCGAGGCTGCTGGTGTTTCAACAGACCTGTGTGTGTTTAGAACAGGCTCCACTCTGGAGAGGGGAGGGGAGGCGTAAAAAGAGAAAAGAAAAAAAATAAGTTGTTTGTTTGATGATAACGGGTCCCCTTGACAGCGACAGTGTCTGCCTAGATTATTTTTAGCAATGGTGTGTATCCCAGAAGCATTACAACAAGAGCCTGCAGTAATGCAATGATTTAAACCGGACCGGACTATAAAGCATTATCAGAGAGGACAAACAATATCAACTCCAATTCACTTTTTAATGGGGAAAATTGTCCATGAACATGTGGAGGAGACTTGTGGAGGAGACCATGACAGAGAGAGAGAGAGAGAGAGAGAGAGAGAGAGAGAGAGAGAGAGAGAGAGAGAGAGAGAGAGAGAGTGACACACACACACACACACACACAAATCATCTCCCCTCTTAGTCGGCGAAATGGAGAAGTAACACCTCGATTTACCGTGTGAGTGAGAGCTACATCCCTGTGAAAGACATCCCGGTGAAATGTATTTTGGGGACCTAACAGGGACAGATGTGTGTAATTTCCCAGCCTCAGTCTAGGGAACACAGATCAGAGGGAAAGGAGAGAAAGCTATTTCACCGACGCCGCCATCCTTGTTTCCCTGGCTTTCAGCATGATTAATGCCAGCCAACTGCCCCCCTTGCCCTTTCACATAGATTTATGGACTTCACGGTACAATAACTTCGTGTTTCCTTGTACATTCATTTTCCCTACATTGATATTTGTCATTTATAAGGCTCAGAACTTGGCCTTCTTCCTCCCCTGGAAACCCTCACCCTCCTCATTTGATTGGTTATCGGTCCTTCAGGCTCCCTGTTAGGGGCTGTCTGGTCCTCAGGTATTAGAAGAGTGAAGGGGACATCGGTAGACACAGTAAGGGGCTCTCTTGAAGGAAGGAAACAAAATAAAAACAAAGCATCTTGCTCCTAAGGTTTAAAGGCTGGTTAAAGAGACAGGACATGAGGAAATGTAGCTTGGAATATGTCAGTTTCACATTCAATCATCCTCACCATCCTCCTCCCCATCATCATCATCATCATCATCTTCTCCTTCCTCTTCATCTCCCTCTTCATCAATATCCTCCAAGCCCTCTTCGTCGTCATCATCATCATCATCATCATCCTCCTCACCTTCCTCTCCCACCCCTATCCTCTCCCCCACACCCAGCCCCCTCTGCCCCTCCAACATTGCCCCCCCCCCCCCCCCCCCCCCCCACACACACACACATACCACTCCTTCAACTCAGTTTGTTTCTTATCTTCTTATTTCTATGATGGAATATTACCGTATTTTGGTGTTTGGTGTCTGATGTGGGCCCCTAAAAACATGGAACACTTCCATGTCACTAGCAGCTGACCTTTCACCCCTAGAGCCTCCCTATTTCACCCCTCTGTCTCCCTATTGGACCATTGCAGTGGAGGGCGCCTTGCTCATCTGTGCGTGGTCGTCATCTCTGGTTAGTGTCATAGTTTTATCAGGATCGGCGGAGGATGCAGCTTCAGGCGACAATGGACCATCGCTTGATTTCCTTCCTTGTTTCTTTATTTTATTCCTCTGGAAAACAATAGTTCACGTAGGGGTAGTGTGGGGACGGAATGAGTTCTAATGGGAAATACATATTCTCGCTCTGTTGGGGACATGGAATTAGATCACTTTTGGTTCTGATTCAATTGCTGTGATTTCATAATCTGATTTCCCTGGGCCTATACTGTTATCAGTGGGGAATTTGACAAAGCTGTCCTTCTGTGCATTCACCCTGGCTGGCTAACTGGGAGGCTTAATGTGAATGTTGATTATTGTATTGTCATGTATTATATCGGCACCACTGGTACCCTACTGCAGAGGAACAGTATTAATCGAAATAGACAGGATACACTTTATAGCTTTTTTTTTGCCAGATTCACTTCTCGAAAGCAAATAACGCCTTCTTTGATTAAAATGGTAATACAGATGTATTTATTCCTGGGATATGAAAAACATAATTTGCTTTTCACTTTGGGACTCAGCAACATTTGGTTCGAAAATACAAAAAATATTCTCACTAACAGCAGGGGAAATGTACCTCCAAGTTTAAATGGGCTTAGAACATCTTCCGCCATGGGATATTAAAGAAAATCAGGTTTCAGAAACTGAACAAAACTGGATCCGTAAGCAAAGCTCTGCTGGGATTAGAGCATACTGATCAACATCCTGGTGAAGAGAGTGTGTCAGTGCTCAACATTTACATTGTATTTATATCGCCATGACAACACAGCAGCAGTTACTTTTTCATTTACTTTTGTGAGAGAAGTATATCTTCCGTAAATACTGAAAGAACAGTTTACGGTATATGTCACGTATGCTTACTCAATGGCCACCAAAACCAATGAAGAAGGGCTGGAAACAGGGTGTTAAAAGACTGCAGAGTAAAGTGGTCCTCTGTGGCTCTGTTGATAGAGCATGGAGCTAACAATGCTTAGGTTGTGGGTTCAATTCCCACTGGGACCACATATACTGAAAAATTTATACACTCATTGCAATGTAAGTCGTTTTGGATAAAAGCGTCAACTAAATGGCATATCGAGTATTATTATTATTATTATTCTAGAATAACATCTCCAGTCTTAGCCCTGAATACACCTCCACCAAGACCAAATGCTGTCCCAGTAGCCCAAAAAAGACGTCTCTTCCCCCTCTGGTCCGTACTCATCACCTCCCGTCCTGACTCCTCCAGGACCTCTCCATCTCGCTGAGTGAGAGTGGCGGGGTCCTGGGCAGACACTGTGAAATGGGCCCGGTTGTGGTTCACGGCATAGTGCCCGCCCCGCCTGCCCCACCACCGTCCGCTACCCGCGTACTGCCTACAATCCGGCCCATTTGCCAAGGCCCATTAGTGGAACCATGCTTTACTGGCGCCACAGTGCTGCCATTCATCCTGCTGTGCTGCTCCGTTCCGTTTGACCACGGGCGGTGTTAGAGTCAGTCTGCCGCGCGTTAGCTCTAGCTAGCTCCTAATGGCCCTGGGCTCACGGGTGGAGGCCGGGGCCAGACACCTTGGATTGATTGTTTTGATTAGATACAGCATCTCTGGGGATCCAATGTTTAGGGTTATTGATTTATTTCGTCTGAGATATCAATCATAACAACAGATATATTGTAGCCATAAACCACCTATCCAGGAGTCTCCATATGTCTGCGTTTGACAGAAAACCCTGAATTTCTTCCCACTTACGGAGTTAGTTGGGCTACAATAACGACTTCACTTTGGTACGCGGTTTCACAGAGCTCGATGAGAACGGGCCGTGCTTAACGTGGCTGTCAGGTCTAGTAGAGAGACGTCTGGTGAAACCAGGCTATCTCAGGTGTGTCCCACAGTCCAGCCGGGGTGTGTGAGCCGGTCTAAAGGCCACCGGGCCTGTCATTCCTGTGATTTATTACCCAGCCAGGAGACCTATGGCCTGGCCATGCCAGCGTCCCCCCGGCCACCGCAGCCGCGGTCACGCCGCGTGGCCACATCACACCTCCAATCAGCAGGGACAATATTGCTCCGCTCCGCTTCACTGGCGCCGATTGACACATGAATCTGTGTGTTGACATCGAGGTGCTGTGTCGGAGCCTCGCAGGGTTAAGTGTCGTAGCACAAGGGTTAATGTGAAAATAGATTAACCCTGCAGGGTAAAGTGCTATTGTGTATTTCACACTGTGGTCCCGATACACTATGAACAGCCATCATAGACACTGGCTAGACACCCCAGTTTAGAGGTTCTACTACCCAGTCTATCGACTTGACCACCGTAGGATGGGATCTACAGCAACATATGCTAAGAGCTTCAGCAACATGAGAATCATTGGGATCAACATCGATGAGATGTGGCGGTTCGATTAGGATGAGCAGGCGGGATGGATGATGGGATGATTCAGCTGCTCCCTCTCAGCGGTTGCTGCTCACTTAGACATTTGTGTCTGAAAATAGTGTCTTTGGGCTGGGGCACGAATCGGAGCACTAATCAGATCTGTGGCCACTGCTCCACTCAGCGTTCCGTGAAGAGGCCATGCACGGCGCGAACTGGGCTGGGCTTGTCATCGGCTGACTCCCCCCCTGCCCCCCCCCCCCCGCCCCTCATCCACCCAGTAAGTGAGGGATGCTAATGTGAGTCAGCCCCCTCAAAAATCGCTTTGTCCATCTCCTGCCTAGGGTGGCATAGGCCCGGGCACCGCCATAGCCGTATTGATTCACAGAGTCATCTGTTAACCTCCTCCAGTATCGACCTCAGTCCTCCCCCACCCCCCCCCCCCCCCCCGAGAGCAAAAGTAGAAGGAAAACAAAGTCTTAGCTCACAAATCCACTGCAGGGGTCTAAGTGCTTCTGTCCCTTCCTACATTATTTATACAGCTTTAATATCTTCTTTTTTTTTTTTAAGCATTCTATTACTTTTCTAATGCTCTGTAGGCAGAAAAGGAAGTGTGAGATTAGCATTAGCTACGCCGTGCCTTCCCAGCCGGTAGTCATTTCTATTCTGGCAGTGTGTGGACACTAATGCGCCATAATCAGGCTTCAGGGGGCTTAAGCAGAATTGCAATTGGCGGAAAAGTTCAAGACTGATTGATTGCCCCACTGATGAGCCTTGGGTTTGGCTCACCTTCAATTCTCCCAGTCACAAAATCCAGCTGTGGGCGATGTGGATGCTGCCCACTGTGGATGCTGCCCGGGGAGGATTTCACCCAATGTGCTCACTAAAAACAGCGGGGTCGTACAGTAGCTGAGTTAAAAAGAGGGGTCACATCCAATGGCGTCAGGTGTGTTTACACTGGCTGTACTCTCCTAGTGTACTCTCTCTCTCTCTCTCTCTCTCTCTCTGCTTGATTACCTCAGAAATGGACCACAATATCCTACTTACGTAATCCAATCATGTTGTTGTTCTTGTTGTTCTTGTTGTTGTTTTTCTTAGGCTGAACATGTCCGGTGGGACAGCTCCCGCTGTACTCGGAAATTGGACAAAAAGCAGGGGAGTGGATGTGGGCTTGCAGAGGGAGAGACAACACATTGGTCACACTGGTCACATTGGTGATGCTTAGCAACGAGACGTGTTAGAGGCAAACAAACAGAGCATAATGTCACATATTGTTTGGATATTTGTGTTATCATTGTCATATCCGACATCAAAATATGACCACTGCTTGTTTCCAGTGACCGCATGATGTGTATCTTATGAGATTCTGTCTTCCTAGTGTATGACGGTTCTCTCGCTCTCTTGCATGCGTACCATATCGTCCGTTCTCTCGCTCGTCTTGCATGCGTCCGTTTACACAGGACTACCTGTAGAGCCCTCTCTTGCCTTTGTCCTCGTCGCTCCTGTTGGACCTGAACCATGTTTCAGCTGTTTGGATCTTTTACCGACTGCCATGTTTGTTGTTTTGTTTTGCCAGTGGGGTGAGAGGCTTGAAAAGGGGGGGGGGGGGGGGGCAGAAATCAATCCTTCATCGGACCTTTGGTCCTGCAGCTGTGATTTAAAGCATATGTCCCCTAATGAGGCTAACGAGAGGCTGTTAATGGGCACTAAGCTCCGTGGCTCTCTCCGCGGAGCCTTGTTAATGTCACTGTCACGTCGGCCATCCCCAGGCCCGCAGATCAAGAGCAGTGGAGTTGGGGACGGGGGACGGACGGACAGGGGGGGGTTCGCCCTCATTGTCACGTTAACCCCCCCCCCCTCCCCCACCCCACTCTTGCCCCTAGCCCCAGAACATTCCACATTTCACACACAACTTAATTGCTCTCTGAATTATTAACCTCAATAGAGGGAGAGGATGCGGGGTCGGTCGACCTCGCTGATACAGCTGGCGGGCTGGGGCGAGTCCTTGAGCACAGAGTGCAGACTTGCATACATATTTAACCATCTGTAGAGGAGGAACAGATCCCCGCCACTTATCACACACGCTGACCTTTCCTGTTTTGCTGAACATCACACACTTTCGTTAAACTCGCCTGGTATTAACTCATTCGCATAATGAGTGTATAGATATAATTAGCTGTTACATTTCGAGCATTAGGGGGCTCAGCTGCCGTTGTTGTACAGCACATGGCATAATTCCCAAATCTTTCTCGAGAAAAAACACATTAGATTCAATGTTTTTCCTTTCACTCTTGTTCCAACGTAATTGCAATGCTCGACGTTGCCCTTCAGTGGCATGAACACAATGTGATTTATTCATTGATTTGGTAGTAGATGTTTACACATTACAACAGCATAAACATTTCCCCAACAGCATCCTCTATATTCAATAATTCAATAGGCTATACATTAATAATAGATATATTCCACTGTCCTGGTAAATAACCATGTAAGCGTCATGCTCCCTGTGTTGTGGGTGACTTACTTGATCAGGCTGTGTTACAGCAGTTCAGCTATAAAGACAGAAGGTTGAACACATACTATATTGAAGAACAGCTTTTCCATGATAATAAAACGTGTTAGGAATGTGGGATGTTATTGACCAAAAATCCACAGTGAACTTTCCCTTCTGGTCGCTGGGTAGACAACGTAAATCTCTCTGTGACCTTTAAGCCATGGCGAGGATACAGGGGATGTGTGTCCCATCCTCCACCCTTTACCCTCTACACACACACAAACACACCACTGTACTATAGCTTAGAGGCTAGACACACACACACACACACACACACAGAGGCAGCGGTTCCTTTGGCTGGAGGAGGGCCAGTTAGGATTGTCATTTTACAAATGGGCCTGCTCGGTGATAAATGTCCTGCCGTGCTCAGATCGGGACCCTGATGCTGCGCCGCGCGGGGAGAGATCTATTCATAGACACAGCAGAGCCACAGAGCCACAGAGCCACAGAGCCACAGAGCCGGGAAGAAACTTTGTTCCTTCCACTTTTCTCAGATATCCCACTCAGCCCCCCATCGTGCACGCCGGTGCTCTCTGAACCAGAAAGTCACCTCTTCCTGTAAACCAGACTGGATGGTTCAAAGAAAGGTATGGAGTAGGACTGGTTTCCTTGACGACCTGAGTCTTTCTTTGCCCGCCCGTCTGCATTTTCTTCCCGCCCGTCTGCATTTTTGTTCAAAGTCTCCTCAGAGCCTCTCAATTCCAGCGTCGTGGAGACTGATGAAGATGTCCGAGTGTTTATTTATTTCCCTGTGGTAATTACGGGTGAGAAACCATTCCGCTGGGGATGGTTTTACTGTTGCTGGATGATAAAGGCCACATGAATGATGCTCTCCCTGTTTGCTCTTCTATGAGCTGATTATTCTTGTCTAAATGGCCGCTGTCGCTTAAATGCTTGGCGAGATTGGCTCATTTCAACTGAAATGTGTTGGTCTACGTTCAGCTAACTGTCTTTGCTGGACTTACTACTGTTTTTCTGGTGCAACTTTTCAGCATTGTGTTGTTTGTGAGAGAGAGAGAGAGAGAGAGAGAGAGAGAGAGAGAGAGAGAGAGAGAGAGAGAGAGAGAGAGAGAGAGAGAGAGAGAGAGAGTGTGCATGGCTTTCTGTGCTTTGTGCTAGCTACAGTAGGTCACACACACGTCTCATCTGGGCCATTGTTTCAGCAGGGGGTATGAGGGATGTTGTGCATTTGAGCTGACTCTGCATAGGTCGGCTGTCTCTTCCAACACCCCAGTCTGGGATATGCTGCTCCCCAGTGTCCCCCCCAGAACCGCAGTCACATGAGAGCCCCTCGGCCCATATAACTCCTGCTGCTGCTGACATGTCACAGAGACATCTTTGTAATTTAAGATGTAATTCTCCTTTCCTGGGAGCCATATAAAATCTATATTACGACCATAAACAATTCGGTCTTCCCTCTCTAAGCATCCTCTTCCTGCTCTTTAGTTATGCAGAGAGATATTATTGGAGATGTGCAGTGGCAAGCACTTCTGTTTCCTGAAATGCCAGCCAGTGTAGCAATAAAACTGGAATGAGATCCTATCCAGGGTGTTCCTAGCTTCCTGTGTCTTTTTTCCTTTTTTCCCCCCTTTTTTTTACTTCCTCTTTTTTTTTTTTTTTTGGGTGAACACGACAGGATGTTAATCTTGTTTAGTCTGCCACACACACACACACACACACACACACACACACACACACACACACACACACACACACACACATTCTCGTGGCTTAATTGAAAACACACAGGACAGGACATGACACCTCCACTGGCCTTGAGAACGTCCTTTCCAGAAACCCCAAAAACGTGTCACCTCCACAGCTTCCTGAGGACACCGCTCCATCGGCACAGGGTTTACATAATTCATCACGGTTATTAAACCCAAATCATTCTCCTGGTGAGGATGCCGTTTTCTCTCTATTTTATTTTAAATGTTTAAAATGCCTCCAATTGAACCTGTAGGAGGCACAGAATACTGATTTCTCAGTCAGACAGAGCCCAATGCCCATGACTGAATGCAGCCCGAACACTTAATGCACATTATTTTTCTAATTATGAGTCCATCTCTTGACAGCATGTCTGTTGTTACATTCTAAATGCTTCTTCCACAATACACTGGAATTACGGGTGTCAACAATTTCCAGCTACTCAGGGGATAATGACTGTTCTTAAAAGCCTGCTGGTTGTGGCATCTCTATATACCTCCCGCTGCAGTGACTCCAGGCGTAATTCTACCTCCGTTTGACACCAACTGTCTCCTTCAATCACGTCTCGGAGCATTACTCATTAAGACCGGCTCTGACACCGCACATCATATCACTGCCTTAATCAGAGCTGAGCCCCCTCCATGTACATATGACCATGTCATTAGCACAGAGCCTTCCTCCATTACTCCCTTTCCTTTCCTTTCATCTCCTGCTCCCTTTGTTCTGCCTTCTCTTTCTCTTTCTCTCTGTCTCTCTCTCTTGCTCTCTCTCTCTCTCCCCCCCTCTCTCTCTCCCTCCCCTTCTCTCGCTCTCCCCCCTCTTTCTCTCTCCCTCCCCATCTCTCTCTCTCCCTCCCCATCTCTCTCTCTCCCTGCTCCCTCCCTCCCCTCTCTCTCTCTCTCCCCCCCCCCTCTCTCTCCCCCCCCTCTTTCTCCCCCCCCACCTCTCTCTCTCTCTCTCTCTCTCTCTCTCTCTCTCTCTCTCTCTCTATCTCTCCTCAGGTTGATCACTGATAAGGCCCAGTTCTTCCACCACCGGGGACAGTTTCCCCACAAACCCATACAGTGACAAATGACATCGCTTTACATTGATTGATTCACAGATCATTTCTAAGGCTTCACATTCATGTGCGAAATTATTCATGCTTCAGGGGATCAGGTTTAAATAACGTTGATTGAGTGCAATATTGGGCTCAACCTTGCGCAAAATGAAAAAATATATCTATCCCTACATCCACCGTCCAAGCTAATGGAAGATGGGATCATGTCGTTTTGATTAATCCACCACCCAACGCAGTGGATGATCTGGTCCTGGGTGGTGTTATTAATCCAACAGTCACCCCAGTGGAGGCTCTGGTATTGGTGTGAATGTTTCCATCTCCTGTCTCCTCCAATAAGGATGAGAGAAGCCAGGACAGGACAGGGTAGGAAGGCTGACACTGTACAGTATGGCAGGCTGAAGGTGATAATCTGTCTGAAGCAGGGGAGACTGGTGGAGGTAGACATCGTGTGATACCCGTCCTCCCATGTCCACCTCCCCCAGCCTCTGCTGAGACACACACATACACATGCACACACGCGCACACACACACACACACACACACACACACACACATATACACATGCACACACATACACATGCACACACACACACACACACACATACACATACACGCACGCACACACACACACATGCACACACACACACACACACACACACACACACACACACACACACATACACACACACACACACACACATGCACACACACACACACACACACACTCACACGTGGATACTTTATTTGGGTTCACAGTGAACAGTGAAGCATCACATCAAAGAACCGAAAATATTATAAAGTAACACTGTCTTCACCACACAGCTAAGATTCCAACAAGAGCTGACACAGAACAATATATTTAGTAGAAAAGGGTTCCTCCATGTGCAGATGGAATGAGCAGCCTTCTCATATCAACTTGCTATAACACAAGCCAGTGTAGACATCAGTGTGGCTTTTAGGCAGTGTGGCTTTTTTAAACATCGAAACCTGATGTTTGTTAGAGAGTATGTTAAGTAATACAGTATGTACTCAAATCCCCGGGCTGAGAGCTAGCCATAACATGTGTCAAACCATCAATCTCCTTTATGTTCCTTGTTTACAAGAGCAAGCTTTCTGTGACTAAGTGATTGTAATATTTGAATTGACAAACCTAATTTAGAGGACAGTGCTCTCTCGAGCTCCATTGAGATTTACTGTGTTCTATTTTTATTTTCTTCCTCGGTCCTGTGAGGCTCTGCATTCATGCCCACACCAGCATCCTCCTCTCCGTAGGGGTCGTATGCTGTATCTCACTATTTTTAGCCCGGAGCCATAACCCCCAGACGACACCATTTCGGGATATGAATACATAAAATGCCTTTCATCGCTGGCTGACTGGATAGTATATGCAGTACCCTCATAAAACTGACTGGGGACAAAGTCTCATTTTACCTCAGTCTTCACCTCATAATGTATTCATAGTTGTGTGTCAGAGCACTCCCCTGTCTGTTCTTGTTGAATTATGTCAGCTACATTATGGTATTACACTATGCGAATAGCAACCATTATTTTCGGGCCCTTTTTTGGGGGGGATGGATACTTGCGACAAGGAGTGTAATTCCTTGTTGTTGTCAGCTCCATTCCGGACCCTTTTATGATGAAGCTACTGTGGCTACCTGCAGCTCAGTTTTTTACTTTGATGGATTAAAAGCACAGAAGTTGAGACGTTTTATCGCGCTGAAGAGCAGCAGAGGTTACCGCATTAAATTGTTCACTTCCAGCCTTCTGTGGCTTCTCTGTAATGTGTTCTGCTGTTGCTGTGGTACTGAGAGACGTGAAGATAAGCAAATGCAGTTAGGTGACAATCTGACAAACAGAGTGACGTAGAAAGCGCTAGAAAGAGATGAATTGTAGCAATAACCCAATCTTGTCTTTTTTATGGGGTGACTAAACTAGATAGATAGTTGAGATAGATAAATAGTTTAGTCACCCCATACAAAAGATTTGGTTATTGCAACAATTCATCGCTTTGTACCGATGACCACAGGCGCAGGTGGTATCCATGTGTAAAACTTGGAGAAGGAGTCCTTGGAGAATCGGTAAGCAAACATCACCGATTTAACCAACTCGAATCAGTTACGAATCATTGAAATGAAACTCTAGGCCTACCGTGTTAACTCTATTATTACTATCGTTTTTCCTTCAGGTGAGAGCAATTGTGAACACCATCCACACCCAGAATGAAATGACACCGTTCAAAAACAATACACTCCAGTTTCTATCAGCCGCCTGGCGTTGGGGTCAGTCTAAAGGACCACCTCCTGGGGTTAAACAGTCGGTGGCTAAAGAAAAGGCAGCTACCTGCAGCTACATGCGCACCACTATAGCGCCAGTGCTGACCCTACGCTCGGCCCTCTTCAGGTGCTAGTCTCATTGGAGGATGACTCATCTCTCCACGGGCAGCTTCCTCTAATCAGGTTGTGATTGGCGTCGGGCAGGCCTCCGGGTCCCCGGGGGGCGCTACTGGCAGACCGCGGTCAGAGGTGTCTAGGATTACCCAGGACGGGGCTGATGGTAAATGACAGCTGTTG
>NC_137676.1:39573954-39641472 GCF_963989245.1 Nansenia antarctica
CAGGACATGAATGCACGTATGGCATGTGCATGACTTTTTTTCTTCACATTGTGTCGACCTTGTCAGGGTTTCCTCTGTTCCATATGCATGATTTTTATGAGAGAGCTGCTCGCGTCGTCGTTAATGCTGCTGCTACCGTGTGTCGGTCTGACACTCTACAATATGTGACAGGCTTTGACGACAATAAAGCACTCCTGCTTCAGCCACACACACACACACACACACACACACGCGCGTACACGCACACACACACACACACACAGATGCACACGCACACACGCACACGCACACACACACACACACACACACACACACACACACACACACACACACACACACAGAGGTGGGATGTCAAACAAACATCATCACATTTAGTAAGTACAAGGCACCAACCACAACAGACTCTGTTTGTGCGCTCCATTCCCACCCCTGAGGCACAGTCATTTAACGGACGGGCCCCGATAGTAGACAGTCAAATATTGGTTTTCTCCTCTCCCCCCCAATAACACACACGCCCTCTCTCCCGCGCTCATTACCTCCTCGGGATTGATGTTTTCTTTTCATAAAGCAGCGAGCTGATATCCCATGGATTTGCGATTAATAAAATATGAAGGACATTAATATTCCGCGGCGTTCGCTCTCTGCTATCAGTGCAGAGGGGGTTGACGGAGCCTCCTGACTTGGGCCTGTCAATCACTCTGCAGGTAGGCTGCTGCCTGGCTGTCTGCCTGCCTGCCTGCCTGCCTGCCTGCCTGTCTGTCTGCCTGTCTGGGTGAAGGTGAGTCAGGCTGACAGACTTCAAGCAGCCCCCTCAAGGACGTTAAAGGCCAGGTTGTGACACACCGATGGTGCGTGTCTCCGCACTCAGGTCCCCCTCGTCTCAACTTAGACGGTGTTCAAAGAACAGACTTTTCCAGAGGATAAGGGGATACAACCGAACCACATGTGACTTGCTTTGCGTGTTTGATATTCCCCCCCCCCCCCCCCCGATCTGTTTTACATGTGACATTGGAACGTTGACATATCCATTATTGTGTGCAGAGGAGGACCTACAGTACAGTATGTGTTGTTTTTTTTACATTAAAAAAAATGTATTATTCTTTTTTCCACAAGCACATTCTCTTTATAAAGGGAGGGAAGTCGCTGTGGAGTGGGATTGGGTGTGTTCACTGAATGATTGGCTGCCTTAGAGTTATTTAAAGGGTGGGAGACAGATACTGAAGACAATCGCTCCGAGCATAATTGAGTGCATGATTAAGATGAACAATAAGAAAGGTATTATAAATCAACTTAATGATGGAAAACAAAGCTTTTAAAGGGGCTCCATAATAATCCTTTTTATTTGCAGGAAAAACCTGAGTTGTTTGATTCTCTTTGTAAGGAAAGATCCAGTGGGAGAGAGTCCTCTTTGGTGTCTACCCTTAGTCAATATCTTGCAATTAATTGCCCAAATGAAAGAGTGGCTTTAATAATTCAAATGGCCGTTTGTATGAATTAAACAGAAGGCTATCTTGGCACTGCCTGTAATTCCATTGTTCTCTGGAGAGCCACGGATCTCTCTCTCTCTCTCTCTCTCTCTCTCTCTCTCTCTCTCTCTCTCTCTCTCTGTCTCTCCCCCCTCACACAGCCTTTTCTATGGAAACTGCAGAGGGACTGTGAAAGGCACATCAGGATGAGAGGCGGCAGTCCCTAATGCAGTCACACATATTTGTTTTTAAGTCACCTGACGATTCACTGTTTACGATGTTCCCGAATATATGTTTTCCCTGTCTCATAGTGACTTGATTATTCTGTCAAAGCGAGTATGCTGTGATATGGCTGGTAGGTTGCCAAGCTTTTCCCTGTGTCCCCGTCATCAGACAAGAGAGCCAGAGGAGAAAACAGAGGAGGGCGGCAGACTGACCATATCAAATGAAAACCAGAGACTCCCAGATGAGGGCACATATACATATTCTATAATGCGGATGTCTTCTTCTGTCTCGTGTTCTTAGGTTGTCTAGCGCGGTCGGCAAGCGGGCTCTGTCTGTCTGACAGCCTTTAAACGTGACAGATAAGACAGAATAATTAATTTATCAGAGAGAGCCAGGCTCTAATCCCCGGTGTCCCGGCGATAAGAAAGGTTTCTTCTCCCCTGATCCCTCTGCCGATACAGGCCTCTTCCTAGGCGGCTCCCCCGTTAATAAGCCTGTCAAAGAGGCCGTGGCCGCCGTGGGCTCCATCCCATACAGGTTATCTCGCCACCACATGTTCCCGTCTCCCCCCACCCCCGTCCCCCCCCAGTCTCCCCCCTGACAGCCCATCAGCAGCCAGGTCGCCAGGCCTTTGAAACCCTGGGTGAGCGGAGGCCTGTGGGCGTGCCTCTGAGGCGGCGTTGTCATTTTAAACCTGTTAATTCAAACATCAGGCGGGCGGGCGGGCGGCGCCACACAGCAGTGGGAGAGACAGAAGGACGCCTCTCACCGGGAGCTGAACTTTTAAGGCAAATCAAAATACAGACATATATATATATATATATATATACAGTATTTTTCTTGTGCCAACCTCATCTCTCATCTCTCTCTCTCTCTCTCCTTCCCTCCTCCCCCCCCCCCTCTCTCTCTCTCTCTCTCTCCCTTTCTCCCTCTCTCTCTCTCTCTCTCTCTCTCTCTCCCTCTCTCCCTCTCTCCGCTCTTCTCTTTTCAACTCTGACCACTCCCTCTGTGAACCCTGGTTGAAATTGATCGGTTGCTTGTGAGATGTGAGATGTGTGGGCATATGGTTCAACCCAGCACAGCTTGAGGTGTGGAGGTCTGGTCTGTCTGAGGAGTGATGAGATCTGTGGCCAAGCTTCATCTCTGACTGGAAATATGGCAATGATGTGGCAAAAGACTTGGTACAGCATCAACATACAGTACAGTAGCATTGGCTTACCAAGCATACAATAATCCTCCCCCATTTGTCTGGGTAAAATGAATTGCTTTTTAAATGCTTGTCTGGTGGTGGAAAACGCACACAGATGGTGTTTTTGGGCGTACATGTTGGTGTACAAATACGAACACTCTACTAACCTTAGAAAAAACATACATGTGTAAAGCGCTGTATCCATTCCAAAGAGCTCTTTGTTAGCTCAGAGTACCATAACGTCAGAATGAGAATAGTGAGGCTCCGGTGGGTTCTCGACAGCTCTTAGTCTAGAGGAGAAGCGATACAGAGAAAGTCTTGTGTGTCTCTCCAGTGGGAGTAGTGGAGTGTCTGCTGGCAGACTTCAGGCCTTCACTGCATTGTAGTCTCCCACCATTTCCACACAGTCTCACCTAGTGAACAGGCAAGACTGCATGCATTAACATATTTTATGTGCTTCATGAAAGGCAATGGAGAGGCTGCCAAGTGGTCTGGCCTCGTAGGTGCAGACATCTGTGTGTGTGTGTGTGTGTGTGTGTGTGTGTGTGTGTGTGTGTGTGTGTGTGTGTGTGTGCGTGCGTGCGTGTGCGCGTGTGCGTGCGCGTGCGTGTGCGTGTGCGTGTGCGTGTGTAAGAGTGTGTGTGGGTGGATGGCATAATGTTCTGACTCATCAGAGTGTTTAGTTGTCCCCTAAGATGATGGGAGGGGAATGTGGTTCAGTTTTCGTCCTTTTGTTTATTCGAAACTTGGGTGAATGATCCGACATGAGATCCTGCATTTCCTAAACGACACTGATTGGCCCAAAGGGGGTGCTATAGTAAACAACAGAAATTCTGGAATTACACTGATTGGCCGTGGAGGACATGTTTACTGTTTTAATTGTAATATTATGCTAATCGTCTTTCGACTTCGCTGTAGAGAAGCAGTACTTTTGACAGCGTATCATGTTCAAACCCACTGGTTGATTCTGTGTAGTTTTGCCATTGATTTATGTAGCCTACCCTGCGTTTCTTTTTCAGAGGCACAGACAAATCCTGTCTCTGGACGAAGATCAAACCAAGGTCAGTCCTGAATGACTGCTGCCCTATCTCCTGCAGCAGTCTGTCTTCTGGCAAACGCAGGCACTTCTGCCTTTCGATCAGTCCAACCACCACCTCAAAAAATTTCTGACCGATTCCCTCTGCTTATCTCTCTGGCCTTTTTTAATCTCCTCTGAGCTGCAGGAGTGGAGGCAGAGGCCGGTCATTGTCCAGGGATGTGAACCCGCAACCTTTTCAATTTCGCCCCCATGCGCTTCAAAGCCCTTCCGCCTGGGCGGCTGCACGTCTTGGACAAAGGTGCCATTTGCTTTTCATTTCCCCCCTTCTCGATAAGAGAGGAGAGAAAACATTGTATATTGTAATGCTCCCTCACCTCTTTGACATCAGCGAAAATTGAGGCGCGGGCGCAAGATCGATACAAATTAAAAGCAAATACAAAAACCGTCGGTGAGAAAAGGCACATAAGGGGGTTAGGAAATCCATTTGCTCTTTCTCTGACTCCGATCAGCGGTGAGGCTTTTGTTTGTTCGGGAGGTGACGGAGATGGAGGGGGAATTAAAAAGTTAAAGGAGAAAAGTGAGAACTTTCAATGATGTCTTCTGAACTCTGCTACTGAGTGTCAGAGCAGAGAGCGGTGTGCCGGCTGCTGTCAGTCTTCATTTGGCTTTTCAAGGAGGCAGACAGACAGACAGGTCGCTCTGGGACTGCAGTAACAGCCGGCTACACTCTTTCGTAGAACTCTTTTTATTACTAATACATGCCATTTAGCTGACGCTTTTATCCAAAGCGACTTACCTTGCAGTGAATGCGTACAATTTTCAGTATATACGGCCCCAGCAGGAATCGGACCCACAACCTAAGCGTTGTTAGCGCCATGCTCTACCAACTGAGCCACTGAGAACCACTGTACTGTTATATACAATTGTAATTCCTGTCTAATTGGGCATATCCTAGCCTAAAAGTAAAGTCATTCCAAATTGCTATGTTCTTTCTATTTAATCCCTGTCTCAACACTATCTGAGTGTATCTTGTGGTATTGATAACAAGGGGCTTGTTTTTGTGTTGTTTTTGTGTTGTTTTTGCTCCATTCCAATACACTACGTTATTACTTATTGACCAGTAAGAGTGGCCAGCAGGCCTGCTAGGGGGAGCGATGGTATTCCTTGGTGTGGCTTGACCCTGTTGTGGTCTCAGCTGTGTCCTGCCTGGTCAATGTGGCAGACAGGTGGAAACTGACACACAACACACATTTGTTTTCGCGATGGGCAATGAGGCGCGCTTGCTACACCGTTACCTCCCAGTCCTGATTTATACTGAGATCTCACTGACCCTCTCCACCTATATACCCCACCCACCCCATCCTCCCTCCCCCCCTCCTTTCCCCAACTCTCTCCTCACTCCATCAGCCTCCTCCATGGAATCTGCTCCCACCCATCCGCTGCACAACAACGGAAGGAACGCCGGCAAAGTGATATTTTATCATTATGGCTCCAACATCTACACAACATTAACCAAATTACATCTGGCCTGGCGGCGCGTTCCAGCGTCTGCGCGCGCCTCCCGGCGAGGCAGGTGGGCCCCGCATCAATCAAAGGCACCGCCACCAGGCCCCGCAGAATAGGGCAATATATGCACTTGTAATTGTGTTTCTCCACCCTCCATTCTGCCTCAGTTACGGGAGCGAATTGCCACCGGAATAGGTTGATGGTGTGGAGGCGCTAGCAGGGGTGCGAGGGAGTGAGAAAATGGAAATGTGCTCTTTATTTTAACACTTAAATGTTACCAAAGGTAACAGTGTCTACAGGTGTAAAAACTGTAGGAGAGAGGCAAAACCATGCGGTGGAAACTGCTGGCGGAAATGGAAAGCCAATTTAATCTGCACAGACCCTGAACCTGCTGTGTCCACACAGACATCGTACTGCAGAAATAAAGCAGTCATAAACGGTTTCCCCAAATCATGTAGTAGTAACTTTGTAATTAGTCCAGCAACAACATTGTATTAACCTGTTGCTACACAGTGCATTGGAAGTGTTCCCAAAATCAATTGAATCACAGGGGCATCATACTGATATTTGATGAGCTAGACAAAGAGAATCAATCTGCTGCATCTGTTCTACTGGAACAGAGAAGAAGAGAGTGTCCTAGGGGTGTGTATCTATTCTAGGATTCCTTATTACAGATCAATACCATCATATCAATGGACAATATTGAACACTTTCGTTACAATCATCTCAACGTCATCTCTAAATCGACTCGCAACATATCGGGGGGGATTTTCTGTCCTCTCTGAGGAGAGACACTGAATTCCCTTGGCATATTAGGCTGGTCAACGAGCAGGATATGAGACCTGTTGTGGAAATCGGGAGCCCTATCCCCATCCCCATCCCCATCCCTGTCCTCATTGTTGTCTGACCAACCGGCTTTCCGAGCTCACTGATGAGAGAAACACAGAGTGGACCGAAAAAAGGAGAGACGCCAAGGAGAGCAGTGGCATTTCACAGTGTTATCGGTCCCCATATATCTGAGGAGGAGCCAGGGGATTACTATTGATACAAATTAAAAACAAATAAAGGAGGCAGGGAGAAAGGAAGCATGCAGTGGCCTGGGATCAGGATCTATTATGCTTTGATTTATGGAGCAGTGACCCACAGCAGGTAGGGTCAGAGAGGTAGTGAGCGTGCATTCTGGCAGCCTCATTGCCAACTCACCGGCTAGTCAATAACCTATTTAATTTAATGTCACAGCCAATACGGGCAAAGTGTATTGACAGGGTCTTGAATACATCTTCAAGAAGACCCCAGCTGCAAGCACCAGATAAACTGTATGTGAAAAATTCAATCTAGCCTCCCATGAATGCCCCTGAGTCCTTATAAATTATTAAAGCCGGTGCCCTCCAATAAAGTGTGGCGAGAAAACTTCAACTCGAGGAACTAATGTCAGTGATTTGGTGGGGGAGAGCAATTGTAGCAAAGACAAGCTACAATCCCCACATCACATTTCACCCAGCCCTGCCTGTTTCTCTAGGTGATTCTGCCGCTAAATCGGCCTTTATGAACGCTTCGGAACAGGAGAGGCATAGAGAAATAGCATTTAATATGACCGGTAATATAGTTCTATTTCTCCTGTGTAACACAGCTTCCATTTCTTGTATGTAATGCAACATAGCAATGGCTGTTTCCTACATCCATTAAGAACATTCAAGCAGAGTTCAATAAAAAACAAATAGAATCACGGTGAACGGGCAGAATTACAAGTGACAGCCTACAGGGAAAATGGTGCTGTGTCTCCGCCATCATTGTAAACATTACGCCTTAAGTGTCAACACACAAACAATCAAATACACACACACACACACACATACACTCTCTCACACACACACACACACACACACACACACACACACAGTGTGTGCATCCCTGTATTTCTGTATTTACCAGTAGACAGATGACATCTGAAGGTGAGCCCCTCTACAAGTTCACTCCTCCGATGCCCCTGTAGCAGTCAATAAGCCATTTAATCTCTGGCCTCATCCCAGTCGATGCAGCCAATGCTGTGTCCAAGAGCTCCAGAGGGTGAGAGTGCTGCCCGGCCCTGATAAACAACCGGTTTCCCTTTTCTCCTTTGTCTTGCTATTGCATTGCAGCGAAGAGCCCTTGGCCTGTTTCAATCATGGATGCCTCTCTTTAATGAGCTGCGGTAATCCTCGGCAGCGGGCGTCGACAGCCTTGTAGCGCTCTGAAATAAACTCGATTAAAGGATTACTCACATTTTTTGTTGTATTCATGCGCTAATTTCCAAACATAATAGTATCATTCCAGGACTCCTCTACAAAAGAATGGGAGCCAGTGGGTTTTCAATGCTGATGTCTTCAGCTTGTCATCCAAGATATGAGACTGAATGGCTTTTGGGTATCTAGCTCACTACCTACAGCTGTAGTTTATCTATAATTTTCAATCTATCATTTTCAAAAGAATGGAAATCATGTTAATTGGATGTTTATTGAATTCTAAGCATTCCTTAATTGGGATCATGATATTCGTTTGATACAAATGGTGGCTTTGGTGTTTGGTGTAAACAAGCTGTTAGATAGTGAGTGGGATAGTGAGTGGCAGCAGGTCATTGATTACATCATGCGACAGAGGAATTAAGAGTGAAAGGGTGAGAGAGAGAGAAAGAGAGAGGGAGAGAGAGAGAGAGAGTGTGTGTGTGTGTGTGTGTGTGTGTGTGTGTGTGTGTGTGTGTGTGTGTGTGTGTGAAGTGCACATCCTGCCTGCTAAGGTTAATTATAAGACAAGAAGTGAGCTTTCCACTTACAGAACTGGTCCATTAAATTATTATTTCCATAGTTGAGGAATATTTCAATGCAAGAATATAGTAGATTTGCATCTCATTACAGCAGAATGTCAGGTTAGTTTCTGGAACATTATGAGAGAGTGAGGCACTTACCAAAAATAAGTGACTGAACGTCACACATGCACTTTAGAAGCCATTTGGATACCTGATTGATTTATGTCGTGTTCTCTCAGAGGACCTTGAAAGTTTGTTTCTTGTTTCTTGCGAATATTTGATTCTGAGTGTTTGAAATATCACAGAGAGTACATTATGTCTCGACACCACATCGACCCGTGGATGTGCTCTTATCGATTTGAATATACAGTATGTAATATGATCTACGATTCCTGTGATGCTACTCAGCCCAGGCCAAAATAAAGACTTCAAATGTGATAAAAATGTAATTAAGGAAGTAAGTAAAGTTCATTTATATAGCACCTATCACAGACCAGCAGTCACAAAGTACTTTACATTTATAAAAACATAATTAAAGAGCAAAAGTAATAGCAGGTCACCTTTTACAAGGTAAACAAGTGAAAATAAAAACAAGAAACAAATAAAAAGTGTACAACAAATAATAACAAGACACAAGAAGACAGGCTTTTGGGGTTAGCCAAAAGCCTGTCTGTACAGGACAGTCTTGAGCTGTTTTTTAAATGTTTCGACCGAGACCGCTGATCTAAGTTCCAAGGGAAGAGCATTCCAAAGTTTGGGAGCCACGGTTTGGAATGCTCAATCACCATCGGTTTTTAAAGTCCTTACCATGATCAATTCATTTGGTCAATCCAATATGATACAATATCAATTTAATATCAGTTTACCTGCGATCTGACCCACAGTATGACGCTGCAGGCATATACATCAGGGTCAGATAAGTGAGAAACTAATGCTGAGTTTGTGGACAAACAAAGTGAAGAGGCCCTCCTGTCCCAGGCTCCTTGGGGACTGGCTACAGAGCGTCTCTGCAAACGCGGTCAGACAGATGAGTCTCGCCTCTGAACCTGAGACTCCCAGGGGCAGAGTGACACTATGGTACTGCGGTGACACAGAAAACATCCACACACACACACACACACACCCCTCCTTCCATCCCCCGCCCCCCCTCTCTCTCTCTCTCTCTCTCTCTCTCTCTCTCTCTCTCTCTCTCTCTCTCTCTCTCTCTCTCTCCTTCTCCTCTTTTCCACTAATTCCCCCTGTCTGAGTGCTGCTGCAGTAGTGCTTTCTGCCTTTCCATTCTGTTACAGGTCAAGAGACTTGACAAAGTTCCCAGAGCTCAGCGGCAGAGAGGGAGAAGAGGAGGGGAGAGGGGGGGAAGAGGAGGGGAGAGGGGGGGAAGAGGAGGGGAGAGGGGGGGAAGAGAACGGACGAACGTGTGACTGGCTTCCACAAAGGAAAATTATTATGGACCGAAAAAAGCACAGCCCCAAAAAGCATACAAGGTTGACCATTCTCAGCAGCTAGCAATAGTTGTTCTCTATATATCGTCTACTGTAAATGTAAATAGAACGGTGAACGGTGTTACCAATGGTAACCAACAGGCACATGTGACACTTTATAATAAAATAACTCTGCCGTGTGTGTGGAAACCCAAATCCCCCCTCCTTTCCTGACCTCCCCTGTCCTCAGTGTCTGTTTTGAACATGACATCACTCTGGGTACTTTGGGGTACGAATGAGGGTCGGGGGCCGCTAGCGTTAAAACACTCCAGTGAATAATGTATCGTATTCACAAGCCTGCAAAGACAAGAGAAAACAGAAACAACCACCAGTGATTGCATATCCTTAAGTGTTAAGTGAATGCTACAGAACAATCTGTTCTCAACACTTACATTTTCTAGACCGGCAGATCTTCGACAGAGAAGCCTGCAGTGGTTGCATGACTTTATCTCTTGTGCTGTATGTTTTGTTCCTGGATGACAAATACAATATTTCATGCACGTGTTAGTATGTATGCCTACAGTATATGCCCACAGCATGTGTAAGAGTTGTTAGACGGCTGAGGCAGTGTGTGTGTGTGTGTGTGTGTGTGTGTGTGTGTGTGTGTGTGTGTGTGTGTGTATGCATGCATGCATATCTGTATGTGTGTATTTGTGTGTGTGTGTGTGTGTGTGCGGTCGTCAGGGTGCCGCTCTGTCACTGTGGATCAGGACGGTGGCCCTTGTGACAGATGAAACCTCTCCTTCCAGCGGGGGAGGGGGGGGGGGGGGCCTCTCCAGGGAGGCGCAAATTTCTGTACACCCTCCCGTTGGCAATCATGCAAAGCACCTTGATGAGCGTCAGGCCCCCAGCCTGTGATTGACTGTCATGCTAACGGGACGCGACAGCTGTGCCCGCTACGGACACGGCACCACAAAGACCACAAGCGCCGAGGCCTTGTCCCTGACACACAGAAACAAGCCCAGACACGTCCAACAAATCGCTCCACATTAGGACCTTTTCTTCCCACGCTTGTGACTGATACCGCTGACTGATATCCATGACTATTCTCATTAGAGTCTCTCACTGTGCTGGAGACAGCTGCCATTGAAGCTGCTATAGCGGTAACTAGGTATTATCTCATGATTACACAAACACAAACAGGATTCCCACGTCATTGACGCACGCTACGACGGACCTCTTCAATCGTAGCGTGATATTCAATTTGGCCGTGGCAATTTTCCTCGCTTGGGGGCTCACAGAGGGTCATAGAAAGTTAGCTTCCGAGTCTCTGTTGAGGATCGGGGCCGGGGGGGGGTTTAGAGGCACTAATCAAACCATGCCAGTACTCCACTCCGCCTGTGTTGTGTCTACAACAACAAGTCAGCGGTCGATCCAATTAAGATTGGTCAGTTCGATCGAGAGCCTTGATTCTATCCTCTTCCAGTTCAGACGCTGAGAGAGGAGCTCTTCTCTCCGCGGTGGTCTGCCTCCCCCACCGACGCACGTGGACGTGTTGGACACTTTTGTTCTGATTGCTCCATTTTGTGGTGCCGGCTCCCACCATGGGAGACTAAGCGGCCTAGTCACCTCTCTGGACCGTCTCTGTCCTCTGAGATGACAGCTTTGCCTCCCACTGGGCCAGCAGGGTGCTGATTGGGCTAGGGAGTCAACAGGGTCTAGAGAGAGAGAGGGGGGGGGGGGGGGAAGAGGGGGGGGGGGGTGAACCCAGCGAGCCCGCTGTTTGTTTAAGAGCATGAAGCCAAGTGGAAACACCTAAAGTCTTAATTGGAGTGAGTGAGGAGGAGAGAGAATGAGAGAGAGAGAGAGAGAGAGAGAGAGAGAGAGAGAGAGAGAGAGAGAGAGAGAGAGAGAGAGAGAGAGAGAGCAGAAACAGAGGAGAGAGGTATCAGGGTAATAGAGTGTGTCCAACAGAGTCCCATGACCCCCCCACCCCCACCCCTTTACCCATTCCTAGACACCCAATGACACGCTCACAGCTGTGTCTGTCACACCCGGCCACTCATCAACACACTCCGGGAGGGAAAGGATGCAGCAGTAATTAGAGTAATCCATTGCCAAACACACACACACACACACACACAGACAAACAAACAAACAAACACACATACACACGCACATACACACACACACACACACACACACACAAAGACTTGAATAGTTAATGTAACAGAACACATGGGTGTTGATATCACCCTAGTGTACTGTGGAGACTTCATGTGGTGAAACTCTCCTCCCCAACGAGGCGAAGGAAAAACAACCTCCTAGACTGCCATGTCGAACATGGCCGCCGCTCTGTGGGTCATTTCAGATCCTGTCATACATGTGTCTGAAGGCATGCCTTTAGAGACCTTTAAACCTCCACACACACACTCTCACACACTCCCCCTTAGGCCCCTTTCCACCACCCATGGTGAATACCGTAGCTCCTGGATGCTCTTTTCTTCTTCTCTCCCTCCCTCCCTCCCTCTGTCTCTCTCTCTCTCTCTCTCTCTCTCTCTCTCTCTCTCTCTCTCTCTCTCTCTCTCTCTCTCTCTCACTGTGGCCTTTCAATGTGTTGGTCCAGATCTTCTTCAGGTCATTTCACCTGATGGAGTAGAAGTCGACCGAGGCCCCCCTCAGGCCAGGAGTTTGTCCTCTCACTTCGTCTCAACACAAACATCCCACGTTTCAGGACCAGGAATTCACTCTCTCTCTCTCTCTCTCTCTCTCTCTCTCTCTCTCTCTCTCTCTCTCTCTCTCTCTCTCTCTCTCTCTCTCTTTCTTTCTTTGACGGCTCTGACTGTCCCTCTGTCAATGTGTCTCTGGCCCGGGGCTGAGGGAAGGAGAGGCCACTTAACTGCGTGTTACGGTTGCCTTTTTCCCCGGCTATTCAAGGGCGCACCATTAAACCAAGAGCTGGGCTCTTTGTGTTTGTGTCACTGCACTTGTTGTTTCTGCCTCTCAGCGGTCGTGTCCTTCCCCGCCGATGCTGTCTCTTCTGCGGGAGGATGTTCAGCCGCAAAGGGTCGCTCATGTGGAACAGACAGAGACAAGGGTAGAGATAAAAGAAGGGATAACCTGGAAATGTTCAAGATTTCATCTCACAAAGACTGAACCTAATTCATGCACGGTACACTGTTGTACATAGCGTGCATCAGCTTCCATTAAAAGATTAGTGTGTGAGGATCGTGACCCAGTAATTTTCAGTTGAAAGGTCAATTTGACTGTCTGCAGGCCAAGGCTATCTTAAACAACTGCCCTCAGAGTTCGACCTACTCTGCCTTGCTCTCACTTCCATTTAACTTTAAAAAACGTACCGATTTTTTTTTTCCATACTCAACATTAATAATAGAATTCAAATGTTTCTATTTTTTAACCTCCCTTTTTCATGATTCCATTGAAACTACTTTCAGACCATCTGCCCGTTTTCATTTCTCAGTCATTTATTGTTTCTGGTGTTGACTAGATGCATATTCCTAGGCGTTCCATCCCAGACAAATTGTTCAGTACACTTCATACCCGATGATAGAGTTCTGTGTCTAAAAACTTTGGAGTGTGGAAAAGAGTGTACACAGAGGGAGATTACTGTGAAATAGCTGGTGAATATATTTACCCTGCTGCTGTCTAGGTACTCAAGTCCGAGAAAGAGAGAGAGAGAGAGATCCTATTCCCTTCCTCTCTCAAGATTCCCCTCCATTGACTTCACCAGTTGCACTCAACTAGAGCTGATTTAGCATGAGTATTCAGACTGCATGGAGGAGCTCTTTATATGTGAAACTCAATGAGCCAATGTCTTATCATCAGAGAGGACAGATGAGAGGCTCTCTGGTCAATCTTCCTCAGTGTGTCCCTCAGTGTGTCCCTCACCCACTAGCTACTTGACACATCTTCTGTCACAGCTACAAATCAACCATCACATGTCTGTCTTAACCAGCACTGCCGTCTAAGTGTGAGTGACACGCCCCCCCGCCCACTAGAATGGGACTGGAGTAGAGGGACGGGGGGCTGCGTGATGGGCACTGTTTTCTTTCAAACTGTCCGCCCAACAGAACTCATCATCTTAATTGTTCGTCCCGTTGATGTGAAATTCAATAAAGAGACCGTCTCACGCGATTCATCGTGAGCCCGCGCAACGCTTCGCTGTCTAGACCGATGACAGCTTGAGATCTGAAGACGCAGTACAGATAGAGGAGAATACAAAAAAAACTGTTTCATTATGCTAGCTTGAAAGTGGTTTGCTGGGAAATGTGGCACGTCGGTGACAAATTGCAGCTGCATTGCTCATTGCTCTTCTTTTTTTTTATGTAACCTTGCTGGTAGTGCATGGCCACGCTGTCTCTTCACATTTGTATATGTACAATTGCTCACAGGGCATGAATTCCTCATCAGAGCTAGAAAAAGGGAGAATTGAAGCAAAAATAAAGAAAACACCATGCCCTTCCTTCCCACTTGACTGCACTCAACATATTGCTCTTTGATCGTAGGACTATTTCTCTCCAACATAGTCATAAAGGATTCATGGATTCACAAGATATCTTCTAGTCCTTTTTGACCTTGCCCTTATGCAACAGCGCAGTAGAGAACATACTGCATTTCCATCTCCTTATGGTACCTTCTACTCTGTCTCTGATGCAACTGCACTATGTGCAATATGACAACCCTAGTCATCTATCTGTACAGTATAGTATAGTGGATAGTGTACATAGCCTTTATTTATGTAAACCAGCTCCTTTCCCTTCTTGTTTTTTTAGTTTTTTTTTCTTTCCTAGCACCAGGGGAGCCACCCCTCCTACATTTCGTTGTTTGGTACCTGTACTATGGCAATGACAATAAAGACCATTCATTCATTCATTCATTCATTCATCTATATTATTACTAGAGGACACTGAGGGGGTGAAACCTAGGAAGAACCTGTCACTGTCATGGAGCAAGGGCACCAGCAGGTGATCATCTGAAAAAAGGCTCCATTGATTTTTGGAGTTCAATGCTAAGTGCAGGTCAGGGGTGACTTGTACGTTTCGGTATGGACTTTATCAATACAGTTATAAATCTAAGGACAAGATTGTCTCAAATGTTTCAAAACAGGAGATGGAAGTGCACTTGAAAATTCAATAGAACGTATTTTGAAAGCAGAGGGGGGGGGGGGGGGGGAAATGGCACAATACACATCATTAATCCCTCCACTCACATGAACAAGCTTTCCACCTGTCTGCAATGTTTTTCCTATTGATAGAGAGTGTAAGTGCATTTGACTGCTCATTTTTTATAGATCAGTATCGATCAGCACAGGGGAAGAGCACGCTCCTCTCCAGATAGCAATCAAAGCGTAGCAACGCTAGACGCCCATTTCCTCTCCTGTCATCAGGGTAAATTGATTTGATGGGTCTTGGGGTCTCTCTCACCCCCCCCCCCCCCCCCGGCCCCCCTCTCTGTGCTTTAAAACTTCATCTTCCTCAAGACTGTTATTCATGCTGCTGAAAGGGTCTTGGGAATGACAGCTGTTGAAGTCTTTTTAGTAATGTTTTGCTACTTTTGGACGTTTCCCAAGTATCGCTTGCTTTTTGCTCAGTTCTCCACACCCACATTCAGTCACGTTCTATTTCGACACCTTCTTGAAATTGCTTGAAATTGTTTGCTGCCTTCAGAAATTATATATTTATAATTTATATGATATTATTTTATATTATATTGTATTATTTCCAATCCATGGTAAAGTCACCAATTAATCAATCATACAGGCAAGTCCAAAAGGGTCAGGGTGTTGCTATCCATGACGTAGTCGATGTGAATACAGTGTACATTACTGAGATAACCTGTATCACTTACATGTGGTCCAGAAAGACTTGAAAAGGCTGTCCTCTATTTTCAGCCATCCCCAGTTCATTAGGAAAGGTAACACAGGTGTTAGCAATAGCACGCGGCCCTACACCTGACCTATATGGTAGACTGCTCTCCTGCTACACCACGTGTGAAATCTGCATCTATGAGACGAGCGTGATATGGAGTTTTCATTGTGAATATGACTAAATATTTAAGGATTTATGAGTAGTTTCTTGACTATTAAAGTGATGCGTCAGGATAATCTGTATAATCTCAGCCTACAGACCTAAACGTAGCGTTAATGAGTAGACACAGGTGCCCATCACATGCCCTCAGTGTGTTGTGTGTGCGTGTGGATTCCACACAGCCCAACGCCACAGGCACACTACAAAATGAAAGCGACACTTAACAGTAATGCTGCTTCTAAAGTTGCTGATAAAAGGGGTTCCGTGGATGAATGAGATAAAACAGTGATTCAATTCCTGGAATATATTTGTACGCACAATACAAAAACAAAAGTTTTTTTAAAAGAAATGCAGAAATAGTTGCGATGTCCCATAGCTTCTCTTGATTCATTTATAGATAGTGACAATTAAAGTTGTTCGAATACATATGGTTGCACTGTTACTAATGCTTTATAAATGCAACACATGCTTATAATGTGCAAACTGAATTATAAACCCCTTAGGGAAATCTTAGTGACAGTGAATCAATTTGAGCTACTCTATCACTCATTTATTAGTGTATCTGTAGGATCAAAGTAAAGTGGCAAAGACACAAATCAGTGAGGCTCCTGTGGTCCTGCTTATGCATGCAGAGAGAGCGGGGAGGAGAGGGAGACAGAGAGGACATAACAAGAAGGCGTGTGAGGTTATCTTTTAAGCTTTAACTGGATGGAATACTTATTGGATTTCACTGAAGTGCTTCCCATCCTTCGTGGTAACCGATGGGGTCTGACCCTGTGGAATTCCTAAAAAATTAAAGTGAGAAAGAAAGAGAGAGAGAGAGGGGAGGGGGAAGTGCAACATTTGTGGTAAGAATAAAATTACTTATCATCATCAACTAATCATATACAATTATTCCTATTCCTGTGTGTGTGTGTGTGTGTGTGTGTGTGTGTGTATGTGTGTGTGTGTGTGTGTGTGTGTGTGTATGTGTGTGTGTGTGTGTGTGTGTGTGTGTGTGTGTGTGTGTGTGTGGCCCCTCAGAAGGACTCCATGAGGAGCTGGAGGTGGTGCTCCAGGATGCTGGAGACTCCAACGACCAGAGACTCTGAAGTACCAGAGAACCTCCTGACCAAACAAGTCTTCCAGAAGCATCATCAGCCCACCCTGAGGTAAGGCTCTGAGTGACTGCTAGCTCAGTACTCATGTAAACTGTACTATAGATTTGGAAGCTAAATGCTAGAGGAAAGGAACAGTAACAATATCAGAACTTCTCTGTACCTTCAGCTGCAGCAGGCAGCTCTCAGCCTCTGGTTCCATGTCCCTGGCAGGAAGGCAGGAGGGCAGGAGAGAGTGTAGACGCTCCACAAAACCTCCAGGTAGCTAACAGGAAACAGGAGGAAAGAGCAGAGTCATATGGTCATGTTAACAAAGTCCCCCTGTAACAGTGTTCAGTTGAGAACAGTAAAATAACTGTACTCACCACCACTAGGGGCCTCCCCACCATCACCCCAAACAGAACCAGCTCATAGATGATGTTGATGAGGTTGACCGTGGCCGATCTAACAAAAGACAAACACATGCAATGATGATGTTAAAAAGAAAGACCTAATACAGGATCAGGTAATCAATGTGAGACTATTAAAGTGAGTGAACTAACCTGATGTTCTCCATCTCAATGTCAACCTGTTTGGAGGGATCACTCTGGCACCCGACATGGTCGTCATAGGCAGGGATGAACTGTGCCTCGTCCTATACATACGAGAGAGATGTCAGTGAATGGTTGTCACATTTTTTCTTGATAATTCACTCTGTTGAAGGAAGCCAATGTCTTACCTTGTGGTTGGCCTGAACCAGTGCTCCCAGCAGGGAACCTTCTCAGCCACGTACAGCTGGTTCTTTTCTCTGGCTGGAACTGAGCGGGGTCTGGGAAAAAGGGGGCGGGGGAGGGGGGATGGTGAGACATCGTCCGACAGAAGGCAAAAGAGAGCACACAGAAAAAACGGTGGTTGACTCACTGTGAAAGCCCGGCGCAGGATTGTGACTCTCAGGGCAATGTCTTCAGTCCATTTGGTGGTCAGGTGGTCAGATAGAGGCTATGGGAGAGAATGGAGCATGTAAACCAGTGGAGTTACTAAGTGATAATTATGGTGAAGACTTACCAACAGACAGAGTACTGTATGAAAACACCCCACACTGTAAACCGTAAATGGGTAAACAGGAAATAGATAGTGGAAGAGGAACTCACTGTAGCAGAGGAACCTCCCTCTCGTCAGGAAGCAGGTCTTCCTCCCAGCCCTGCAACAACAACAACAACAACAACAACAACAACAACAACAACAAACATCCAACGTCAAGCATATGGAGCAGTAACCAAGACATGCAATAGTATATCATCTAACATTTAAAAAAAGAGTAGGTGTGTGTGTGTGTGTGTGTGTTTGACCTCATAGCAGCTCTGGCCCTCTGGTGCTGTGTGGGTGTGGAGTGTACTGCTGCTGTGTGGGTGTGGAGAAAGAACCGGCCTCCGATCGCATAGTGGAGAACAGCTGCCCATCCGGCCCCATCTGCAGGATGGTATTGGCCACAGAGACGTCCATCTGCTACTCAAAACACACACATACACATTATTAGATCTTACCTTTAGCACATACGTTATTAGCATTAGCAACCAACATAGTCTGAAAAAAATACAAATAATAAATACTACCTGGTTGGCGTTGAATGTCACCGACACAGATGTCTCGTGGCGAAGGTGGGACACAATCTGGGTCACCTTGCCAGCCACGCGCTGAATGAGAGAGACCAAAAGAAAAACGTCTCAGTAAGCAACTATAGTACAGACAACAACTACAGAATGTACCACTCACTTAACACTAGCTACATGTCTCTCAGCATCTGAAGAGCAGAACCAATAAAAAAAACTAATAATAAAAATCCAATGTTGTTTCAGTAAAAAAAGTGTTTCGATCTTACCTGGATCACAGTGAGAGACTGCAGCTTTGTTGCACAGTAGGGGATGCCCTTCAAGCAGAGAAGATCATTAGTTAAGGTGACAGTCCCATGACATGAGATATGACAGTAGAGTATGTAGAGTAGGTTAGTAAAGCGTCTTTCCCTTCCTCTGGACTCAGCCTTGCCGTCTCTCTAGAAAGGGCCCATATGATTACATGGCCTGTCATATTATGATTACATCAGGCGGACACTATTTGGCCCAGGTTGTGTCGATGTAAACATCGAGGTTGTTGTTGTTATGTGGAGCTGATTGAAAATCCCATAGAATGTTGCTAATGTTCTATATTGAAAGGTTGCATAGCAACACCGTTTTGAAAATAATGACTCATGATGAGGTATTATAAACATTTTTCAAAAACATGCATTACCCTGTGCCCTCTAGAAATAGAACATGAGCAGCATTCTATGAAATGTTTGATCCAGCGCTACATAGCAACACACTTCTGTTGATGTTTACATTGGAGACCCACTCAGCTGGAGAGCTAATTAGACCATTAACATTAGCAATGAAAGGTACTGAAAAATGTTGTTGATATGATGTTTTTCACGATTGGCTGTGGGAGTGCGTGGGAAGGTACATAACCTATCTCACATGGTGGGGAGAGGGATGGAGTAGTGATGTTGCTGGCAGGAAATGCTTTTAATAATAATACTAATAATACTAATAATAATACATTAGTCTTATATAACGCTTTTCTAGACACTCAATCAAAGACGCTTTACAAACTGAAAAGATTGAGTAGTAATAATAAAAAGAAACAAAAAAGAAATAAAAGAAAGTATAGGGGCCTAATTAAGGTAGTTCTGGGGACACATGGGAAGGGGAGGGATAGAGGGTTAACTGGTGAAGGCAAGCTTGAAGAGGAGGGTTTTGAGGGCCTGTTTAAATGTTGGGAGGGTGTTGGCCTGTCTGATGTGGTTGGGGAGGGCGTTCCAGATGGGACGGGGCTGCGGCTAAAAAGGTCCTATCACCCCAGGTCCGGAGCTTGGTCCTGGTGGTCTTGAGGGTGGTTTGGTCGTCAGACCTGAGGCAACGGGAGGGTGTGTAGAGCTTTAACAAAAGCACTTTGAGCTGCGACGTTTGCAGGAACAGCGCTATACAAATAAAGTTATTATTATTAGTAGTAGTATTATTAGAGGGGGACGAGGTCGGCAAGGTAGGAGGGGGCCAGATTGTTGATGGCTTTGTAAGTGGTGAGTAGGATTTTGAATTGGATCCTGTATTTGACCAGGAGCCAGTGTAGGTTTTGGAGGACAGGGGTGATGTGGACACGGCGGCGAGTGGAGGTGAGCAGATGGGCAGCAGAGTTCTGGACATATTGGAATTTGAGTAGTTGAGTTTCAGAAAATTCAGTTGCATCCATGATTTTATGTCGCTGAGGCAGGTAGTGAGAGTGGAGTGGGTGTTAGGTGAGATGGTTTTGGAGGAGAGGTAGAGTTGGGTGTCATCGGCATAGTAGTGGAAGCGGAGGCCGTGGCGGCGGAGGACCTGTCCAAGGGGAAGGATGTACAGGATGAAGAGGAGGGGGCCTAGCACTGAACCCTGGGGGACACCGTGGGTGACTGGAGCAGTGGAGGATTTACAGTTATTTATTGAGATGTATTGATATCTGTCTGAGAGATCGGACTTGAACCAGGAGAGGGCGGTGCCGGTTATGCCAATGTGTTAGAGACGGGTGAGGAGGATGGAATGGTTGATGCTGTCAAAGGCGGCGCTGAGGTCGAGGAGGATGAGGATGGTGAGGTGGCCAGAGTCAGCAGAAAGGAGTATGTCATTGGTGATTTTTAGTAGTGCTGTTTCAGTGCTGTGTTTGGAACGGAAGCCAGATTGGAATGGTTCATACAGGTTATTGGAATCAAGGTGGGATTTGAGTTGGGCAGCAACAACTTTCTCGAGGATTTTGGACAGGAAGGTAAGATTTGAAATGGGCCGGTAGTTGTTGGGGGTGTCAGGATCGAGACCGGGTTTTGTATGGGGGTAATAGCAGCGAGCTTGAGGGCAGGACAATGCCGGTTGACAGGGAGGAGTTAATTATGTTTGTGATGAGTGGGGTGAGTGTGGGGAGACAGGCCTTGACTAGGGAGGAGGGAATGGGGTCCAAGGTGCAGGTTGAGGACTTCATGCTGGTGACTGTGGAGGATAGGACGGAATCAGTGATTGGACTGAAAGATGTAAGAGGATGACTTAAGTTTGTAGGCATCCAAATGGACAGTGAGACCAGTTATTTTGTGTAGGCGTTCAGGTTGACGGCCTTTGGCTTTGAGATGGTGGAGTTGGTCGGTGTGCCAGGGGCCAGAGTGAGTGAAGGAAACAGATTTGCTTTTGGAGAGAGTGCATCATTGTAGTTGTTGACCAGTTCAGTGGGGGAGACACCTGAAGTGAGGGCAGAGTCAGTAATGGAGTCAGCCAGGATGGAGGAGAATGAATGAATGAATGAATGGTCTTTATTGTCATTAATACAGTACAGGTACCATACAACGACATTTAGGAGGGGGGGCTCCCCTGGTGCTTGGAAAAAAGACTAAAAACAAGAGGGCCAAGGGTAAAATAAAAAAGGGAAAAAGGGAAAAGAGCTGGTTTACATAAATAACGGCTATGTACACTATCTACTATACTATACTACTATACTATACAATAAAACACTGTGCTGTACTCTATGCTATGCTATAAATATCCTAACTTTTTCCTATATCTGAACGTTATGTACACAAGGGTTGTCATATTGCACATAGTATTGTTGCACATTCATTAAAGTGTCGCAGTTAGCAGGTTTGAAATGTTCACAGTTGTATTTCAATATTGCACTTATGTTTACAATCTAGTAGCTGCCATCAAATTGTCTAGATTGTCCAGGGCCTAGAACCTAGGTCTTTGCTGTGTTCAGGGCCTGAATGGCCCTAGGGTAGAAGCTGAGCTTCAGTCTATTTGTCCGTGCGAACATGGTCCTGAACCGCCTGCCTGAGCGCAGCCGAACAAAGTGTTCGTTCCCAGGGTGGGATGGGTCCCTGGAGATCTTGGAGGCCTTCCTGAGGCAGCGTGTGTTGTACAGCTCTTCCAGAGAGGGGAGGGGGGCGCCGATGATCTTCTGGGCCGATCTCACGACTCTCTGTAGCGCTTTCCTCTCTGCGGCTGTGCAGCTGGAGAACCACACGCAAATGCAGTAGGTGAGGATGCTCTCCACTGTGCAGCGGTAGAAGGTCACAAGCAGCTCCTCTCTGAGGTGGTATTTCCTGAGGACTCTCAGGAAGTAGAGCCGCTGTTGTGCCTTCTTGATGATGGCTGCTGTGTTGGTCCTCCAGGACAGGTCCTCCTGTATGTGCACCCCCAGGAATCGGAGAGTTGAGACTCTCTCCACGCTCCCTCCATCGACGAGCAGGGGCTGGACCTCAGATTTTTTCCTCCCGAAGTCCACGATGATTTCCTGGGTCTTTAACTGGTTCAGCAGCAGGTTGTTAACCTTGCACAGCTTGCCCAGCTGCTCCACCTCATCCCTGTACGCCGCCTCATCCCCCCCCGAGATGCAGCCCACCGCGGTGGTGTCGTCTGCAAACTTTATGATGGAGTTGCTGGGGTGGACGGGGGTGAAGTCGTGGGTGTAGAGGTTGTAGAGGATGGGGCTCAGCACGCAGCCCTGGGGGGACCCAGTGCTGAGTCTGAGGGCTGTGGAGGTGTGGGAGCCCACCCGCACTCTCTGGGGGCGGTCAGACAGGAAGGAGGAGGGGTTAATGGACTTGAGGTTCCGGAATGTTATGGTGTGTTTCTGTTTGTCATGGGGGGTGGGGATGTCAATGTCCAGGGTGATGGCCAGATGGTCAAAGAGATAGTGAGGTCTGTGCTGGTCAGATTACTGATGGTGATGCCAGAGGTGCAGACCAGGTCCAGTGTGTGTCCTTTTCTGTGGGTGGGGAAATCTATGTGTTGGGTAATGTTAAAATAGTGGAGAATGTCCAGGAGTTCTGTTGAGGTTTTGTAGTTGGAGTCAACATGGATATTAAAATCACCTTTTGTGTCCAGATTGCAATATCAACTTCAAACAGGACTTGCATGACTGAGGTACGATCCTGCATGAACACTGGGAATGTCTTGCATGCAGCTTGAGGGCGGACACCTTAAAAGGTGTATATGGCGCCCCGCGGTGGTGTAGCGGTCTAAGCACTGGCCACTAGTGCAAGCTGCCCACCGGGGACTGGGATCGTATCCCAGCTCGCCAGATCCGGATATGGCTGGGGCACACACGGGGAGCGGCATATTGGGCGGCCGCTCCCGAGGGCGGTATAGGAGTATTTCTGGACAAGGATCCGTCGCACAACAGCGCCCCCGGGGTGCCGGAATAACAGGTGCTGGGCTCGAGGAGCCAGTCAGCTAGTCTGCCTGGCGGCCTCTTCTGGGACTGCCGGCCACGGGGTCGTGCGGCGGATCCTTCGCAATAGGCAGGGGATACTTGGATGCTAGGTTGGGTTCAATTGGCTACCAAATTGGGTGAAAAAGGGATAAAATCTGAAAAACAAATTTTAAAAAAAAAGTGTATATAATAATAAAATGTTAATTAGTGACTGAAGTGACAGCGAGCACATTGACTTAGCTTCGCCTGATAAATCTATCATTTTGTCACGTGAGTGTGATACAGTAGTAGACCTGACCAGAGTAAATGTTGATTCAAATTAACTAGGGATCAATCAGTTAGATGAGATATTTTGAAATATCAACTTCAAAAATGATTTGCATGACAGATATGTCACCAGAGATTCATCAAAATGACAACTGACGGTTATCACTAGGCCTATTTAACAAACCTTTAATTTGGAAAGAGTACTTAAGGTTTTTCGATCTTAGACCTACTTTTACACTTATTTCGAGTTTTGTAGGCTACTCCAGAAACCTTCCTTTAATGTTCTCATCCAGAAATGTCTTTCAATTCTTAAGCTTTTTTTGGTCCGGGGCTAGCCTTTAGCTAAACACATTGTGAAGTGTTTTTGTTCATGTGTTATTACAGGGCTTTATAGTGGGTTATGAATGTGTTATTGCAGTATTCATGATTATGCTAACACCCTGCCATACTGTATGTTAATCTAGTGGTCTATCCTTCATATGCTGGTGTTACTGGAGGCCCAGTGGA
Organism: Nansenia antarctica; assembly: GCF_963989245.1. Taxonomy (NCBI): domain Eukaryota; kingdom Metazoa; phylum Chordata; class Actinopteri; order Argentiniformes; family Microstomatidae; genus Nansenia; species Nansenia antarctica. Next base: position 39,597,741 of record NC_137676.1, read on the forward strand.
CCTGGGGACGTTCCAAACCTCATTCCTTTCCCTGACATTCCCTGGAGGGCATTAGATGATGACGGAATCTGCTGCTTTGCCTCCCTTTAAATATTCAGTGTGCAGTAGCATTGAGACCCTTTCCCCTCCCTCCCTTCTCTTCCCTCCCCTCCATCCCCCTCCCTCCCCTCCCCTCCCCTCCCCTCCCCTCCCTTCATTAATAACAGGCTTGGTGTCACCGCTGCAGCTCTCAGCATGGGGCTAATGTCGAGATGGAGATGTCGCCTCGGGAGGCTGGCCCTACACCATCAAGGCCCCCCCCCCCACCACCCTCTCCATTTTCCCCGACTCCCCCATCCCGCTGTGCCACCCATACCGACGTTCATGCCACCCGCATATCGTTAAGTGCATGCTCTTAATCAGCTTACAGAACTCAGCTAAGCAGCGACCATGTTTTAATAGGAAATCTATTTACCTGCTTTATGTAACAATAGTCACAAACTGACAGATTCTCCTGTTTTTATTCAGCTCCCGCTGATTATCCCCAACTGATTTTGTTTTGTTTTTTTTAACTCTGAATGAATGCTGTTTGGCATTAAAACCCAGGCTTACATTTTAGTACTCTGAACCCCCAAATAAACATAATTTGGCCACAGTCTTCCCAATAGATTGCACAATTGTGATTATCAGAGCTTTTCTAGTTATATTGGATTTGAAGTGGATTTGAAGACTAGGAGACTTCTAAACCCTGTCAGTACATCTGGAGGGAGGCTCACTGTTCACCTAAACTGTTCACACTCCTGGTGTGATCCCAGAGAACTGTTGCTGGGCCGCCCAGCATTCTGCGTCGCTGTCCTTGGTGCTGAAACGACTCAGTGGCTGGTAGAAGTGTTGACCTTGCTGTTGAATGAACAGCCCGTAACCTGTGGCATATGGCATGTTGGGCTACATGGAAAACCACTTTTCTCAGCTGCTTTTTCATCTGCAATGGATCGTGTTTGTCATTTGTAAATCCCTCTGTGTTATATTATGTTAGTCGGCTATATGATTGCCTATGTGGGGATTATACAGTGAATACATACAAATAGAGGGATTAGTTGATTAGCAAATCTCATGGTTAACAAATCCTTTTCACTATATATTTCAAATATATCATACATGTATTAGTCTGTGACTGGCAGCATAGAAGACTACTACGCTTATGCGAGTGTATGCAATGTGAAATACTCCACCAATACTCCATCAAAAGAATCTCACACAGAAAATACTCTGATCTTGGTAGAGAAATTCAATTACGCCCTATGTCTATTTCAACGTGATGTGATGCTAGCGGATGGCTAGAGTACACACCTACTGAGACACAAGAGAGAAATTCAAGGGAGCTGAAGGGGAGCAGCAGCTTCCACGTCAGCTTTCACATCCCGGAGCCTTGTAGACACAGGGAAGGAATAATTCAGCCAGGCTTATTCAGGCGTCAGATTGCACCTCCCTTCCAAGCTCACACTCCAACGGCCTTTCAGCTCTTAATGCTCCGTCTCAATCTGGGGAAACTGATTGTCCCGCCAATCCCCGTAATTACAGGTACTCTCATTTAGAGGCATATGCCCAGGAGCTGGCTCTGACGGTGGACTGGGACTGCTCCCACTGGGACTGTCTGGCTCTGAAGAATGAGAGGTATGAAGGTAGAGTGTGTGTGTGTGTGTGTGTGTGTGTGTGTGTGTGTGTGTGGAGGGGTGGGGGTTATGGATGAATGAGTCTAGTCTCATCCATGTACTTTGATTAACATTGTACTGTACTGATCCTGTCGAGTCACAAACCACAGTCGGATTACCCGTCTGAGCTTCCATGACCGTGATGGATTGATTCAATGGAGCTTTACGTCGAAGGCATGTACGTTGACAAAATATGAAATGACAAAATAGTTCCAAAGAAGTCAGACTCTGGTAATCAAATAAATAAAGGCAGCTCGGTTTTGAAAGAAAGAACATTCTTGGAGATTGTTTTTCTTTTTTTCATCCGACACATTGTTGCGTTTTTTACTGATCTTCCAGCGACTGTTCTTTGCCAAGTGCATGGACATGAACAATGGACCAGCTCTGGCGTGTCCCACTCTGTTCACCTCATCTACACAAAGCCCAGAAGAACCACAGAGAATAGCCGACACCACAACAGCTGCATCCATTCAACTAGTCTGGCACATCTTCAGAGGGCTTTTTGTTCTTGTGCTACTTCATGTTTCGCTTGTTCTGAAAGTTCTTCCAAGGCTGGCTGTAGTCACTGTGAGGCATAAGCCTTGTTTAGAAGTTTCTTATGTGTTCAGACACAGTACAGAGAGTGTGTGTGTGTGTGTGTGTGTGTGTGTGTGTGTGTGTGTGTGTGTGTGTGTGTGCGTGTGCGTGTGTGTGTGCACGTGTGTGTGTATGAGCGTGTGCATGTGTGGCCATCTGGTTGCACAAAGAACATGAAACAATTCTAAACCGATTTTGTCTCCTTCCTGAGTGAGTGAAGAGCATCCTTTCTCTCCCGAAAACTGTACATCAACAAGACAAAAGTGATTTGGTAAAAAAATATTGTTTTCCTTTTTAGTTTTTCTTCTTCACATACATACTGTTGATGACACAGTTCAAATCTTGAAAGCCTGAGTTAATGTCAGGTAGATAATACAGCATGATCTGCCCCATACAGTGCCAGTTTGAGTGTGAAGGTATAGATAAGCATTTTCACAGCGCAGCCAGACACCATCAGAAACATTCAGCTGGCACAACAAAAAAAAACCTGCGTGACCTAAGTGACGCTCCTCAGAAGAATGCCTTGACAGTGGCTAATTTATCTGTCATGTCAAAGGCATGTGGCAAGGAAAGGCAAGGCAAGTTTTTTTGTATAGCACATTTCATACAACAGGGGCAATTCAAAGTGCTTATACAGCATTAAAAAATACAGCAAGAGGAGGATAGTAAGGAAAAAAAAATATATATATAAGAATATATATACCGGTATATAGAAATTAAATAAATAAACATTTAACAAGATAATAGACAATGAATACAAGGCAGATATAAGAAGTAAATAGATAAAACATTTAATAAGATAATAGTTAATAAAAAGATAGTTGATAAAAAGACATTGATAGAAGTGTTTAAACATAACTGCTGCAAAACATGAATGTTTTTAGCTTAGTTTTACATATTTTTAGGGTTTGGACCTGTTTGATTTCTTCAAGGAGTTTGTTATAGGAGCATGCAGCAGAGTGACTGAAAGCTGCTGCACCGTGTTGTTTTCATTCTTGGAATGATTAGCTGATAAGTCTCAGCTGACCTTAGGGGCCTTGCTGGAATATAGGGTGGGAGGAGATCTGATATGTGTCTTGGTCCAAGACCATTTTGTGGATTTTGTGGAGTACTTCGAATTCAATTCTCTGAGAGACTGGTAGCCAGTGTAGGGATCTCAGGATTGGTGTAATGTGTTCAAACTTCTTTATTTTTGTTAGGACCCTATAGCAGCGTGGATGAGTTTTTCAAGGTCTTGTTTGGACATGAAACCTCTCATTCTTGTTATGTTTTCCAGGTGATAGTAAGCTGATTTAGTTATCAAGTTTATGTGGCTGTTGAAGTTTAGATCGGAGTCTAGGATTACACCAAGATTTCTGACCTGTTTTTTAGTTTGAAGAGAGAGATTGTCGATGTCATTTGGTGAGAGGGCTATGTAGATTTGAGCAGGGCTGCCAAGTTTCACCAAAAGTTTGGAGAATGGAGAATTTTTGGGCGGTGGAGCGACCCAAAACTGTGCATGTTTTGGCAGCGGCGGCCCCTCTCTCCCACCCAATTTAATGTTGTTCATAATAAACCAGCACAATAAATGAAAATAATTGGAACATTTGATAAAACAAGACAAATTCAGACAATATATAATATTTATGAAATCTTAATAAACAAATACAGTAGCCTACAGAGTCTAAAAGAAAATTGGGCCCCTTGGTCAACAGCAGAAAGACCCTTGGTCATCATAAACAGTGCATTGCTTATAGATGGCTATCATGTTATACAGTACATACCAGGGTTTTTCCTGGGTCAGAATGAGGGTTGGTGGTTGATCTTGTGATCTTGTTGATCATATCCATCCCACCCTGGGTACGAACACTTTGCTCGGCTGCCCTCGAACAGGCGGTACAGGACCATGTTCGCAAGGACAAACAGACTGAAGCTCAGCTTCTACCCCAGGGCCATTCAGGCCCTGAACACAGCAAAGACCTAGGTTCTGGGCCCTGGACAGTCTGGACGGATTGATGGCAGCTGCTGGATTGAAATCAGGTGTAGTGCTGAGGCACAAATGTGTACATTTCAAGCCTGCAAACTGCGACACTTTAAATGAATGTGCAATAACACTATGTGCAATATGACAACCCTAGGGTACATAAGGTTGCAGAGAATAGGAAATGTTAGAATAGGTATAGCATAGCATAGAGTACAGCACAGTGTTTTATTTGTATAGTATAGTATAGTGGATAGTGTACATAGCCTTTATTTATGTAAACCAGCTCCTTTCCCTTCTTGTTTTTTAGGTTTTTTCTTTCCTAGCACCAGGGGAGCCCCCCCTCCCAAATTTCGTTGTTTGGTACCTGTACTATATCAATGACAATAAAGACCATTCATTCATTCATTTTTTTTGGGAGGGACCCCCCAATTGTTGTATTTGTATTGTAAATTGTAATTAATAATAATAATTATTATTATTATTTATGTACCTGGTTATGTTACAGTAGAGAAACAAAAAACTGTTACCAAAACTGTAAAGTTGCAAAGTAGGCCTATCATCCTTATCAGGCCTTATGTTACTGGATGAAACTACTTGCGATTTGAAAGTACCAGTAAGCTACCAGATACGATGTTGTATGGACATATTTTGCTACCAGGGTTGCCAGACGGAATTAATAATCAATCAATCAATCAATTGACATTTTCCAGCCCAACCAGTCTAAAAGCTGCTGAATCCACCCGTCCAGTGTGACCAAAAGTAGCCCAATCTGGCAACACTGCTTGCTACGTTCTTACATGCAGCTCGCGTGAACACAGGTTCTTCCATTAGCGCTCGCCTCCCGCTTCGATTGCAGACTCAAGTTAACGCGCGTGCAGAAAGATGCCACGAAACTCATGTTCGGTAGCTTTCTTTCAAGGAATTTCAAAAATAAAAGTCCCTCAAAACAATTGTTATTTCTCAGCGTGAGAGATTTGAGGTGTGGCGTGTGAGAGTGTGAACTGGTTGATATGCGTGTGTCTCACGGCCAAATGCGTGTGTCTCACGGCCAAAGCTCTGTTTGAGTGTCATCCGCATAGTTGTGGTAGGCAATTTTGTTCTTTTTTTAGGATGTGTCCCAATGGAAGCATGTAGATATTGAATAGAAGGGGGTCAAGGATTATGCCTCAATTAGAAAGTCATTTCCTCAAAACGTCATTGTTCCCGGTACCTGGTCATATATTTATATATGTCATATATATATTATTGCGTTCCAACAAAAGCATGTACATTAGGAGCCTTATCACTGCCTCTGGGGGGCTGTTTGATCACAAACTATATTGTCCAGGTTTTTTAGGAGCTGAATGAGAGAAACGTGGGTCAAGGGTGACATATTGGATGACTATGAAGAGCCATTTGCCGGAATGAGGCCCCTATGTGGAATGACTTTCTTTTGGGGGATGGCAGGTGATGGGCCTTCAGAGCCCTGGGTCAGAACAAAGAGCCTTCATTATGGCCTGCAGCTCTCATTGTGTTCCTCCCCGAAAGTAATGGCAAATCAACTGGAACTCTGTGAAGAAAAAAAAAACACATCTAGCCGTGGACATTTTTAAGGCGACCAGACTGTTGGAAATGGGATGGGGCCCGGGCTGTTTGGCTGTGCCTGTCGATAATGGCATCGACTCCCAGAAAGTAGCCATATCACATTTCTGCAGGACATGAAGGACAGGCAAACCTGCATGGCGCTGTAATGAGCTTTTTGATTAAGAAGGAAAAAATCCACTGGAGGGGTTGGGGGGTGGGGGGGTGGTGGTGGATGGGTGGAGGGGGGGGAGTCTTGTGAAAGGGTAATTTCTCTCATGCCACACTGCTACGCCTGCATGGGCACACGGGGAACAATAAATGGCTGCCGTCGTCGAACCGCCCTCATCCCACGCCAGCTCCGTTTACCGAGCTGGGAAGCCAAAACAAGGACTACTATTTGACACTTACGCATCTGTCTGCATTGTTATTCAAAATGAGATGGCTGGGTTGAAGCTATTTATTCCCCCCGAATGCTACTATTAGAGCTGGCTTGAGCGAGGCTGCGAAGGGGATGGGAGTCAGATGATGTGAATCCATGTGTCACATGAGACTGAGCACAATGAGTTGTTAGGAGGACATTGCGGAGCGGGGGGTGGGTTCCTCTGTCGCTACTTCTAGAAGGGTTTCTACTCATCTGTATCATCAGCCTCCTCAATAGCTTTGTCCTCCATCCTATTACCCCCCCCCCCTCCCCAGACACACACCTCTTTCTTTCTCTCTTTGTCTCTCTCTCTCTCTGTGTCTCCTTCACCCATCCAAACTCTCTCTCCCTCTCATTGTCATCCTCTCTCGTTTCCCTCTCTGTAGTAGGAAGCAGTAGCTTCATCTCTCTTTTTTTCTTTTTCCCCTTTCTACAGTACCTCTTTCCCTCTTTCACACTCCTCTCTCTCTCTCTTTCTCTCTCTCTCTCTCTCTCTCTCTCTTCCCCTCCCTCCCTCTTTCTCGATGTAGCCTACAAGGAAAAAAGGAGACCCACACAGAAGCGACACTAGAGCAAGTGTCTGAGTGTCTAATCAGGGGCGTCTGTGGCTCAAGAGGTACAATCCCTGGCTCCTCCTGTCCACATGTCGAGGTGTTCTTGGGCAAGGCACTGAACCCCAAATTGCTCCCAATGAGCGGCCCCGGCGCCTTGCATGGTAGCGTGCTGCCATTGGTGTGTGAATGTGTGGGTGAATGAGAGGCCATGGTAAAGCACTTTGGAATAAGGCATAATGGAATAAGTCCATTGATCATTTAATCACTGCTGACTGCTGTGCGTGATGTTCCCCTCTGGCCTGTCGCGGCGTCAAGGTGGAGCGCCAACGGAGGCCTATAGAGTGGTCTCTGTGTGTCTATAGAGAAGTCTCTGTGTGTCTATAGAGAAGTCTCTGTGTGTCTATAGAGAAGTCTCTGTGTGTCTATAGAGAAGTCTCTGTGTGTCTATAGAGAGTTCTCTGTGTGTCTATAGAGAGTTCTCTGTGTGTCTATAGAGAGTTCTCTGTGTGTCTATAGAGAAGTCTCTGTGTGTCTATAGAGAAGTCTCTGTGTGTCTATAGAGTTCTCTGTGTGTCTATAGAGAAGTCTCTGTGTGTCTATAGAGAAGTCTCTGTGTGTCTATAGAGAGGTCTCTGTGTGTCTATAGAGAAGTCTCTGTGTGTCTATAGAGAGGTCTCTGTGTGTCTATAGAGAAGTCTCTGTGTGTCTATAGAGAAGTCTCTGTGTGTCTATAGAGAAGTCTCTGTGTGTCTATAGACAGGGGTGCACATAACTGGTGCGCCAGTGCGCATGCGTCGCCAAAATGCATGCTGCGCGGAAGATCAGCGGCATGAACGCGCTCTTGCGCACCAACAGCTGGGAGCGCTGGGAGAGGAATTTACTTCCTCAAAATCCACCTGCTGACTGCTGAATCACTGCAAGCGCCGTAACGCCATCACAACGACCACGGCGACTCCCCTCACGAAAACATTCGGAAAGTATCGTAACTTGTACTTTCATTCCGCGTATCGCGTATCGCACGGTTATCACGCCGACACGTGACAATTCAGTCCCGAACGACTCGTCGCTAAAAGGAAAAACAACACCAAGGAACTTCACGTTTCTTTTCTCTGAAGCTTTCAAACGTTCAGACGTTTATTTTACAGCTTCATTATCACACCTAGACCCCTGACCCAGGGAATATGGTTGGGAATTCTATTAGAAAAAAAAATAAGACTTTGTTGCACAATCAAAATAATGAGCTATTTAAAGTGATAGCCTACAACATCTTCTACCATGGTTGAAATTGAGGACAGTGATAACTTACAGCAGTCAAGAGAGCAGTGATGATGATGATTAAGCTTGTAGCATAAATAAATGCTTAGGCTGTAACTTTTTGTTGAAAAGTTGATTTCAGTGTTTACAGAACAGAGCAGTGCTTAAAGAGATGTCAGTTGATTTCATTGTGTTTAAAGAACAGACATCCAGTTAGTGCTTAAAGAGATGTCAGTTGATTTCATTGTGTTTAAAGGAGTCTGACAGACTTTCATGCTTAAAGAGCAGTCATTTGATTTTGCGTTTGTTTCTTTTGTTTTGCACACAATCATTTGTTCGTTCATCTTTATTTATGAATAAATGTCGTTTTGCTAATATAAGTTATCCATGTATCCCTTTTTTATCCATCCTGTGGGACGGGTCGTGACTCGCGAGCTCGGGGAGCACCAAGCAGCATCCCTAGGTGCTCCTCTGAGCACTGGCCCCAAAAAGTTATGTGCACCCCTGTCTATAGAGAAGTCTCTGTGTGTCTATAGAGAAGTCTCTGTGTGTCTATAGAGAGTTCTCTGTGTGTCTATAGAGAAGTCTCTGTGTGTCTATAGAGAAGTCTCTGTGTGTCTATAGAGATGTCTGTGTGTTTATAGAGAATTCTGTGTGTCTATAGAGAAGTCTGTGTGTCTAGATCAGGGGTGGGCAATTAATTTTCACAATGGGCCACATGAGAAACCGGGACTATTGTGGAGGGCCGGACCAGTAGGCTGAACTTAATTCTGCTCAATATTACTTTTATCGCTTTATAAAATGACAGATTTTTAAATGACTGGACTTTTTAAATAGGCACTACATTTTTATAGGGTTAGGGTTATGTCTGTCTGTTTGTATTCTATGTATTTAATGTATGTGACCTATGTGTGTTTTTAATGTGGAAACTGTATTCTTGAGCTGCACTTCTGCCTGTCAAAGGAGAATTTCTGTCACTGTGTGACAGACAATAAAGCAATCTTGAATCTTGAATCTTGAAATCAGTAAAATATGGTTTTGACTAGCTGCTACTGGTAAGAATACATGTTACGATAAAGGTATGAAAATGTGGAGTAGGTCAAATATAGAAGAGCAAGAGGACTCATTTAAACAAGTAGATGCAGCTATAGTTTTGACCTTTTGCAACATCAGTTTGTGCCTATTATTTATTAACATTACATACATACAACATTACGAAAGAGAACTAGCATCCTCTCGTTATTTTATTTTTTGTAAATAAAAGTTCTATGATGCATTGAAATCACATTAAACTAAAGATAATAAGAATGTTATCATAATTTTTCAAATCTTTATTAATAAGTTATTACAGAAACAGTAAGTGACATTTTCCGAGAGCGAAATCTGTTGTGGTATTTAAAAATGGCGGTTAAGGGTGAACTCTGAACATGGGATGACGATGTTGTGACGATTTCCATTGACCAATCAACGGTCTGCAGCGTCACACGTCACACACAGCCTGTCAAAAAGTACCTCTCGCTACCCCTCCGAAACGAGAAATAAAACGGTCCGGCTCATCCCGGCTCGGTTGGCAGTGGAGAAAGCAAAACAAACCAGGCTCACGCGGTACGGCACGGGTCGGCGAACGAACAAATTAATTGTCAAAGTTGAACAACCCTAGGTAGTACAGCGGCTAAGCTCTCATATTATGAGGAATTGTGCACTTTTTGAAGAAAGCATGACATTTCTACCATAGTTAGTACATACCATAAGGTTTATTTTCAGATGTGGAGGGAAGTCAGATTTGACCCCAGAGGCCCGGGAGAGGTCAAATTCAAGATGGCCGCCAGGCCACTGTGTCTAATGTTCAAACACGCTTAATTTTAGAACCAAACAGAGTAGAAAAACACTCTAGGTGTCCTTTCCAACTAAGTTAGGGATGCCCATTCATTTGGTGATACTTTTGAGATTGCCAGAATTCAAGAAAATGCATTTAGGTCAAGGTCTATGTAAAACTTTACCTCAGAAAACACAATTAGTTGTTCTCTTTTATTTATGAACTCTGTATTTATGAAAAAAATACTTTTTTATTGCCCTGCATTATTCAGTTATTAGTTATTATTTACTGGGTTAGAAGTCAGTACACTCCGTGATAGTGCAGTATGCACGAGACAGAGAGCACTTCTGACGAAATATCAACAGGTAAATATAACAAGTAAACTGACTTACTATGAACAGACAATATTAGTACACTCGAGTAAAGCCTAAGCTCCTAACTGTAACATGCAAAGACATTGAATTTGATTATAGCCGGGAATGAGTTTGCTAGCTAGCTATGGCAGCGCTGATCAAAATAATTCTGCTAGATAAACTAGTGTAGGTCTGTTATTAGTCTTTTTATTACTGGTTTCAAAGCAAGTTTCAGAATAAGAGTCATAGTACCGAAATTTTGTAGTAAATACATTTTTGATTGGACAACACCTGTCACGCAAACACTTCCAAAGAACAAGTTGCCACTGTTCAGTAGGCCACCTGTCAAGATAAGGTCAAAAGACAAGGGACAACTTGCAGTACTGAAGAGTGACTGTGGTCTCTTTTCAAGGCTGTACATCTCCTGTCAAACACGAGATGGAGACATCCAACATTTCTTCTCCCATGAAAACCAGGCAGCCCCACCAGCTCTGTCAACTGGAGGAAAACTTTGGATTGGGGTTAAAGCAGATCTACTTCGCTGCCTGGAGTCAGATCTGCTCGAAGACAATAGTGTGCCTGTGGCTGATGCAGAAATTCTCGATGGTGCAGCTGTGGTTCAAATGCTAACCTAAATCCTAGCACATCAAAGAACATTTCAAGAGTATGGAGAAACAGTGTTTGCACCATACATCTCTGCTCAACTTCAGAAAAACACCCAAGTCAACCTTGTCTGGGATGTATACCTACCTGCCAGCCTGAAAGCCTCGACCAGACAGAAGAGGGGAAAGGGCAGCAGGAAAATGGTGGCTCCTCCTACTGTGATGCCTAAGAACTGGAAGGACTTCCTTCGATGCGATGAGAACAAAACCGAGTTGTTTTCTTTCCTGTCACGCAAAGCTGTTCATCTACCTCTAGCACAGGGCAAGGAACTGTATGCAACAGATGGAACTGGAGTCTTCTGCTCTCCTGCTGAGTCATGCTTGGCCTGCCTTGCCCCATGTTCGCAAGACGAGGGCGACACCCCTCTACTTCTGCATGTGGCAGATGCTGTGCAGAAAGGTTGTAAGAAGGTGACCATACGTACCGTTGATACTGATGTGGTGGTACTGGCTGTGGCTTCATTCAGCAAAATAGCTCCTGATGAGCTGTGGGTTGCCTTTGGTGTCGGGTCAAGCTTATGGTACATAGCTGTTCACCAAATGGTTGCCACAATGAATCCTACACAGTGCCAGACTCTAACAGTCTTTCACGCTTTCACTGGGTGTGACACTGTCTCTGCATTCGCTGGCCGAGGAAAGAAGACTGCCTGGGAGACTTGGAAGTCTTTCCCAGAGGTCAATGATGCTTTCCATGAACTCCTGTGCATGCCAAGTGAGGTCAGTGAAGAATCAAAGTTACTGCTAGAACGATTTGTGGTGCTGATGTATGACCGAACCAGTGAGAGCACGGAGGTGAATGATGCCAGGAAACAGCTCTTCACACAGAAGTCCAGAACTTTAGAGAACATTCCTCCAACCCAGGCAGCCCTCAAAGAGCACTTCAAGCGCACTTGCTACCAGGCCAACTGTTGGAACCAGGTACTGGTCCTGGATCCAGAGATGCCAGAGCCATCTGACTGGGGCTGGACAAAGGAAAGAACTGGGTGGCAGCCGCTCTGGACCACTCTCCCTGAAGGATCAAAATCGTGCCATGAATTAATCCGCTGTCGCTGTGAGAAGGGGTGCACTGGATGGTGCAAGTGTGCCAAAGTTGCACTTAAGTGCACTGATCTGTGCTTTTGTTCCCCTCATGTCTTCCCTTATATCCCCTCATGTCCTCCCTTATATCCCCTCATGTCCTCCCTTATATCCCCTCATGTCTTCCCTTGTCTTTATATCCCCTCGTGTCCTCCCTTATATCCCCTCATATCCCCTCATGTCCTCCCTTGTATCCCCTTGTGTCCTCCCTTATATCCCCTCATATCCCCTCATGTCCTCCCTTATATCCCCTCATGTCCTCCCTTATATCCCCTCATGTCCTCCCTTATATCCCCTTGTGTTTTCCCTTATATCCCCTTGTGTCCTCCCTTAAATCCCCTCATGTCCTCCCTTATATCTCATCATGTCCTCCCTTATATCCCCGCATGTCCTCCCTTATATCCCCTCATGTCCTCCCTTATATCCCCTCATGCCTTCCCTTATATCCCCTCATGTCTTCCCTTGTCTTTCGTCGGTTTGTCGTTAGTTTGTTAGTTCAAATCAAATCAAATCAAATTTTATTTGTATAGCGCATTTCTTACAAGATGCAACTCAATGCACTTCACATAATAAACATTCTCAGTCAATCAGTCAATCAATCAATCAATACTGACAGAGCCGCAAGCAGGCAAAAGTAAAAACCTGTACACTATGTAGCCAGGGCTGCAAATTCCCTTGCAGCCCTATACACATAGAGCGACTACTAGCCAGTTTGCCTACCAGCACCCAGCGGTGGGCCCCCACATCCCCCCCCCGGGGGGAGCCCCCGCCGCCCCACACACCCAGCCCGCCCCACCACCAGCACCCCCGGCCCAGCCAAGCAAGCACAGACCACAAAGGCCCCGCACAAGGACGGCCAAGCAGGTGCCCCGGCGGCGGAACAGACCAGGCACACGGGGGAGGCCCAAGGACCACCGGCGCAAAGCAAGCAAGCAAGCAAGGGCGAAAAACCTGTACACCATGTATCCAGGAAAAGTTCCATTGCATATTATCGGCGTACACACTGTCCATAAATTTAGTGTTATATCTGCATCGTTCTGCATCCAGCATGGGCACAGGTCCTGCCAAAAGATAATCTCAAGCGCAGTTATGATGCAACAACACAATAAAGATAAAGATAGCATAGTGATCCTAGTTCTATAATGTCCAATGTCTCCCTTAGTAACAAAAGGCGACATTGAATAAGTAGGTTTTGAGGTCTCGCTTAAACATTTCCTGAGTTTTAGACAACCTCAGGGCCTCAGGTAGGGTGTTCCACAATCTAGGAGCATATATGCTAAAAGTTGTGTGTACTTTGAGTTCTGTGTACAATTTTGTTTTGGAAATGAAGCACCTTTTTGCATCCTTTGCCTGTCTATGTCTGCATAGTGTGTACTACTCCTCTACACTAACCATAAGAATAGTGTCAAAATGGAAGCAAAGTTTCATGTAATCATGTAATTTCAATGTAATTTGACCTTGACTTTGACCTAATTGCATTTTCTTGAATTCTGGCAATCTCAAAAGTATCACCAAATGAATGGGCATCCCTAACTTAGTTGGAAAGGACACCTAAAGTGTTTTTCTACTCTGTTTGGTTCCCAAATTAAGCGTGTTTTAACATTAGACACGGTGGACTGGCGGCCATCTTGAATTTGACCTCTGGGGTCAAATCTGACTTCCCTCCACATCTGAAAATAAACCTTATGGTATGTACTAACTATGGTAGAAATGTCATGCTTTCTTCAAAAAGTGCACAATTATTGTGCTAAGCCGCTCTACTAAGGGTACCAGACGGCTCGAAGCTGCTAGCATGTGTCGGGTTTGGTCGGTCGTGGTTCCATTGGCACTGGTGCTGTAAACACACTAGGTCTACAGCATGACTCCCTGTGACACTCTAAACATCAACAAACCACATGTCCAGGCGGGAGCTTCTAATGGGGAGGAGATGTTGGGTGCCGTATGCTGCTAACCCAAGTGGTTGCAAATGCGAGTCATCTTGTATGAGTGTGTCATGTTTCCTTTAAACGGGCTGTTTGCAGAGTTCTACTTCTTGGTTGGTTTGGATGCCCGCGGTACGAATCTCAGAATGGATTTGGACAGCATGCCCAAAGGCTGAAGGTAATCAGTGAGTTTGATATATAACGTTTAAAGCAGCCTGTGAATATCAAAGACCAATGAGTTACCTCATCCACATCGCCTTGCACTGACCCAACATGAATCCAACAGCATGATCCAACAATGACAACGGTTCATACTCTCTATTTTGTATTATAACCTCTAGGGGGCAGTATAGGAGCCTGATTTAGAAGCATCAAGTGAGTGTAAGGAATTATGACAGACGTAACACCTCAAGTGTGTACAGCATAAAACACTCGTTATGAAAATATCTTCAGCTCCTCAGCTCCCACAACCCTTGAACCTGCTCATAAAATAACCTTTCATTCTTCTACCTCTTCAAACTCCTCAAACTATGACTCTCAAAAAATAAAAGCTATTAGAAATGGTTGAAATTGCTGTGTTCAACGATGAATATCAGCCTCTTCTGGGAATTTCATAATATCTATAATCGCATTTCTCGGATAACACAGTCTCGGTCTGATTGCTGCTGTCGGCTTGTCTCTGTCTATTTGTCTGTCTGTCTGTCTGTCTGTCTGTCTGTCACTTACTGAACAGGGTAATGTGCACCTTTCACTGCGTCCCTTCTCCAATTTGCTCACGGTTAAAAAAAACAAAAACAAAAACAAAAACATGGTTGTTGAATGACGAGATGGATGGGAGCGAAAAGGGTGAGAGAGAGGGTGGAGGGGGGGGGGGGGGGGGGGTGAGAGGGGTACGATGAGCCGAGAGCAGAGATCTCCATCTGTGGCAGAGGAAGCAGGTTCCCATGTCATTACCCACTCCACTGCACTAACATCTTCAATTAACAGCAGCCAGATACTGATTACATGTTTTCAGGATGTTGCTCTGTCTCTGAGACCGATCTCCTCACACTCGGCTGGGCTTCATGCCGGGTCGCTGCAGGAGCGGGGACAAAGACAAGCAGGAAAATGCACGGCTTCCTTTTTAAAATCCCTGCTAAAGTATTTTCTTTTCTGGTTTCTTCCCCTTGCTCCTCCAGGCTGCAGGCGGGGGGGGGGGGGGGGGGGGGGTTGGCATGTGACTTAGGTGATGGTGGGTGCATAATCAAGTCTCCAGGTGTACGCGTGTTCCAGTGTGGTTTTTTTCCTGCCTGAATATGTGCCGCATAATCAGCTGCTACTTGACCTTGACTCGTATCATTAATTCACAGAGCTACTTGTCAGCTTCTCTCACCAGCTGTGCCCGGGACTCTAACCTTGGCAGCCTGGAGGTCATGCACTCTTCACAACAGTATGGGTTTATGCTCATATCTCACACACACACACACACACACACACACACACACACACACAAGCACAAACACACACACACACACACACATACAAATACAAGCACAAACACACACACTATAAACATGAATTTGCACAAGGTTCATAAACTGTCTTAGAATCAAGCCTCCTCTCTTTCATTTGGTCATTCTTCATTCACTCTCTCCTTGCTCCCTTTCTCTACATGTCTGTTTCGTTACCCTCCCTTTCTCTTTAGAGTTTGATTTAATTCCCAATTAATCAACTACCACAGGACAAGACAGGTAACATAACTCAGCTTAGAAAGAAACTAGGAAAAGACACAACACACTGGTTTACACAAAACAACAATTAACAAAGATACTATCACTGACCTTCAGGCTTTGGGTTATTCCCTTTTCCTTCTCTACAGTACCTCTTTTCTCTCTTTCACTCTCTCCCTCACCTTTTCACTTCTCTCTCTCACTCTCTCTCTCTCTCCCTCCCTCTCTCCCCCCCCCCTCTCTCTCCCTCTCCCTTTCTCTCATTGTCATCCTCTCCTCTCTCCCTCTCTCCGTAATTGAAAGCCAGTTGCTTCATCAGGCTGGTTGTATAAAGTAGAAGAGATGAGGCTGTATCTAGGCCAGTAACCGCAGAGAGGAACTTGTGTGGTAACAATGACAGCAGGTGAGCAGCCCAGTCGCCGGCCCAGGAAATTCAATTAGAGCCCAGCGACCGTCTGCATTCACTTTATTATAGAGGGGCTAACAAAGTCCTGCTGCTCCCAGAGATAAAGGCAGGGGCAGCTGCCTTTTGTTACTCCCATCCGAAGCTCCTCTGATCAGGCCGAGATGCCCCTGGTTCTCTTAGCTACGGCCGGCTGGCTGGATGGTTGGCTGGATGGCTGGTTGGCTGGATGGATGGCTGAGGGAGAATTAAAGGCACCTCATTCTCTTTTTAGAGTTTTGCTCAAAATAACAATTTCCGCCGATGTGTCCGCCCATCCCCCACCCAACAGCCTGCCTACACATTTTGTTAAGGTTCCTGTAGTACATTAACCAACGAACAAATCAAATTCCAATTCTGGGAGAAGAAGTGGTATTAAATGAGCCTTTCAGGAGAGTTGGATCCAGTCTGTACTGTTATAAGCCTGTAGCCCATTGCTACACGTATCCTTGGTCTACCCTTTAAACCCCACTGCCTCGCAGTCCTGTCTGCTCAGCATCTACTGTATCTACCAGGGTACAATGGGATCCGCTGTTAGCTCGCTAACTCACCGAGCTCCAGACTCAATCAAATCAAGCCTGGCTGATTGAAGGAGGGGTCACAGAGGAGTCACCGTCCTCGTCATCCACGCCCGGCGACGACGGCGGCGGTCTTAAATGAAATGAGGTGGAAAAGCCTCTGTCACAAGATGGGTCGGACGGGAGACACGGCACGCGCGTCGCTGAGGGGAAATGGATTGTCGTCTGAACGGGATCAGACTTTTGATAAGACGTTCACGTTCCTTTGTGTGAAGGGACACACTGATGGGTCGTTAGAGGGAGCAGTCATCCCTGGAGTCCATAGGAGCTGGGTGAACCGTGGAGGGCAGAGGTCAGGCCAGGTCAGCCAGTCAGTCACTCATCATTCAGGTAGAAGAGGAAATATATTTGTGATGGGGAGAAAGAGAGCTTTTGTCCCCCGTATGTGTGAAATGAATCAAGTCTATCTAAGTAGCCTATATAGAGAAACATGTCTGACTTGGTGCCTGCAGATTATTTCGGTAGCGGTGTTTTGGTAGAGAGTCAGTCAAGGCTGCTCTCTGAAAGTGAACGCGGGGGGAAGTTAAACACAAGTGGGATGTGGGAGGCACTCTCCAGCAAAATCCAAAGGACACACACACACACACAGCCTAAAGTGTTACTCATTTTAGTTACATTTCATGGCCTTCCAGTAGGTTCATTTTTAAGGTTTTCAACACTCCCTCCTTCCCTGTGGCCTTTGGCTCTTTGAGGTTTTCACTTCTCTTGCTTCTTTAAAGTAAGAATCCAAGTGGGTTTCTGAATCACATTTTGGATTTAGAAAAAATGAAAATACTGTCGATGACTCCATTTGTAGGAAAGCTAAGTGTCCATGTGTTTCTTTGAAGTGGTTTCCAACCTGGGGAGCTCACCACTGTAGCAACAGTCTCCCACGACGTCAGCTACCATTCCGTCTTAGTGACTAATGGTAGTTCTTCCTTTGGGTTCTACCAGGAGTGGAGGAGGGGAGGATAGGGAGGAAGGGAGAAAGCAGTAGAGGAAAGAAAGTTAAATAAACATTCGACCACAGCCAGCCATACCATTTACACACATTAGTCATGCTAATGTAACTATAGCATGGACATTTTGAATTCTAAAGCGAAACTGTTAAAATGAAGATGGATGCTCCCTTTGAATGTTTTGCAATGCAGCCCCACTCAGAAACTCAATCTTCGAATTGCAGAGACGGACAACCCAAATAGTCCTACATTTACATCTCGCTGTATTTATTTGCTTTTCAGTGCCGCGAGGACACTCTTAATGGATTTCTACACAGTAGAGTGTTTCTCAGACACAAGGCAGAATTTCCTTCTGTTGGGTTGAGACAGAGAATCCCTAGTGCCCCCTCTCCGAGGGAAAACAGCTTGGAAGGAGAGGTATCAAGGTATCATAGTCCCTGGAACAACAGTGTCAGGGTGCAGCTCACTTACCTCCATTATCGGGTCTGGAGACCTGATGGCTGCTAATAGTGTAATTGATTCAAATGGTAGAAAAGGTGGAGGCAGTTTAGAGGATTAATTAAGGGATTTGGTTTCACACTGAATGAGCCCAAGAGGGAGCCAAGGCCACTGCCAGAGGGTCAGGAGAAACAAATAAGCCTGTCAGTTTACACACACACACACACACACACAATGTCACGGTCATCAAACACTGTGTGCACATGTGGTGAGGAATGCCTGGTTTGTCTACACCACTGTTCTGTTCCACTGGGGGGTGAAACCACACACAACCAAAACACTGGGGAACCAATAACTGGTGTGTAGACCATGAACAACCTTTGACTCCAACTCTGTAAACAATAGACACACGTACAATCACACGTACAATCACATGTACTGATATACACATATAGTATCAGACATTCAAAACATACTGTATTTCAGACATCAAAACATCGTCTTAATGCGAAGTGTCCCATTTTAGTTCATGTCAGAGGAGGAGTTATCCTGATTAGATTCGATAGTTTGAAATATCTTAATTTGCTTTCATGACTCACGTTGAATGGAACCATCTGGTTTGAAGCTTACACTACATCATCGCAATGTTCATTACCCATTACAGATGGTCTACTTCTTCATCCTACTGTTACATCTAAAGGACATTAGATTGTTAGGTCTCTGGACGTTCGTGTTTATTTACTGAGAGGGCCATAGACATAGAGTCGAGAGGCAATGACGGACCTGATTTATTTAAATGTCTTCAGTAAACATTCAACTTAGTTGAAGTCATATGTCCTCCATGTTGTTTGGTTTTGGAGAGAATTGAGGGGACCCTGGATGTCAGTGAATGTCAGCCATGTAAAATGGATGACTGTTTACCTTGGGTGTCTTTACTTTAAATCGCTCCCCCTCCTCTCCCCTCCTCTCCCCTGAGTGAGGTGGCACAGTCAGGGGTCAATGCCACCATGGAGGATAGTGGCTTATAACTCAGTTACTGTAGCAAATCCAATCCACTAAAACAGGATCAAGCTTTTACTTCTAAAAAAAGAGACTTACTCAGACACTTTTAAAGTAATTGCCCACGCAATCATGTTAATTTAGAAGCTCTATGTGTAATGCAATTCACATTTGTAGTCTAGTCAGGATGGTGCATATTTGAGGAGACATATTTTATATATATATATTTTTTTTAAATATTTTTTGGGAAGATAGAACCTCTGTTGGAGTTCTTGGTGGTTTAACAACAGCACTTGAAAACATGTCTGTCAAGCATAAATGGGATTAGGCTTCATGGACCCGAGGTAAATAAATGTCTTTTATTGAGACTAGGACCATTTTTATTGAGCTGGAAAGTCACGTTAAATAGCTAAAACTCCTCACATTCTGGCATTACAATTCCCAGTTATATAGACGTTTCAAACACTGACTTCCGAGGTCTGAAAATTAAACAGACACTACAGTAGTTAAGTATTTGAATGACAGTAGGCAACCTATTGATGAGTGAACCAGACAGATGTGAGGATGGAGGACTAGGTCGATAGGGGTTATTATGTCATGTCATGATATTGTTACTTTGCAGTACATGTGCTCTGTCTTTAGCATCTAATGCGCAAGTGAAAACGGTATAGTGTGTCTCATACTTCATGACGCCATTCCCCATAAAATGTGTCCCTTCGACTAGTGACACTGAAGACTTCATATAGGGCTCTGGTGAAATAAGACATGGAAGTGCACTATATATGAAAGGGTTTCATTTGAGATGCAGTGTTAGTTGAACCCCTGCAACCAACCAGCCAGCCAGCCAACACGCCCTCCGCTGGCCCCAGTAAACCCAGCTGGTTACATCTGTCTGCTGGACCAGCAGAAGAGGCACAGCCAAACAGCTTAGCCGGGGCACTCACACCACCACTGTTGCTTGGCAACCCTTAAACCCAGGCTGATTGGGACTATGTGTAGCTATACTCTGAGCAATCTTTGGGGTTGGGGTTAAATGAGGAAGTTGGAGAGTTGCCAGAGAGAAGGGGTTCTGGAATCATCTGAGGCATGAAGATGAAGTTTCACTCTCATTCACGGTACAGCTGGACCTGAGCATGTGCAGCAAGCTTTCATGTGAACAGGATTAGTCTGCTTGTTCTCTGAGGGTTTCTCTCATGGAGATTCTTAGTTTTCACTTTTGTGTTTAAGTGTTGGTTTGGTGTTGTGTGTAGTTTTGTATTCTGTGTTGTTAAACTGTCACATTGTTCATGTAATCCCTACTATATGCAGCCATGGCTTGCTACTTCAGACATTAGCCTTTAGAATGAACGCTGCCCTTGTGTTAAGGACCTGTGGGAGACGGAGACCGTTGCCAGTGAGTGATATCCAGGTTCCATAACACCTTTATACAGCCAAGGGCATGTCATCATAATTGCTCTGAGTGATCCAATTATGATCCAATTTTTATCTTCTCCACAGAGTGGGAGGTGAGACACTAAAGCTACAGTAGGGAAATTCACCTGTCACAAACGCTTCCCCGCTCTTTATTTTACCTCAGCCGCTACAGGACTGGCACAAACTAGAATTTATGGACATTATGTATGTATTGATTAGCTCTCATAGATTGGTCCAACAGAGATATGTTTGTAAGTGTTACAGTACTGTGCCTGTGTGAATAAGGCACTTTTGTCCTCTATTTCCACAACTGTATGGACTAACATGTATGGACTAGATAGATAGATAGATAGATAGATAGATAGATAGATAGATAGATAGATAGATAGATAGATAGATAGATAGACATCCTCCAGCCTGACTCTGATCACCCCACTCGAGCCAGTTGGAGGAGGAGTTGTACAGTCTTATCGCAGCAGGCATGAACAATCTCCTATAGTGCTCCTTGGTGCAACATGGTTGTAATAGCCTGTTGCTAAAGCAGCTTTTCTGCTCTGCCACAGTGTCATGTAGGGGATGGGAGGGATTGTCCATGATGGCCAGGAGTTTGGTCCTCATCCTCCTATTGGCCACCTCCTCCACTGTGTCCAGGATGACCCCGAGGACAGAACCAGCTTTCCTAATAAGCTTGTTCAGCCTCTTGGTGTCACCTCCCTTGATGCTGCCTCCCCAGCATAACACCGCCTACCGCATAAACCATTTGTCCATCGTTTGTTTTCTGAGGAGAACTCCGAGGCCACTTTCTATCATCATAGACATAGTGAACCCTATACAAACTTCCCACACAATGATGCAATCACACACAGTGTGGTCATGTGTGTATTTATCCAGTACTCTGTCGAATATTTCAACCAAAGAAAATGTGTTTCATTTGTGGTGGCTCATTGGGTCATGGATCCATTATATCTTCCCATTTCATGATGGAGGCTGGCTTTATGCTACATTAGGAATATGGCCCCATGGATTTCACATTACCAGTTGGGTTTTAGGGCGAATTCCATTGTCAATATAGCAGTTGCACCACTACACACACTAGCCGCAAAGTGAACCCCTACATTAAGTGATCTTGTTTGTGCTTTCTTGACCCAGATTTCCATTAGTAATACACAGGTCTATCACTGCTGTCCACGTGGAGTCAGATGATCAAGCGTGAAGACTGGCAGGCCGCAGTCATGTGTGTAATCAAGGCAAGGCAAGTTTATTTGTATAGCACATTTCATACAATAGGGGCAATTCAAAGCGCTTTAAATACATTATTTAAAAATACAGCAAGAGGAGCATAGTAAGAAAATAAAAATGACAATGAATAAAAGCAAATATAAGAAGTAAATAGATAAAACATTTAATAAGACAATAGTTAATGGATAAAAGACATTGATAGAAGTGTTTGTGTTTAATCATAACTGCTGCAAAACATGAAGGTTTTTAGGTTAGATTCAACTATTTTAAGGGCTGCACCGTGTTTTGTTTTCACTCTTGGGTTAGGGTTAGGTTATTATGATTAGCTATTAGTCTCAGCTGACCTTAGCGACCTTGCGGGAATATAGGGTGGGAGGAGATCTGATATGTATTTTGGTCCAAGACCATTTTGTGATTTGTATGTAATTAGTGTAATCATGTTTTGTCAATCATGTGCTTAACGTTATAGTCGTGGAATCATTTAGCATTCTGAAGCCAATCAGCAGGACTGCAGGTGGGGTCTGTGTATGTCAGCATATTCTGTCAGTCGGTGTGGAGACGTCTAAGGGCCCCTCTGCAGTTACAGTATAGATTCTAAGCCAGTAAATTGTTAGGCTGAGGGGGGGTTTCTGTTTTGTGTTGGTGTCTCTCAGGCCCCGTGCCAGTAACATGTGTGGTTTAATGTGAACTAAATCACCTACCTCAGTGAGAAATAACAATTAACAATTGATGCCGTCAGTGTAAGAATTTGTTGTGTTAAACAGTCTGTACTCTCTGATGCAAAGACTCATAGCGTTGCTAGTCCTCTGATACCAGATCACGGCGTGTGCCTCTGCAGTTAGAGAATGCAATTTAAAACGGCTACATCATGTTTGTATTGTTCGGAGGAGGCGGATATTGGTGTTTGGGATGTATTCCCGGGTGCAACTCCACCTGCTCAACGGTAATAAGTCTTCTAACGGAGACATTCCCTGAGATGGACCGGGGTCCAGGGAGGACATTAGGCTTCGACGGTGGGCTCCGCAACCTGAATTTACGTAGCAATTAAAAGGCCAATTAGAGCCCCGTTGTCCCCGTTTCCCGGTAATGACCGCGATGTAATAAGTGGTGCGTGGAATAGAGAAGGAGGTCTGCATGGCCGCTGTGCCGTCCAGCCGAGTTTAGCTGCTGCCTCCTCTGCGCCCGCGGTGCAGGACCTCTCCTTAGCCCGCTTCATAAACGCTTAACTGCCATTTTACAGAGCCGTAACGAGCCTTTACAGCCCCCTCTTTGCAAATCACTGCCGTTGTAATTTACTGCAGAGATTTTTAAATTAGGCCTAACAAGAACCTCAGCAACAACAACAACAACAACAACAACAACAACAACAGCGACAACAACAACAACAACAGCGACAACAACAGCAACAACAACAACAGCAACAACAACGTGACATACTGTATAGTACACGTGACATACAGTAGACAACAACAATGGCAAACCGAAGACATGAATCTGTGTGTAATGTACATACGTATGTTCCTCTTCTACAGTTTCCATAGAGGATAAGCCTACTTTCTAACAGCACAGCTGAATAGTTTTTCTCAACAGAGAACAGCTAGTGCCTCTCTATTAGACAGATGGAAGAGAAATCGCGAACTATGTGTCATTTTTGGGTTTAGAAATCATTGTTTATGTTGAGTGCAGCCGAGTTATACATCATTAGCTTTCAGAGCACTGAGGTTTGTAGATGGCCGTAATGGGCTTGGGGGTGATTTAGGATGGGTGGGTCCGGCCAATCGGTCAACTGGCTGAACCGGGGACGGTGGTCAGAGAGTGATGGTTCTACGGCCCCTACAGCCACACACAGCACAGGGGATCCATCACCATGACTACGCTACACACAGGCCTTTTAATACCTCCAGGACCAGGGCCAGGACGTGGGTGCGCTCAGGGTAGATGACTGTGCTGTTTCTACAGTAGGATGGATGGTTACTTAAACTGTGTTTCTTAAAGTCCCCAATTGGAATTGTTTTTATTTCCTGGTCATCCATAGTGAATGCAGGGAGGGAGAGCACATGGCAAACTGACTTGAAGTGGTTGTTGAAGAAAACATAAGGGTCAAGGAAACATAACAGTCAGTTTCCTTAAGTACTAAAATAAAACTTGCGTTTTTCCTCTGTAGTTGATACAGCAAAGAAAACAGCAGCGGTCAAAGACACAGTCTATTTCAGATTTCTCCTCGAGAGAAATGTGAAATATACACTATATCCATAAATGGGATTTAACCCTGAATATGTTAAACACCAGGGAAGCAATCCAAAGATTACAATAATACAACCTAAAATAATTTGTGGAACCAATTTCTTGTGGTCCAGACATTTCCTATTATTCCTCAACATTTGGTACCGGTTTGAGCAGAAACCACGTCAAAAGGCTGATCTTGTTCCATGGTAAACCCACGTCCCCCAGAAGCGGGGCTTGACGGCTAAAAAAAGACACTGTGCAGTACGGTGTGTTCTACCTAACGTTCTCTGCATGACCACCACAACCTGTGACAAGATGGAGGGGAGTGCTGACGCTCTCAGAACTAAAAGCCTCAAAGAGAGAGTGAGCGGAGAGAGAGAGTGAGCGGAGAGAGAGAGAGCTCTCGGGGTTGTCTTGGGACATTATCTCGGAGCCCGTCTCCCATCAGCGCGTGTGTTTGCTGGTGCTCTGAGCTCGTGCTGGGGCCCTGGAGTGTAAAAATAGCTGGAGTATTAAGCGTCTTATGGGGGGGGGGGGTTCAGCTGGTTTCTGCTCTCCTGGGGGGAGGTTTCTGATGCTCACTCATACACACCAGAGCAGGAAGGCATAGAGGAGGAGGGAGAGAGGGAGAGGGAGAGAGTGCTTTTGTGGTGTTTTTGTTGTGATCCATCAGGTGCGGTGGCCTCGGAGGGCACCTTGTGTAGAGATAGACTGATGGAACACTGGGTGTATACAATGCTCACCGTTATCAGGAGTAATGGTGCCTTTGTCTACTAGGTACATTTTCTTGATAACATTGCATGCATTTGTTCATAAACAGATTCAGAAGTTTACTGAATTGTACTGCAGTACATCCATGTACAAAACAGTAGTGTTCAGGTGTACATTAAATTTTTGGGAATGTGGGGGTTGGAAAAAGAGAGAGAATGGAATCTGGTTCACTATGTACAATGTCTGTGTTTTTGAAGAGAGTCAGGGAAACAGGGCATTGTAAATATGTTCTACTATATTTTCCATGCACTGTTTATTATATGATGCATATTTAAAAACAACAAAACTTGGCCGTTTCAAACTGAACCCCAGGAGGCATTGTTGACTCAATTTGTACATGAGTATATTTGATGCACGTCGAAGATTGGTACACTTTTGATTCCCTTTAGGGCCAATGTTATCCCAGATTTTTTACGCATTCATTTTTACGCATGTGATTGCACATACGATATCTCCGAAATGCCTTTAGGAGAGGAGCTAAGGAGTTTCATTCCTTGGAGCTAGTCGTACATTTTTTATATTATTTCTTTTAGATAATGATAGCCCAAAAGTCCTACAGGATACATTTGGTGGTGCTTCGGAGCGATTCCGTTTTTGAATAATGCATGATTAAAAAATGAAACTCTGAATGAATGTAATTTAAATTTAAATCTGCCTGCGTGGAAGAGCGTGATGGAGAGAGCCAGAGTGCGGCAGCCAGCTGGTGCTGTGGAGGAGCCAGCGGCCCTCCTCTGGCTACTGAGGTGAGGCTGAAAGCATTACACTCGCAACCTCCGCTAAACGGTGCTTGTTTACATGACTGGGAAGCTGCTGTAGCCCTGCTCTCAATAACAAGAGCAGAGCTGAGACAGGGAGTACAGTACCAGGAGATTGAGACAGGGAGTACAGTACCAGGAGATTGAGTGCAGTTCATATGGATTTTGAACGACTTGGTTCCAAATTGTCATGTTAAAAAAGAAGAAGATGCCAGATAAATGGCAACAAATGGCAGCTCCGGTGAGTAATGATGTGTAGGTTTAAATGAATGTGTGTGTGTGGGCGTGTGTGTGGGTGTGTGTGTGTGTGTGTGTGTGTGTGTGTGTGTGTGTGTGTGTGTGTGCGTGCGTGTGTGTGCATGTGTGTGTGCGTGCGTGCGTGTGTGTGTGTGTGTGCGTGCGTATGCGTGCGTGTGCATGTGCATGTGTGTGCATGTGTGTGTATGTGCGTGTGTGTGTGTATGTGCGTGTGTGTGAATGTGTGATTCAATTACTCCAGTCCTTGTAAATGTTTTCAAGGTCTCCCTGGATTTCCTTTGGTCACGTACTGTATCCCCCGTGACCATGCTTTGTCTCCCCGCCTGCGACACAAAAGTGACGAACAAAGGCAAAGTTAATGACATGACATTTCCCCATTGACACCCTCAATCCTCCCATTTACATTTCCTATCTGCATGGGCTGGTATGATGTGCATGGGCCGGTACGAAAGGCCAGCCTGGGATTAAGGTATCACCACGGACGGCGAGCTGTGGCTTCTCGACGTGGCAGACGAGAGCCCTTTTTAAATCCCTGTCTGGAGCTGACCAAGACACACGCCGCTGGTAAGCTCTCATCAGTCTCACCCTCTGCCTCTGCGCGCTCTTTTCATTCCCGAGAGATCAGGCACGTTGGCATGTAATGGTGGATGTAATTGCTTCGTCCTCTGTTTGTTCCCTCTCTTCTCCCGAGTCATATTAACCAAATGAAATGAGGTGACATTAGAGAGGATCATTGGCTACTCATATCTGGGAATCCGCTGATGACTGGGACCTGGCAGGGCCGCCGGGTTAATGCCGCTCCTCACTTATTCATGCTCTGACGACGGTGTCATCGTCACTGAGCAAGTCACTGCATGGAG
Source organism: Nansenia antarctica (assembly GCF_963989245.1). Classification (NCBI taxonomy): domain Eukaryota; kingdom Metazoa; phylum Chordata; class Actinopteri; order Argentiniformes; family Microstomatidae; genus Nansenia; species Nansenia antarctica. The sequence goes on from NC_137676.1 coordinate 39,624,219, forward strand.
AGAACACCAGAATGCTATCAACAGAATGCTAGCATTTTTGGGCGTTAGAAGACTGTCTATTGGATATGGAAGTTACTTTCTGACTTGTGCTTATGGATCAATGTCAGAGAAATATGAACAGCTTGACTTGGCTTTTTTTCCCCTTTTTTGGGGTTGTCACCTGATTGATGTTTGTGCTGGCGTGCCTGGCAGGTTTTTGCACACATACACCTACAGTACACATATAACGCAACATATAGCTTTACAGAACCCCAAAGACACTGCAGTCTGATTTTATATGGATGGAACACAGAAGAAAAAATACTGACTGTTTTGTTCTTAGGCCTACCGTGTTTTCGTGGCCCTGTATACATCCAATTCGATGTTGCTAATGGATAACCAATGTATTGCAGACCAGACATGTATCTCAGTGTTGCACTGTTCGATTCCCTTTAACAGATACATATGGATGAATTCATTGGATTTCCAGAAAACATCCTATGAACTTGTGAAATGTGTCTCTCCATTGTAGCGGAAACCTATCCTCCCCTAACTGTAAAAAAAGGATAAGGTTATATCCAAGGTGTCTTGTTAGTATGCAAAACAATGCGTCATACTTTTCACCATGCTTCGTTTCCGATGGCGGGGGTACAAACATCAGGAAATCGGCAGGAGATTACCCCATTAAGCAATTTGGTTCTGCTTAATAGAGGCGTGTTTGATTTGGTGGGGGGGGGGGGGGGGTGAGATGAGCGAGCGTGAGAGATGATTGGGATGCATGGTGGCTTGTTCCTGCGCTGCTGAACGAACCCACTCCACCACCATAAGAGGTCATCCCTGGTGGAGTGTGGAAAATATGTCTAATTAAAACAAAACGCTTTATCAAGAGCTGAGGCGAGTGAGCAGCCCCAGTAAAAAAATAAATAGCCAGCAATTTCCTGAGATTCATATTCTGATAAACATCTTATTAAACCACCCACTATCTAATGGAAATGCATTGTGTGAGAAGACTTGAGCTAATTATTGTGTGTATCCGAATGTGTGTGTGTGTGTGTGTGTGTGTGTGTGTGTGTGTGTGTGTGTGTGTGTGTGTGTGTGTGTGTGCGTGCGTGCGTGCGTGCGTGCGTGCGTGCGTGTGTGTGTGTGTGTGTGTGTGTGTGTGTGTGTGTGTGTGTGAGTCTAATAGTAGGGCGTCTTTCCAAGTTCTGTGAGGTATTTTGGATTTTGCTCTCCTTGCAGTTAAGTGGGAGTGTAAATTACTTACTGCTGTGGGCGCAAAGTACTTAATTGTTTTTTTCTTTATCATCATTTTTCATCTGCCCCTGACAGCTTGATTGTGGCACTGATGTATTGAATGCCGGGCCATCTGCACGACTCTCGCGCTTCTCAGTGCTATTTTTGTGGCACCACGTTTTTCCCTGCCGATGACGTGGTCCAAAACTTGTTATAGCGAGTCTTACGTGTGAGATTGTCGCACGGAGTGTTCCCTGTACCGCTGCCTATAAGAAATGCCTCCAAGCAAGGACAAAATAATAATAAACACTTCAACACAATGCTTCACTCAGCATGGACACATCGGAGCAGCTCGCAATTACCTTGTCTCCTGTGAATGCCTCTCCAAGGAAATTAATGGGCTTTCAGTTTTTTGGGGGTTTGTTGACGAACCCTCACGTTTTCAGTGATTCCAGCGTCAAGATGTTTTTCGGGCCACAAATCATACATGTTTAACTCAACTCAACTGTTTGGGGGCGCGGAGGGGGGTGGAGCCTGGTGGAGGCATGGTGCGTTAAAGTACTGTAATACTGTACCTAGTTAACTCTGTATAACTACTCTAGAATCATCTGTAAACTACTGGCTAACAGGCTACCGGCGCCGATCCTTGGCATTTCATAATGGGTCAGTGAGACGTCTCTCTTTCACTCCCTCACTCACTCCTTCACTCTCTGCTATGGAGTTTTGCCCGCGTTGAGAGGCAGGGTTGGTGGCTTCATGGCTCTGTGTAAGTGATGGCATGCTGCTGTGTCTCTGTGGGTGGGCCATTAGTGATGGGCCACCTGTATGACCGCAGCGTGGGTGGGGGGACAAGGATACATGGCTGTGGTCCCCGGTGCCTCTTGAGATTCTCTTCGGTACACCCACTCTGACAGGTGTGCGTGTGTGTGTGTGTATGTGTGTGTGTGTGTGTGTGTGTGTGTGCGTGTGCCTGTGTGTGTGCGTGCATGTGTCTGTGTGTGCGTCTGTGTGTGTGCACGTGCGTGTGTGTACGTGTGTGTGTGTGTGTATATGGGGGGCATACCACAGGGCACGGCTGTTACCCCTGTAATGACCTGCCACACACCACGGCATCACATGACCCACCCCTGCCTGCTTCCTCCATCACCAAACTGCACTGTCAACGTCTCCATATATATACAGTCTCAGGTTTCTTGTTTATGTTGTCTGTCAAGAGTCTGGCCTTGTTTAAAATGGGGAAAGTGAGTCATTTCCAAAGGACGGGATCCATTTTGTGCTCAGCCGAGTCCAGGGGGCTACACGTCTCTATGCTGTTCAGCCTCACTGCTGTTCAGCCTCACTGCTCTTCCCTCTCGGAACAGAAATGATTGCTCTCCCAGGCATCACGTGCGTGAGATTGACAGTTCATTTTATGCGATCGTTTCCAGTATTTTCCCCTCTTTCTCTCTATGCAGGCTGGTTTGCTGACATGGGTCAGAGGAGAGAGGGAATGGAATTCCAGCCGAGTCGACAGGTTGCCCTGATCCCTCGTGATATCTTCAAAGATGGCTGGAGGGGAAAAAAAATTAGAGGCATCGCGGGACAAACCTCTTTGAAACCTCCCAACTATGTATGAAATCGCAGCGTGCGAGCACTTTGCTCAGCAAACGGTTGAACAGCAGCCTTCCAGCCAGCCATCACTCTAGATTACTGTTTGTGAGCCTTAATCCCCCCCATCCCCCCCCAAACACCACCACCACCCATCCCCACACGTGTTTGATTTGTTCACTGAACTGATCACCCAACAAATCAGCTCTGTGCCCCGCCAAGAATTCCTCCGCTATCTCTCTCCACACTCGCTTACCAGAACCAACCCCCTATCCCCCCCTCCACTCCTCCACGCCCCCCACCAACCCAGCCCTCTGCCGCAGACAAACACGAGGAGGGCCCACGCTTCACAGACTCATAATCCCCACAATTAAACCTCTCACCTGGGCCAAGATGGAGGCCGAGGCTCCAGTGGAGCTGCTTTTCCTCAGGCTCTTCACCCCAGGGGACCCCTCTCTCCGTTTTCAGCCAAGGTAAAGCAGACGAAGGGCTGAACAGGTGAGGTGTGTGCCTCACAGACCAGCCCAGAGTCTGCCAGTCTGCTGGTCTGTCTGTCTGATTGCCTGTCTGTCTGTCTGTCTGTCTTTCTGCCTGTCTGTCGTTGTCGGTCTGTCTGTCTGTCAGTCTGTCTGTCTGTCTGTCTGTCTGTCTGTCGGTCTGTCTCTGTCTGTATGTCCTTCTGTCCGTATGTCTGTCTGTCTGTCTGTCCGTATATGTCTGTCTGTCTGTCCGTATGTTTGTCCGTCTGTCTGTCTGTCCATCCGTCTGTCCATCTGTCTGTCTGTCTGTCTCTGTCTGTCTGCCTTGTCGGTGTCACTGACTGATGACTGATGTCTCGTTTGTTTTCCATCCCAGAGTGAGGAGGGTGTCAGAGTGAGGCTGAGGCTGAGTTGCCATGGCGTGAACTTGGCCCGTCTTTACACAACAAGCCTCTCCTGTGGTAGGAGCCTCAGGGGCTTAATGGAAGCCTGTGGGACGGGGGGGGGTCTGTGAGTTATGGGTCCATCGATTAGCATTCACCGCATCTTTGCATAGCATTAACGGCGCTTGAGGAGGTTATAGACAAATGAGGGTAGGAGTGGGGAGCCAAGGGGAGGGAGGGAAGAAGGGAAGGAGGGAAGGAGGGAGGGAGGGAGGGAGGGAGGGAAGGAGGAATGGCGAAGTGAACACATCCCCTATTGGAGATGGCCAACGTCGAAGGGCAGAAAAGCCATTCATCAGCCCCCAGCATCCTTATCAACAATGAGGGCATTTGTCAGTACAGAGAGGGCTTCTTGATAAACAACAGCCATCCCTCTCTCTACTCCATGTCAAATCGCATGGTAGTATTGAATGTTAACAGACAGGTGATCCTTCTATGATCCCAACTATTTTCATGTGATATCCATTAAATGCATGTGTGTTAGTATGGCCCAGCGTATATAAGGGGGATATGCTTCAGTAACAGAGTACTATCATTGGTTTCTATCCACTACATGCCTTCTATCCACGACATGCCCTGAAAAAAAGATCTACTCTTTTTTTTCCTTAATAGCTTGAGCGTTTGAACCTTTTCAACTTCACCGCCGAGCTCAACAGTTGTCAGTAATTGTGTTGCTATAAACATATCTGCTCAGGGTCAACCCCAGACAATGTTCCGCATGTTGCACCAATTATTGCTCGGGCTCCGGTGATGTCAACCTTGAGGAGAACTCTCATTTGTGTTAAACTCCAGCACATGTTTCATGCATTTCAGCTGCAGAGCAATAACGGTCCTGGTGTTTCTCGGACCATGGAAAAATGTCTTCCGTTGAAGTGAGATAGTTCCGCAGACGTAGTGATATTGATGTTGTTTGCCAGTGTTATTTCTCTCTCGCTACTCATATAGCCCGAAACCAGCACTATTCCCTTCAGTTTAGACTTGACTTGAAGGGTGATTGATACCGTTAGGATGATATGTGTATTATAACCAAACCTCCGATGACTCAAAGGTTTATACGCTATATCATATCACCCTGACAAGACACCCACACACACACACACACACACACACACACACACACACACACACACATACACACTCAGTGCTCAGCACCCACTCTCTCTATCTCGATATGAATTGAGTTATGTTCCAATCAAACAATCACTGCTTGTTCCAAACAGGGCTGTGAGTAATGGATTGAAGAGGCCTGTATTTGATTACCCCTGCTGCAGTGCCGCGGGTTGACTAAGATCCATTTGAGAGCTAGTGCTGTGGAACTTCGATATGGACGCCCTCCAGCTATTGACCCCATCTTTAAGTGGGAGCTATGCTTTTAGTGTACTTACACACTAGTTGGTCCGCTTCTTCTTCTTCCTCCTCCTGGCAGTTTTGCAATACTTTTGATGGCAGACACTAGGCCCTTTTCCCACTCTGAATTATTCATGGATCAGGGAATGTTGTTAGCCTACTTTTTATCTTGTTTTTCTTTTTCTTTTTTTGTCATGACAGACTTTTTAAGGGGGGGTTGTCCTGGTCTGAACCCTTTCCCCATTCACGGTAATAACACAGTGATCCTTTAATGTGCGTGATCATCAGCATTGTTTGGCCGTATTTCCAATGTACTCATTTCTCAAGACTGGTGACCATTTTGAATTGATTCATCAGCTCATATCTTATCTTTGGCAACTAGATTGGACCAACACAATGTTTTTGCTGTGGAATATGAGAGAGACAAATGGTTGCAAGTGAGTGGAGGGGGGGGACTATGAACATTTGATCTGACTGTAATAACTAAAATGTTGAAGACAGGATACAGCATGTTGGATACCTTCCAGGTGGCTAAAAGGGGATCGAGAGTGACATTATTGGCATTAATGCAGCGCAACAAAAATGGCAACTTAATGAGGCCCGCAACGCATCTGGGTCGTAAACAAAACAAAAAAGAACTTAATGAGATTTGTTTTATAAAAGGAGCAGCAAAGTGGTAGAAATTTGTGCTGAGGTAGGTTTTTAGCTCATTACTTAAACGACATTGTTCCGTCACCCTGTAGGAGGATGGGGACCGGAGGCTGTGTGGAAGTCTGAATGGGTCATTATCTGAAAAGCAGAGCATGCATCACAAAGCCAATCAACGGAGTGCTCTAATGGTTAGTGCTCAGTGGAGGTGTGGATAGAAAATGGCTGTGAGCTACCCTCTGGAAAGAACAGTACGAGGACCAACACTCATCTAAATAAATAATGGTTGGTCCCACTACTAGAGAGAGAGAGAGACAGAGAGAGACACACACACACAGAGAGAGAGAGAGAGAGAGAGAGAGAGAGAGAGAGAGAGATACAGAGAGAGACACAGAGAGAGAGAGAGAGAGAGAGAGAGAGAGAGAGAGAGAGAGAGAGAGAGAGAGAGAGAGAGAGAGAGAGAGAGAGAGAGAGAGAGAGAGAGAGAGAGAGAGAGAGAGAGAGAGAGAGCGAGACAGAGAGAAAAAAAGTTATTTGGTAGTAGATCAGGAGTTCCGCCTATAGATGGCAGTATTCTAACGGCATTGGCACGGAAAGCGGGCTTCATGATGGACTTCTCAGGTCACACAATGCGCACTGGAATCGCCTGTATCCCAGGATGAGGAAGACATGTATATCAGAATTAAAATAGCTACGTTATTAATCAATCATTTGACGATTTTTTTTCCCATAGCATAAACAAATAAAATAAAAAAGGCTACATAGGCCTATACATTGTTAATGATTTTCACAGTTCACTGATGGTGAACACTTCATGGTGACCTTTCTTTTTAAATATGTTGACATTCAAAAGAAAATATCAACTTTGTCTGAGCGTTGTCTATATGAGTAGGGTTAATTGTTTTTTCTTTCTGGAGTACCAACCCTGCATTGTATAGTTGGTTGTATAGGCTGCATATGTTCAGTAGTGACTACAACAAAGTCTGTTTTAAATGACCGTAAATCAGACTGAACACACCATACAGCTGGCCAGGGCTCGTTTTCGGCGTTTCCATGCTGAAACAGTTAACACGTGCACCATGCAAATGAGCCTGTGCTGCCGAAGTGTACATGGGGGTTGGGTTTAAACGCTGTGGTGTGCAAGTGGTACAGTACGCCGACGGTGTTCGGTTAGCGCCACGGAGATCTATGCCAGTCTAGCATACCCATAAGAGAAAGCGATTGTGCGTGCGTGTGTGAATATGTGATGTGCAAGGTTTTCAACCCAAACCGAAGATACCGGACGAATGGCAAACGAGACTGTCAGAGTAGAGGACATGAAGGAATGTTGCCATATCAAAGGCATGCTCCTTTAACCATTTGGGTCAAACGAACCGAAGTTACGCGCTGAATTTGCAGCAATAGATCAGTTCTTGCTGTCGCAATTAACTTGCAGCCGGGCGATACCACGCATCGGCTTTTTGGAATTGTATGAGTAGGGCGGCTTTTGCGTATCCGAAATGTTCTAGGAATTGGGAGAGAATATAGGCTACTACCTCTGAATTGCTCAAGCATCTTTGAGGAACGCAGCGTCAGACTTCGCCGTGGTAAGGCTGCTCTGAACATTTCCCCGTGGATGTAAGTAGAATTAGTCCATCATCCAAACGAAGAGAAGACCAACGCCGCTACTGGGAGCAGAATACAAATACAACCAAGAAGAGACTGCTTTTAAACCGAAAGGTGAGTTGCCGTGGATATTTCAGCGGTTTAGACATAGACCTGTTTGTCGGTTTGAATATTTGATATGAACACAAATGATAACCCGGCATATTACTATCCATTCACACTGTTCCGTTATAATTTACTGTTGTCGCTCTCACCGACCCATATATATATGTATATTATTATGTATACATATATAAAAATATATATATATATATATATATATATATATATATATATATATATTATGTATAGAGTCAATGGAGCCAACTGACAGAAGGCAAGAACAGGCTATGGCTGTGACATAGCCTATGGTTTTATTTTTTTTATAATGGACTATCATGATTAAATCAGCATTATCTTTGGTGTTGAAATGCAAAATTGGCAACATGTCATTATTACTAGAATAAAAAATAAAAAATCTGACCAGATTGACCAAGACTCGTGCGTGAAACTATATCCTGGAACTATGTTAATTACGCATCAATGCATCCAGGTGTTTGGGAATTATCACTTATATCAAACATAACTGTCAAATCAAGCATTGTACAGTAATCAAGCTGTCTCCAGATATCCTATAAAAGTAATTTCATGGACATATTTACCGGTGAGCATATTTCAGGTGGTATTGTTCTGGCATGATGGTCTCTGGTCTGTGTTGCTGCATTTCTATTCAGTTATTCACCGGATGAGTTATTTTTAGCAGACCATATTTCACATTATTTTAAATTACACCCACTATTTGTAACCAGACCGGCAGCCTTTGCCTGCGGTTTAGCTTTGCTGACCTTGACTGTGAACTCTCATCCTTGTTCAAGGCTACTCTGCTCCATGGAACAAATAAAACACTTATTACAGTGACCTTAGATGATCATAATAGCATAATAGCATTAATACAACTTACAATTCGTTTATTTTGTTGTCATTCCTAGGCTACTTACAAGCAACTACACTGGACCAAGGAGGTTTTCTTTTGGTGGGTTTAAGTTCACTCTAATACAGATTACTTTCAGTTCCATGCTTTTCACCTTTGACAATATATCCCTGTTGATTTATGACATTGGATCATATTACAATGCGGTGTGCCGCAGAATAGAATAACAAACCCCCAAGCACTGAAAGCAGCTAGAATCTGATGCATTGTTGCCAACTGGCTATCATTTAGAATCCCAGCTCTACTCCAGACCGCTCATCTGTCGTGGAGCTCCGGACCAGCAGATGCGCTCGCAAATCTTCATTTTCAGTCACACTCACAGCGCCCCAGCAAGCGCTCATGACAGGGACTCTAAACGAAATAAATGTTGCCTTAAGTAGAAAATTGCCTTACATTTGCATGAAAATAACTTGCATCTGCCATGACTGACGGAGAGCATATTAATCGTTCTGACCATGCAATCAAACCCCGTTTCTTCTTGGTACAATCTGTTCTATATATCTGAAGCGTGACCTACTCACATCATTATTGTAATATCCATCTCAAAGCGAAACAGCAGTTTGACCCCGAAAGCAGCCACCATGGTGGAAATTGCTGCCTTGGAAGAACAAACCCAGCACTCAGCCTCGGTGTGATTATCACGCGCTGATTATATTCACCTAATTAACTCCAATCTGATGAAAAAACAGGCAGTGATAGTCTGGAGCAATTGTGGCACTCTATAATCAGTGTGTTTGACCAGTTGGACACTCACACAGTCATAGTGTAAGACTATGGAATGTAATTACAGCATGTCAGCTCTCTTTTGAGAGAGACATAATCCTCTTTGGGCCATATAAGTTTGATGTGTTATAGATGGCAAGCATTGAATGTAGTATCAGATCCGTTATGTCTTTTTTATTGAGATCTGGTCCCTTTGGAAGTAAACTAATTAAATGACATAGCAAATTAACTTCCCTATCCAGAACATTGTTGACTGCCAATGCATTTATGAATGAATGGTCTTTATTGTCATTGATATAGTACAGGTACCATACAACGACATTTGGGAGGGGGGGCTCCCCTGGTGCTAGGAAAGAAAAAGAAAAAAAAAAAAAGCAAGAAGGGAAAGGAGCTGGTTTACATAAATAAAGGCTATGTACACTATCCACTATACTATACTGTACAAATAAAACACTGTGCTGTACTCTATGCTATGCTATACCTATTCTAACATTTCCTATTCTCTGCAACCTTATGTACCCTAGGGTTGTCATATTGCACATAGTGTTATTGCACATTCATTTAAAGTGTCGCAGTTTGCAGGCATGAAATGTACACATTTGTGCCTCAGCACTACACCTGATTTTCAATCCAGCAGCTGCCATCAATCCGTCCAGACTGTCCAGGGCCCAGAACCTAGGAATTTAGGAAGTAATGAATTCTAGTTGTACTCTATTCCATTATTGAAGATGTTGTAATGAGCACATACAAACAGCAAGGATGAATTCCTTCATTACAGTAATTCAATCAAACGAATCGGTCTACTCTGTACAACATACACATACAACCAACACTGTGCATTGTGTTTTCAATGCCATTCTGCTCAATGTAGCTCTTTCAAGTCATCTCTTTGAAGAGAGTGACAGGGCAGAGTTGTAGAGAACCTCAACATCACACGCTCTTTAATCAATAAGGTTAACCACACAGAGCTGGGGGAGAGATAGCGTCCATCGGACAAACTCACATCAAACTTGCACGCCGCCGGTTGATCTCTCGCAGTGCCTTCGTCTGCCCAAGCGGGCCCCTCTCCGTTCCCCCCCTCTCTCTCGCCAAGCGTGTGTTTGAGCATTTTGATTGGATTTTATTCAGCTGGTCAGGAACGGGAAGGGGAGGCTTTGTTTTGACCTGATCTCAGCATATTATTGATTTGATTATATTGCCAGATTAGTACAATGTGTTTCCTGAGGGGTAATCGAGGGAGTCTTATGTGCTTAAGGGTGGTTTGTTCACCTTTGTTCAGCTGCTTTTAAGCTTCAGTCAGTGTTATTTTAGGGGAGAGAGAGTTTGCATCTCAATAGACCCCCCTCAAAGCGTTCCAAACGGAATATTTGAGACAGTGAGTCTATGGATTTGTTATTCTGTTAGATTGTTGCCTGGTTTGAAGTGCAGATATTGGGAGTGCGAAATACTGTGTTGGTTTTGTATTGTGCGGTGGCCTTGGTAACTCTCTATCTCAGTGACATTACCCCCCTGGTAGCACAGTAGAAGCCTCTTCCTTTTCCAGAGGGAAAACTACTACTGTCCGAAAGGTTTTGAACATTGAGGCACCTTCACAGCTTTAGTGTAGGGATGGAGTGGTCCCCCCCCCCCCCCCGGAGACCCTTCCTCATGATGAACCACGATGAAAGACACGTGGCTCAAGAGCGTCCTCTGTCGTTGGCGACTCCAAAGCCGATGGCGACTCAAAGGAGAAGTTCTGAACGACGGAGACTCTCCCACCACTGGTTGCAATCAGCAACCAGGACTTTTAGAATTAGAACCTAAAACTGCACATTTTAATTCATACTTGTGTCAGATGTGTATATATATATACAGTGTTTTTTTTTGGGGGGGGGGGTTTTCTCTAGTATTTGCTGTGTCACCAGCATGCAGGACACACTGCCAGCTCCTCCGTGGCCTCACCCCCCCCAGAGGCAGCCAGACTCGCCCTGGTTTCGATTGAGAGATTTTGACAAGTCGCTATGCATGCAGGCGGAATCCTTGACCTATTTCTTAATGAGTGAACAGTGCAAATTCAGCGGCCGTGCATTCTGTACCAGGCTAGCCTTTCCCCTTTAAACCATCCCTACCACCCCCCCCCCCCCCCTCCCCTCGCCCTACACACACACACACACACACACACACACAACCACACACACCCACACAAACGCCTCGCGGGCCCTGTTGTGTGCTCAGTGACTCGTTCCTCACAGATATAGGTCTTTCACTTCCTATCTGCGGGAGTGTACAAGCAGTGTTTGTTTGTTTTAACGCAATTGGTCCCCCGTCCGCCCCTCACAGTGGGCTGTTTATCTGAAGCTCTCAACTGTCCAGCTGTCACAACACCGATCGCTATCTCTCTGACCCACACACACACGCTCCAGCAGTCACTGGAGAATGCTCTGTGCATGTGTGTAGTAGACTTGTGTAGGAGTGTGTACTGGTGTGTGTGTGTGTGTGTGTGTGTGTGTGTGTGTGTGTGTGTGTGTGTGTGTGTGCGTGTGTGTTAGCGAGAGAGCTAAGTATGTGCATCCATGCTGAGGATTGACATAGGGGAGATTCTCACCGTCTGTGACGTTGATCAAGTGGAGTGTAGCCGAGGTGAACATGTAGTTACATGGTCGTAGCGTCGCTGAAAGCCCTAGAACTATAGAACTATCTCTTTCTCCTCCTCTGTTGTGCCTGGGACGACCGGCTCCGTCGCCCCCCCCCACCCCCCTCTCCCCCAACCATCAGGCCGTACACACCACGCGGCTTTATCATTGTCCGCTCTGCTCTTGTTTGTTTTAAGTTTGGCGTTCAGCGAACACCTCGCTGAGAGATGGGTCTTCTGTTGGCCGCGGTTCTCTCCAGAGGACGGTTGTTTGTCGGTCAGAGAGGCAGCCGCAACACAAGCACACACAGACACACACACACACACAGACACACACACACACATACACACACACATACACCACCCCACACACACCACCCCACACACACACACACACACACCACCCCCAGATGTGTTGCATCAGTAGTGTGGGAGCGCAGATGTTTTGTAACAGCCACTGTTTGGGAGGAGAGAGTAAAAGGGTTGAGGACATCCATCAGCCATGTGCAGCAGATATGAATGGAATGCGCTGAATACACACCATTCCCACACACACACACACCTTTTAATGCTGTTTTCCGATACATAAATATCTGGAGATTAGAGCTCATGTTACTCCACAGCAGACTGCGTTGTTTTATCAGGGAGGGTGCTTATCCCGATTAAGAGTTCAGTAGCCTTAAGCCTAGATAGACAGGCTTTTGAAACAGACAGCATTCATGTTGCTCTATAGGGCTACCCTTAGTCATGCTGCTGCTGTACAAGTACAAATGCGCGCGTGTGTGTGCATGCGTGCATGGGTGCGTGCGTGCGCATGTGCATGTGTATGCATGTGTATGTGTGTGTGTGTGTGTGTGTGTGTGTGTGTGTGTGTGTGTGTGTTTGTGTAGCCTACAGTGACTTACTGAATCGTTGAGACCATTTTGGATTGATGTCTACTACAGGCCTTTGTTAAATAGTGCCTTGCTCTGTATGAGCAACACATAGCGCAGGAGGCGAAAATCAATGCTGGTGCTCTGCATTACATTTTCCAATACATTCTCAGAAACTCTGAGTTTAGCCGCCCTGTGATACGCCTGTTGAGAGGCCGTCGCCCCGTGTCAATCAGGATGCTGGCACTGCAGAAGGCTGTTGGGCTGTTGGGCTGGGGAGGCTGTGTTAGGGAAGGCTGGGGGGCTGGGGGGCTGTGTTAGGGAGGGCTGGGGGGCTGTGTTAGGGAGGGCTGGGGGGCTGTGTTAGGGAAGGCTGGGGGGCTGTGTTAGGGAGGGTTAGGGGGATGTGTTAGGGAGGGCTGGGGGGCTGGCGAGCTGTGTTAGGGAGGGCTGCCTGGGGGGCTGTTGGGCTGTGTTAGGGAGAGCTGGACTCCCATACTGAGGCTCCAGCCAATCTCTCTCTCTTCAGAGAGCTGAGGGGGGAAGCGTTAACACTCTGGCCCTGCCAGGAGAAGACGTCCAGACCAGACCAGACCTCACCAAACATACCATCCCCTCCCTATTGAGCCCTAGCGTGCCCTCTCCGCCGCATAAGGCTTGCCAGCTCGAAGAAACAAAGCCTTTTGTCCGACCGCTGAATTCAACAGATGGAGAAATGGACAGTAAATGAAAGTAGGGGAGAGAGGGAAACAGAGAGAGAGACAGAGGGAGAGAAAAAAAAAGGGATTTTAGTAGAGCGTTGGGAGGGTTGGGAGAGGGGACACATTTTCGGCTAGTCCGTTGGGAAGCGTAACACACACAATGTCACATCAGGAGAAAGGCTTTCCCCCCGTGGACGCGGTGCCACAGTGACTTAGGGCCCCTCCTGTGTGGGAGAGGCGGAAGGCAGTCAATCCAGGAGGGCTCTCCGAGGGTCCGGGCAGCCCCCTTTATTAAGATGTTAATGGAACGGCCTTCGTGACACATTTCCATGGGACAGGATCCCCCCCTCGCCTTGGCCATTCTTTAAGCTTTCCTCAATCCGCCCTCCACACTCGCGCTATACATCAGTCTCTCTTTCTCTCTCTCTCTCTCTCTCTCTCTCTCTCTCTCCCTCTCCCTTCTCTCTCTCACACAACAGACTCTTTAGGCATTCAGCCCCCCATCTCACCACACGCCTCTACCCAAGGCGCTGTCTCTCTCTCTCTCTTTATCTGATTCCCGCTGTCACTAGCCATGCTAGATTGTGACAGTGTGTAACAAAATTACCCGATGTCAGCGATAAGAACCGTGCAATCACGGGGCATCGGGGGAGACCTGTAGGATAAACAAGTCTGTCGTGTTTGTTTGCCCGTGAACTTCACACACCGGCTGTAACGTCAGCCTGTCGGCCCCGGCGACGGCTCACAGCTTATGGAGGGGTTGTTTGTGATTATGCGGAATGGCTGAATATTGTCATTTGGCAGTTTGTTTTTTGCAGAGCAACCCACTCTGTGTTTCTGTGTTTCCTCCACCATGAAGCTCCCCGCTATTTGTTTGCCGCGACTGTTCCCAAGGCGGCACACAACACACAGACTCAACAGGCTAATCAAAGCAGGAGGAGGAGAAGAGAGGAAAAAGACCTTGAGCTTCACAAACCAATGCCTTGATTTTGTGTTTTTTTGTGTTTTTTTTTGCAGTTTCATGAAAGCACTGAATACATTGTGTCTGTACGGTTCTGCCTTTTCAGTGGTGTTTGAATGTAAGTCAGTTTAGCCTGGCACCATCAATAATCAATTAGCTTGTGTCATGGGAGGATGTGCGTTTTTGTTCCTTGTGGAAGTTGACAATAAGTGAGCAACAAAAGGGAGCGGGTGAGAGGCAGGCAGGCAGGGAGGGAGGGAAGGAGGGAGGGAAGGAGGGAGCGAGGGAGGGTTTGTTCTTGGTATAGATGCCAAGGGGCAGCTGTCAGTAGCAGACAACACTGTGTGTGTGTGTGTGTGTGTGTGTGTGTGTGTGTGTGTGTGTGTGTGTGTGTGTGTGTGTGTGTAGGATTGGGCGATATCCCAATTTTCCTATTCACAATATTTATTTTAAAAAATGAAACAAAAATGAAACAAAAAGAGCAGTGTTTTAACACTTAGCACTTTAATGTGCTTTGCTTCGCCTGGCTCACAATAAGACACGGCACTTGTAGCTCTATACACATCTCTGGCATTTCTGAGCACTTTTACTGACTATTTTCTTGAGGAGAAAAAAATCACATGGCCAGCGAGGAGAAGGGAGGGAGGGTAACAACCAATTGTGCCACTTGCTCGCGGAGCCCACACTGCCCCCTGGTGACGAGGACGCCCCTGCCTGCCACCGTCGCCATGGTTACGGCAGACAGGGGCAGAGGCATCGCTTGTCTAGTCTGCTCATGTGCGAGGAGGAAGAAGAGCCGGGGCCAGCCAGCGGCGGCGATGTCCCTCACCATACACCGCTGTCCAATTACAACCTGCAGTCGGAGCACAGCTACAGCCATTATCTCTACTTTTTTCCTTTTTTTTTTTTTTACATCCATTTCGACGAGTTGGGTTTTTCTTCGAAACGCACCATCCATCCAGACACAGTTAATGCAGTTTACATGACGTTTTTTGTTGTTGTTATTATTATTTTCTTTTTTTACACACACCGATCTCTGAAGAATGAGTGGGCTTGAAGGCCTCTATGTCTGTTTTCCCTGTCCTTGGTGCTGTGTTACGGGACGGCTGGGGGCCTCTTTTGACATGTACCCACCTGCATCCAAAGCTGTTGGCTTTGTTACTATCCTCCAGTCAGCCATGGTCTTATCAGTGTGGATAGCTGCTCTTCCCCCCGTCGGGAGAGAGACAGACGCCTCGACACATCCGCCTCCCTTCAGCTGAGAAGCGGAGAAGGAGATAAGGCCTCCCCAATTCATTCCTGAGTGAGATAACAGAACAGAATACCTCAAACAAGGAGCTCTACCCCCCCCCCCCCCCAAATAAAACTTCTCTCTCTCTCTCTCTCTCTCTCTCTCTCTCTCTCTCTCTCTCTCTCTCTCTCTCTCTCTTTCTCTTACACCATATATCCTGATAAACGCTTGCCACTTTTGCACACCAAAACAAATCCAACCAAAGCGATGATGAAAGACCTCGAAACTCAAAAAAACTCCTAACTTCAAAAACAACTCCTATCTTGGCATCCCCCTTCTTCCTGCAGTGTGAGTTCTAAAGTACGCGCCCGCTTTGGGGCTCACAACCATCGAAGGTGAGCCACTGCCACGGTGATCGGACACACTCCTTTAAGAACACGGAGGGCCCGTTCTTAGGGCTCTGAACACTCTGGGTCACGTCACAGCCTGGAGGAAATGAGAAAGGTACTCGGGAATTATAATATTTTTCCCCCCCGTTTTTTTTTTTAAGAAGGTCATTCAGGTCTTCATTCCCTCTGCCTCCAGACTCTTTATCTTGGCCCAGAGAGCACCTAGAGTGTCCAGGCCAAAGGAAATGAAGTCTCTCAGTCCCTCAGATGGCTGCAGCATGTGTATGCATAGATATGGACTACATTAACCATGATGATGAGTAACGGGAGCGGGAAACTTGGGGTGGAAGTTTTGTTGTGACTTTGTTGTTTGTCAGTTATGGGCAGAGGTGTGTGAGGGGGTGGAGGAGGACAGTTTTAGGCTTAGGCCTGTAGTACTTATGGGAGAGGTGAGTCACTGTCTTCACTTTGAACTGATTGTGGTTGTTGTTGTTGTTGTTGTTGTTGTTGTTGTTGTTGCTGTTGCTGTTGTTGTTGTTGTTGTTGTTGTTGTTGTTGTAGTGGCTGTTTCTATAGATTTTGACCTGTCCTGCGCCTGACCTTTAAGGACATGGCGGCATTGGAATTCAAATATTATTTTGTAGGGCATTGCATGGGGGACGGGGACGACGACAATGAAGAAATAACCATTGTGATTCGTGTATACACTCAAAAGGAAATGAACAGTGTGCCTTTTTCTGAAACGCCACAATTTGTTCCTGTCTTGGCAAAAATGATCCAGATAAATCCATCAGCTGGAAGTTGGATGTTGTTTTTTCTTTTCTCTTTCCTCGCTGCTCTTAACATCCTCATGCTCGTTTCCGATCCCAGGGAAAAGCGGCCGTTAAGCTCCGCGCTACAGCAGCTGCAGAGCCCGAGACGCCAGCCAGTGTCACAACCAATGAAACGTGAGACATGACAGCGACAAAAAAAAAAACGGAAAAGAGAGAGACAATTATGAACAATAAGCGTCCTAAGATCTGAAATGACGCGCCACGCGGAAAAAAAAACAAAAAACCATGTATTCATGTATAATTCACTGATCAACAGCAATGTAGGTCACGTAGGTTCCTTTGCTGTAGCGTTTAAAGGAGAATGACTGGGGAATTAGGGGTATCTAAGACAATTATCCCAGAGTGTGACAGCCACAGACTCTCTCTCCAAGGCAGACGACCAGAGATCCCTGTGTTGTCCATGAAGATGTTGATTAAATAGGACTGCTCTGAAGAGCTTGCCTCGAGGAGACAGGGGAAGAGACAAGGAGAGGGGGGGGGGGTGAGGGGAGGGGGGGGGTGGGGGAGCTAGCTAGGCAGGTTTGTACTTGAAAGCAGTGATATGAACATCTTCTCATGTCTTAATCATCTGCAACAGTTAGG
>NC_137676.1:39646672-39683070 GCF_963989245.1 Nansenia antarctica
GGGGGGGGGGGCTGCCTCTTTGCTCTGGCTCAGACATATATTCCGCCTCCCCAACCTTCAGATCAAAGTGAATAACGCGGGGCTCTTCGCCACCGCTCGGGCGACACCGCAATTTTTCATCTGCGGGCTTGTAGGTCGCGGTGACATTCCCTTCCTTCCTCCCCTCCACCACCACCACCGCCGCCGCCACCGCCTCTCTTCCCTCACTAATGCCGGTGGAGCAGTCTCACATCTCATACACACCAGCTGTAATGTAACGAGTGTGCTCCAGGATACGCCGTGCAGGTGTGAATTTCACAGCACCTGTCTGAGGTCGCTTGTGTTGTATATTTCTGCCTCGCCAGACGACAAGTTCTGAAGATTTTTCGGTCCGTAGAACCAATGTGTTCTTCAAAGAACGTATTTTTTTGGAGTTTGGCACGTATTTCCACATTTGACACGTATCCTAGCTTGTCGTCGGTATCGTAACAGATCCGATAAGCACTGGATTCGCATGGCGATGGCGGCGTGTCTGCGTGACGACCTCACAGAGACCTCGGATGACTGTGTACACAGGGAAGTGCCCGCTGTGGCGATATGAGACCCACCGTGGCTGGTCCTGTCCTGCTCTCAGGACGTTGGCTCACAGGAAGCCAGCTCTTGATATTTTTTCCACCCTGTCCGAGCCAGCACAGCACAGCTAGCCAGCCAAAAGCTCCATCCTGTGCGGTGGGTTCACACGGAACGGGCCGGAAAGCATGAATGTGCACTTCTACTGTCCAGTCAGCCCGGGCCAGGCAGCAGCAGAAACAGTAGAAGCACAGACCCCTCTCTCTCTGTCTCTCTCTCTCTATCTCTCCCTCTCTCTCTATCTCTCCCTCTCTCTCTCTCTCCCTCTCTCTCTCTCCCTCTCTCTCTCTCTCTCTCTCTCTCTCTCTCTCTCTCTCTCCAAAGGTCAGTGAGGTGAAGCACAGCTCACCCACCACAGGCTAGGCTAATGCTAACCGCGGGGTATATTATCGTTTAACTCGGTGTGACCTCTCTAAACACCTGGTGGGACCTTTCTAATCGAGTGTCACAGACAAACCGTTCCCCCACAAGTGTTATATTGTGAGCTATTGTCGGTGGGTAGCATCTTTTCGTCACATTCCCGTGTGCCAAACACGCCTTGAGTTCTTCCTGGTAGGATGCCATGGCTGCCACTGGCGACAACGGAGGAGGCGGAGTGGTGAGGAGGAGGATCCGCACGTGACACAACCTGACTCCCGCTTTCTTAGTCTGCCGTTAAGCTGAACTCGCCGCTGGGTTTTTTCAGAGTATAATTAAGTACTGTGCCTTTGACCTACTTCCGTCCCAGTTGCACGCTAAACGAACCCGCTAATTTCCCTTCATTTATTTATTTCAATCCGGCTCCTACTGGCGAGCACTGCGCCTCCTACTACTACCCACCCGCCCTTGTGCCAAGATGAATAATAATACGAATTCCCAGTGTTAATGTGTCTGCCGCCTCCGTGGCCGACCTCAACATGGCTGTGCCGGGGCTGCCCCGCTGCCTTTTAAACTAATTGAAACACTGTCGGGTGCATACCGAGGGAGGGAGGAGAGTCTGCAACTATATTCTACAGTCAGTGACAATGTTTTATAAACTGGGAGCTTTAACTAATAAAAAAGGGAATGTGACTCTTGAAGGCTTTGTAAAGCTTTGTGAAGCTGTGTGAGGCTATGTAAGGCTGTGTAAGGCTATGTAAGACTGTGTAAGGCTGTGTAAGACTGTGTAAGACTGTGTAAGACTGTGTAAGACTGTGTAAGGCTGTGTAAGACTGTGTAAGACTGTGTAAGACTGTGTAAGACTGTGTAAGGCTGTGTAAGGCTGTGTAAGGCTGTGTGAGGTTGTGTAAGACTGTGTAAGACTGTGTAAGACTGTGTAAGACTGTGTAAGGCTGTGTGAGGTTGTGTAAGACTGTGTAAGACTGTGTAAGACTGTGTAAGACTGTGTAAGACTGTGTAAGGCTGTGTAAGGCTGTGTAAGGCTGTGTAAGGCTGTGTGAGGTTGTGTAAGACTGTGTGAGGTTGTGTAAGACTGTGTAAGGCTGTGTAAGGCTGTGTAAGACTGTGTAAGACTGTGTAAGACTGTGTAAGGCTGTGTAAGGCTGTGTGAGGTTGTGTAAGACTGTGTGAGGTTGTGTAAGACTGTGTAAGACTGTGTAAGACTGTGTAAGGCTGTGTAAGACTGTGTGAGGCTGTGTAAGACTGTGTAAGACTGTGTAAGGCTGTGTAAGGCTGTGTAAGGCTGTGTAAGGCTGTGTGAGGTTGTGTAAGACTGTGTAAGGCTGTGTAAGGCTGTGTAAGGCTGTGTAAGACTGTGTGAGGCTGTGTAAGACTGTGTAAGACTGTGTAAGGCTGTGTAAGGCTGTGTAAGGCTGTGTGAGGTTGTGTAAGACTGTGTAAGACTGTGTAAGACTGTGTACGACTGTGTAAGACTGTGTAAGGCTGTGTAAGACTGTGTAAGGCTGTGTGAGGTTGTGTAAGACTGTGTAAGACTGTGTGAGGCTGTGTGAGGTTGTGTAAGACTGTGTAAGACTGTGTACGACTGTGTAAGACTGTGTAAGACTGTGTAAGGCTGTGTGAGGTTGTGTAAGACTGTGTAAGACTGTGTAAGACTGTAAGACTGTAAGACTGTGTAAGACTGTGTAAGACTGTGTAAGGCTGTGTAAGGCTGTGTGAGGTTGTGTAAGGTTGTGTAAGACTGTGTAAGGCTGTGTAAGACTGTGTAAGGCTGTGTAAGACTGTGTAAGACTGTGTAAGGCTGTGTAAGGCTGTATAAGACTGTGTAAGGTTGTGTAAGGCTGTGTGAGGTTGTGTGAGGCTGTGTAAGGCTGTGTAAGACTGTGTAAGGCTGTGTAAGGCTGTGTAAGGCTGTGTAAGGCTGTGTGAGGCTGTGTGAGGTTGTGTGAGGTTGTGTAAGGCTGTGTGAGGTTGTGTGAGGCTGTGTAAGGCTGTATAAGACTGTGTAAGGTTGTGTAAGGCTGTGTGAGGTTGTGTGAGGCTGTGTAAGGCTGTGTAAGACTGTGTAAGGCTGTGTAAGGCTGTGTAAGGCTGTGTAAGGCTGTGTGAGGCTGTGTGAGGTTGTGTGAGGTTGTGTAAGGCTGTGTGAGGTTGTGTGAGGTTGTGTAAGACTGTGTAAGGTTGTGTAAGGCTGTGTAAGACTGTGTAAGACTGTGTAAGACTGTGTAAGACTGTGTAAGGCTGTGTAAGGCTGTGTGAGGTTGTGTAAGACTGTGTGAGGTTGTGTAAGACTGTGTAAGACTGTGTAAGACTGTGTAAGGCTGTGTAAGGCTGTGTGAGGTTGTGTAAGACTGTGTAAGGCTGTGTAAGGCTGTGTAAGGCTGTGTAAGACTGTGTGAGGCTGTGTAAGACTGTGTAAGACTGTGTAAGGCTGTGTAAGGCTGTGTAAGGCTGTGTGAGGTTGTGTAAGACTGTGTAAGACTGTGTAAGACTGTGTACGACTGTGTAAGACTGTGTAAGGCTGTGTAAGACTGTGTAAGGCTGTGTGAGGTTGTGTAAGACTGTGTAAGACTGTGTGAGGCTGTGTGAGGTTGTGTAAGACTGTGTAAGACTGTGTACGACTGTGTAAGACTGTGTAAGACTGTGTAAGGCTGTGTGAGGTTGTGTAAGACTGTGTAAGACTGTGTAAGACTGTAAGACTGTAAGACTGTGTAAGACTGTGTAAGACTGTGTAAGGCTGTGTAAGGCTGTGTGAGGTTGTGTAAGGTTGTGTAAGACTGTGTAAGGCTGTGTAAGACTGTGTAAGGCTGTGTAAGACTGTGTAAGACTGTGTAAGGCTGTGTAAGGCTGTATAAGACTGTGTAAGGTTGTGTAAGGCTGTGTGAGGTTGTGTGAGGCTGTGTAAGGCTGTGTAAGACTGTGTAAGGCTGTGTAAGGCTGTGTAAGGCTGTGTAAGGCTGTGTGAGGCTGTGTGAGGTTGTGTGAGGTTGTGTAAGGCTGTGTGAGGTTGTGTAAGGCTGTGTAAGGCTGTGTGAGGTTGTGTAAGACTGTGTAAGACTGTGTAAGGTTGTGTAAGGCTGTGTAAGACTGTGTAAGACTGTGTAAGACTGTGTAAGGTTGTGTAAGGCTGTGTAAGACTGTGTAAGACTGTGTAAGGCTGTGTAAGACTGTGTAAGACTGTGTAAGGCTGTGTAAGGCTGTGTAAGACTGTGTAAGACTGTGTAAGGCTGTGTGAGGTTGTGTAAGGCTGTGTAAGACTGTGTAAGACTGTGTAAGGCTGTGTGAGATTGTGTAAGACTGTGTAAGGCTGTGTGAGGTTGTGTAAGACTGTGTAAGACTGTGTAAGGCTGTGTGAGATTGTGTAAGACTGTGTAAGACTGTGTAAGGCTGTGTGAGATTGTGTAAGGCTGTGTAAGACTGTGTAAGGCTGTGTGAGGCTGTGTAAGGCTGTGTGAGATTGTGTAAGACTATGTAAGACTGTGTAAGACTTAGGGCTGGGCAAACGATAAAAATTTCTTTTTCGATAATCGCAAGAATTAACGATCAATTATTGATTAATTGATAAGCTTTTTTTTCATAAAAAAACCCAAAAACAAACAAAAAAACTAGGGCAGAAATAACAAGCATGTTTTCCTTGGGGAAAAAACTTTCTTTGTGTTGCTATTGCACACATTCAAACTAGACACTACAGTCAGATAACAATCCTCTTAAACAACTGCTTCGACTCCTGGTAGCGCATTTCTATGCGCCTGGTTATAGAACGTCGCGATGGAACAGAATATGCTGGCTCGACTATTTGCATCAGCGCACGAAATCCTCTACCCTCGACAAAACTGAGCGGCAGAATATCTGTTTCAATTAATTTACAGATGGCCATCGTTATTTTCTCTTCTCGTTGTGCATCACACCTCCCGCGTATAAGATGAGACATGATGGAGGGCTGAGAAGGTAGCGAAGGAGCAATCAGGGTCGGGTGTACGGTTTGCAGGTGGTATTTCATCGGGGTCGTTGTCGTGTTGTATGTATAGGTCACTGCGCAGTGTTTGCAATGAACAAGGTCGCCTTTCAGATCAAAATGCTCCCACACCAAGCTTCGTTTCGCTCGCTTCGCCATTTTCCAAGCAGTGTGTGTTCCAACAGTTTACCGCACAGCTGATTAATCAATTAAACATGCAAGGTGCCTTTCAGGAAGTAGTGGAGATCGTGCACCTATTACTGGAGGTTACACTAACGTACGGGAACTTCCGTCATGCCGTACTGCGTTGCGAAATTCAATGCGAAGGCAAATGCATAGTTCATTTCTCACACATAACGTGGACAAACTAATTTCCATTATTATTATAAAAAAATAAAAAAATAATCCAATTTATTAACGATTATCGAGCAAAATATTTTGTGATCGACCAAGATCCTTATCGATCAATTATCGATCGTCGATCATTGATGCCCACCCCTAGTAAGACTGTGTAAGACTGTAAAGGGCTCTGCACACAGCGTGCGATTTCTGTTGCGCATCAACGTTCCATTTTGAAGTTTGAATGGAAGTCTATGAGAACATCGCATTTACCCACACACGGCCCCGATTTTAATCGCACGGCGAACATTCGATTCCATTCATTTTGAATGGGACAAAGCACACGGCGTGCGAGTTTTGTCGCACTGCTTTGTCCCATTCAAAATGAATGGAATCGAATGTTCGCCGTGCGATTAAAATCGGGGCCGTGTGTGGGTAAATGCGATGTTCTCATAGACTTCCATTCAAACTTCAAAATGGAACGTTGATGCGCAACAGAAATCGCACGCTGTGTGCAGAGCCCTTCATAGACTTCCATTCAAACTTCAAAATGGAACGTTGATGCGCAACAGAAATCGCACGCTGTGTGCAGAGCCCTTTACAGTCTTACACAGTCTTACTAGGGGTGGGCATCAATGATCGACGATCGATAATTGATCGATAAGGATCAATTATCGCCCTTTAAGGGCTCTGCACACAGCGTGCGATTTCTGTTGCGCGTCAACGTTCCATTTTGAAGTTTGAATGGAAGTCTATGAGAACATCGCATTTACCCACACACGGCCCCGATTTTAATCGCACGGCGAACATTCGATTCCATTCATTTTGAATGGGACAAAGCACACGGCGTGCGAGTTTTGTCGCACTGCTTTGTCCCATTCAAAATGAATGGAATCGAATGTTCGCCGTGCGATTAAAATCGGGGCCGTGTGTGGGTAAATGCGATGTTCTCATAGACTTCCATTCAAACTTCAAAATGGAACGTTGACGCGCAACAGAAATCGCACGCTGTGTGCAGAGCCCTTTAGGCTGTGTAAGGCTGTGTAAAGGGCTCTGCACACAGCGTGCGATTTCTGTTGCGCATCAACGTTCCATTTTGAAGTTTGAATGGAAGTCTATGAGAACATCGCATTTACCCACACACGGCCCCGATTTTAATCGCACGGCGAACATTCGATTCCATTCATTTTGAATGGGACAAAGCAGTGCGACAAAACTCGCACGCCGTGTGCTTTGTCCCATTCAAAATGAATGGAATCGAATGTTCGCCGTGCGATTAAAATCGGGGCCGTGTGTGGGTAAATGCGATGTTCTCATAGACTTCCATTCAAACTTCAAAATGGAACGTTGATGCGCAACAGAAATCGCACGCTGTGTGCAGAGCCCTTAAGACTGTAAAGGGCTCTGCACACAGCGTGCGATTTCTGTTGCGCATCAACGTTCCATTTTGAAGTTTGAATGGAAGTCTATGAGAACATCGCATTTACCCACACACGGCCCCGATTTTAATCGCACGGCGAACATTCGATTCCATTCATTTTGAATGGGACAAAGCACACGGCGTGCGAGTTTTGTCGCACTGCTTTGTCCCATTCAAAATGAATGGAATCGAATGTTCGCCGTGCGATTAAAATCGGGGCCGTGTGTGGGTAAATGCGATGTTCTCATAGACTTCCATTCAAACTTCAAAATGGAACGTTGACGCGCAACAGAAATCGCACGCTGTGTGCAGAGCCCTTAAGGCTGTGTAAGACTGTGTAAGGCTGTAAGGCTGTGTAAGACTGTGTAAGACTGTGTAAGACTGTGTAAGACTGTGTAAGACTGTGTAAGGCTGTGTAATACTGTGTAAGACTGTGTAAGACTGTGTAAGGCTGTGTAAGACTGTGTAAGACTGTGTAAGACTGTGTAAGGCTGTGTAAGGCTGTGTAAGGCTGTGTAATACTGTGTAAGACTGTAAGGCTGTGTAATCGGATGACTAATACATCTGCTTCCCTGCTTGACTCTGTTATTACCTCTCATCCAGACAGAGATTGGACTAAGTAACCAGCTACTGACTTCATTCTGTGGTGTTTTATCACCTTTGATGAAATTAGGGCCTTTATAGTGCAGTCTACTCTCTGAGGTGATGGTGTTTGAGTGCATGTGTGTGTGTGTGTGTATGTGTGTGTGTGTATGTGTGTGTGTGTGTGTGTGTGTGTGTCTGTGTGTGTGTGTGTGTGTGATAGGAGAGAGTGCTTTCAGACAGCTCTGACCCTGCACCCTGGGTGTCACGTCTGGCTGTGGTAATGGCCGTGTCACAGTGTTCCAGAGGAGAGTGGTCCAGAAAGAGGACCTGGGTGGAAGGGTCCAGGAGGGAGCAGGCCCCTACAGGGACCCTTGTTTCTTATGTAACCAACACAATTTCATCACCGACCTACTCAACGCACTCCCATTAGCTCACACAGTCTGGGGGGCCTTCAGCCGTAAAGTGTGTTATTCACCCTCAGAGAGGGTCACTTCACACCGCCTAGGAGATTCAAGATCTGCTTACTTTCCACTATACCGTCTGTGATATATCTCAAGGATATGGAGGTAATGAAAACTAATGAAAGAAGAGGAGCGTTGAGTAGAAAGGCAGTCGGCTCGCTCACCGATACTGTAACCCAAGCTCCGGTTGTTTTTCCTCTTTCCTGAGGTTACGTTAGGGTATCGGGTTACCGTTGACGGAACAGGTTTAGACGTCGGGGGTGCAGCTACAGAGAGCAGTGTTGTCACCGTGTTAGAGCGACGTGGAAGCATTATCGGGGCTATCAGTGTTATTGTTTTGCATGTCTGCCTTGTCTCACGGCCCAGTGTGCTGTGACCTGACACTGACCTCTGGAGAGAGAGATAGAGGGGGGGAGAGAGACAGAGACAGAGACAGAGACAGAGAAAGAGAGAGAGAGAGAGAGAGAAAGAGAGAGATAGACGGGAAAGAGAAAGAGAGAGAGAGAGAGGCAGGAGAACACGGCGCTTTCCAGACCGAGCCGCGCCACGCAGGCTGAGGGCGGGGGGGGGGGGGGGGGGGAAGAGGAGCAGGTCACCGGGGTTAGTTGGCGTAACTCCATGCGGGTGCTTCCGCTTCAGTAAATCACATCCATATGAGACAGTAGCTTAGGCAGGCAGCGGTGGAGCTGGGAGGCTGTAGAAGGAAGCAGAGGAGAGCTCTGTCTTATAGGCTGTTCTCCTCAGGCCTCACATGTGACAGTGTGACACTTCCCAAGCCTCCCCCCACCCCCCACCCCCAGGCCTGAGAGGGCCTTGTGTTTATTGACAAAGGCCTCCGTGTGACAGAGAGAGAGATATAGTAGCATGCGGAGGATATCCTGGATGTCTATGGAGGAGCGTGGCCCACTGTAAACACATTAAACACCACCATTAACCCAGCGGGGGGGGGGGGGAGGCAGGGAGGGGCTACCATCGGACCGACGCTGGGTAAACTCAGATACAGGATATGACTCTAGTCATACCTCATTCACCACGACAGAGGGAACAAAAAACAATCTTAGTCCTTGTCATCGCCGGGCGGTCGATGTTTGTCTTCTGAAGCCGACTTCCCTGTCTTTGACAGAATGTACCGTACTGGGATGAAGTGCGAGGTGGAGGATGTTATACAGCATGGTTCTGTTGTCCCCTGCTGTGTGTCCCTATGGGAGGGGGCGGGGGGGGGGTGATGTCATCTGTCTCTATGCCGGGACCGTTCTGACGCTGCTGTCCTGTCAGCTCTGTGTCGCAGTAGCCATCAAGCCACACACTCATGTTAATTGGATTGGCAGCTAATTGATTCGAGCATGAGGAGCGAGCTGTGGCTGGCCCAGCGGGCATGGCTGCAGAGGCGAGAGAATGCGTGTGTGTGTGTGTGTGTGTGTGTGTGTGTGTGTTTGTGTATACGAACCACCCTGATCATGCCCGCTGCTGCTGTTCAGAGCCATGGCAAAGAGCTCGCACCCATGTGTGTGGGTATGACTATCAAACCCACCCAAACACCCCCCCCCCCACCACCACCACCACTACCACCACCACCACCTGGCCAGGCTGTCTAGTCTAGTCTAGCCCATCCAGAGAGGAAGGTAGAAGAGAGGAGCGTTTTCTACAGGGAGGCTTCGGCGCTGCCGGGGAGGACTCTCACGGGCTCCCGCTGTGTTTTTTCCAGTGGTTTGCGTGTGAGCGTTAGCCGGCGTGTTTCCAAGTGGTTTCGGGGGGGGGGGGGGCGGGTTAGCGTTAGCGGTTAGCGCTATTAAGTAGCCTGGGCCGCTCCGAGCCTGTGGAGATTACAGAGTTTAGGGCCTATCACAGAAGCCCCCCCCCCCCGTATTTGAAACAGTAGCGAGGAGGAAAATGAAGGGATTTACTGTGGCTAGCTGGCTGGCTCCCCTCTGTGTCTTACGCAACCGTTCCCGTACTGGATTCTTTTTTAGGGCCACATTTGGCTCCAGCTGAGTGAAGTAACAGGCGGCGTTGGGCCGCTTCATTGTGTAATGAATAGAGAGAATAGAGAGGGAGAGAGAGAGTATGCCGTTGGACGAATGATAGATAGAGATGCTAGTTAGGCTATCTGCTTTCGTTTTTTCCCTCCCTTTATTTTTTCTTTCCCAGACCTCTGTCTCTATCTATTCCTCCCCCCCCCCCCCCCTCTCTATTTCCACCCCCCCCCTCCCCCCACCCCCGCCATCCTGCCTCCCTGCCTGCCAGGCTGTGTAAATCTGCTCCAGATAAGAGTGGATGTGCTGGGTGCCAGCTTCTGGAGCTGTGGCTGCTGCTGGAACGGGTTGTCGCCCAGCTGGATTAATGAATGGAAGCGGGTTCCTCTCGTCGTCCTCCTCCTCTCCCCCCCTCCCGCACCCCTCTCTCTCTCTCTCTATCGCTACATCTTCTTGCTTATCTCTCAACTTCTCTCTCTCTCGTTTTCCCTCTCCCTCCCATTCACTCACTCTTTCCCTCTCTCTCTCTCTTTTTCTCTCTCTCTCTCTCTCTCTCTCTCTCTCTCTCTCTCTCTCTCTCTCTCTCTCTCTACCTCTTCGTCCTCCCCCCCTTGCGTGACCAATTGCTCCAGCAGTCTTCCCGGTCAGTCAGCCGTGCCTCTCATCAGCCGGACTATCATCATCTTTAGGAGACAGATGATGAAGGAGGTGACGTTTTGTCTCGTGACAGGGAGGGAAGCCATTTTAATTCACTCCTCCTCATTAGTCGTCATCATCCCCCCCCCCCGCGGGGGTACACTGCCTGCTGCAGTCTGTCGGAATGAAAGCGTAATCTCACACGTTCAGCCTGACAAGCAAGCTCGATTTGGTGGCTCTTAAGCAGGGATTTGGCGTGATTATTTGACAGAAGGTTGAGTACAGCTTGCACTCACTTTGGCCATCTGCAGACTGTGGGTCAGAGTCCCATTTTGGGTCTACAGCGGCGGCTGCACTCTGGACGACCCCGCTGCTGGCTGGGTTGTGTTTACATAGTAAAACAGCACACATGCACACAGACACACACACACACACACACACACACACACACACACATAGAGAGACACACACGCACACAGAGACAAACACACACACACACACACTCACACACGCAAAGACACACAAACACACACGCAGACACCACACAGAGCGGGAGCCCCTGGTCTTACACTGACCTGTTTTTCTGCGTTGATGTTATCTATGCAGTCTGTCCACGGCTATACTCCTCCACCACGGCTGGATCCCCTCTAACGTTCAACTCAGTGTGTTTATGTAACCTGATGTTCACAAGGCTGAATCCACTGAGCCATTTTTTCCAGTCTAGTCCACAACAGACACTCAACCCCTGCCTGTGCAAGCACCTGCTACCTGGTGTGAGCTTGGTTCAAAATGTCTTTGAATCGCTCAAACCATTTTCACAACTAATCTCAAATGCAAAACTGTGCCTTCGACTCTTATCTTTAATTGGATTTCCTTCAGAAAGGAGAAAACTAACTGTGATTCGTATGACAGTTTGTCATGTTGTCGTTTATGACACAACTACAAAATGTATAATCTTTCAATTATAACGGCATTGCTCTGAAGCTATTGTATTAAAACAGCGTTAATTAAACTGCCTTGAAACTGCCATTTGATTTCAGACATCAAAAGACTGTTATTCACCTGGATTTCTATGGTGATTCTGTTATTTGTAATTATTAATTTTCCCATCAAATGATCATGCCCAGAGTCAGGATTACTAGACAAATGAATGACGATGAGTTTGCAATAACATACAGCATTTCTAATTAATTTAATTTAATTTAATTTATAGAACATATACGCCACAGCCAGACATTTTACCTTACGTTCTGCAGCGCCTTTCATACCCAGCCTTCATTATACCACGCTATTGACTTTCAAAGTGACATGATTATACAGCACTAGAAGCTGCTTCAGGAACAGTTAATGGTTCCCTGGCTGATATACGGTGTCAATCAAAGAGCCTAATTCAATTCCTATCTGGATAGTGGGAGAGCGCTAATCTTGATCCTGTGGCCTCCGGTGACACCCTGTGTTTGTTTTTCCGTGTCTGCCGAGGATTCCCCCCTCTCTCCTCGCTGTCGCATTTTTACAATTTAGATTTATGGAAATGTGCCTAATAGAAAGCTGCTGCTCACAGCTCTGACAGACAGCTCTGATGAGCCTGCTGTATAGCGGTGTCATGGCTGTGAAGATCCCACTCACTCTCCAAATGAATGCGACTGGTACACAGTAGGTTGTTGCTTGTGCCAGGGGAAACGGAGACGGTAAAAAGGGGGGTTTGTGTGTGTGCGTGTGTGTGTGTGTTTGTGTGTGTGTGTGTGTGAGTGTGAGTGTGAGTGTGTGTATGTGTGTATGGGGGAGGGGGTGAGTGTGAGTGTGTGAGTGTGTGAGTGTGATTGTGTGTGTGAGTGTAAGTGTGAGTGTGAGTGCGAGTGTGTGTGTGTGTGTGTGTGTGTGTGTGTGTGTGTGTGTGCGTGCGTGCGCGTGTTGTGAAGAGGTTGCAACAGAGGGAGTTAGGAAAACAAAAGACATTAGAATAACAATGATCTTCTAATCTCTCTCAGCGGATGTCATAGGTTTTTGAGGGGGGTTACACCACTGAGCGCTTATTCAAACAGAGCTGAAGAGAGCGAAGCGGGCGGGGTGTCTCAGCGGCAGAGCTCGGGTTAAAGGGGAAGATTAGAAACACGCTTCCCTGTTTGCATTCAGGGATAAGTGCCGACGCTGACGGCCGCTAATTCTCGTGTCGTGTTGACATGCCTCTCTCTCTTCTCAACATCTCAAAAGTGTGAGGCATTTCAGTCGACTTTGATACCCTCCGGTCGTGTCATAGGACCGTACTGAGTGGCGTAGACTGACTGCGAGGGGGTACTGAGCGCTGGGACGAGCTTCGCCAGGTTCAGTCAGAGACTGACGTCCTCAGCCTCAGGGCCCTACAGTTAAGAGAGCCACGGGCCCGGTGAAGCGATACGGGTCTGTAGGAGATAATGTCATGAAACCCCTGCACGCAGAGTGTATGGCCCAGAGTGTATGTGTCATCACGGACAAGAGCATGTTCTTTTATTAGGCTAAACCCATCATATTCAGGGTTTTTTGTCGCCGTCATAGCTTCAGAGCCTACCCGGAGCGTGTCTAACGATAAATAACAACACCAGCTGTCTATAAAGTCGCCACGACTGGACGTTTTTAAGAAGCTAGCTTTTTGATAAAAGCTTTATTGCTATAGCTTTATTACTGACCGAGCAGCTTTATTAAGTAGTCATTATTTGGCAATGTGTTATTCCGTTATTACTGCAGCAGTGGAGTGCATGTCCAATATCTCAAACTGTCACATAGGCCTACAGGCGTTAACAAATAAAGGCTGTTAGTGAAGGAAATATCCAACATAATCTCCCCCTAACACCATAGTCCAGGAAACAGAAATAATAGGGAGTAGGGGCTTGTGGTTAGTGAGGGTATTATCCGTCCTCCCCAATGGTGTCATTTTCCTGTGGTGGACTGGAAGGCTGTATGGCTGGATGCTGGACGTGTTGAATAATATTGGAAGCAGAAAGAGAGAAGAGGGAGAGAGAGGGGGAATGGGAGAGAGAGGGAGAGATATCTGGCGCTGATGGAGAGAAAGGCAGTCCTTGTAGCTGCAGCTGAGCTCCTGGGGAGACAAAGGAACGTATAAATATAACTACTCCAACTCGACGACACCACGAGACGCAAAAAGCCGCTCCTTATCTTCACAGAGGAAGTCAGTTAAGAAATAAAGACTAATGGACTAACCTCTCCTGCTAATCACTTTGTTATAGTCCCCTATACAAAAATACCTCCCTTCAGGGAAGATTAAACTTTCTATTTTTACCATGGCAAATGGCTGCCGCTGCTGACTGTTCACTTTCTGGCCAATCAGAATCAGTTCCAGACACTTTTTAAACCTCTTACTTTTTCTTAATTATGTCTTTAATTATTTGTTTGTTGTTGATATTTTTTTTTTTTCAGAGTTGGCTCCCTGGATTGTAGCGTATCAGTTTTATTTAACCATTGAAAATGTCATGCTTTACGTTAATCATTCAGGGAATAACGGATTAATCCAAGGCGTGAAATTCCGATATGTCATTTCTTTCCTATCCCACAACAATTAATTGGATTTAACGCCATAACCGGATTTCGGTTTATGTTCTTTATCTCCTGGAATACAATTGCTGTAAATATGAATTTAGGAGATCAAACAAATTTGGTTGCATTGTTAAGGAGCTTAGCGTGCGGAAAAAAGGGAAAAGAGTCAGGAGGCACAAAGGCGGGGGGATCCGCTGCTCTCTTCCAGGTTGCCTGGGGTTCAGAGCTAGGGGGCCTGCTCATGAACAATCTTCTCCCCAGCATTCTGCCTCTATAGAGTATTTCGCAGAGGCTACAGTATCAAAAGCTTGCAGTGTCCATCGGCTGCACAACCGTCAAGAGTTTTGTCGGTTTGTTTGTCATTGTCCCTTGCTAGAAGCCCCCCCCCCCCCAGCTGCCCTCCAGTGTGGCCAAGCCCTCTACTTCCAGAGATTAGTTGCCACAATGCAGCTCCCTGTGCCCACTGTTGGCACTGCCCCTGCAGCTTGCCCAGTGGCGGGGCCCCGCCAGCGTGTATGTACGTGACAGTGTGACAGGGAGCCATCAGGACCCGTTGGGTTAGCGAGCACTCAGATGCGGCCCCGACGAGCGTGCCAATGTGCCATTCTGTGTGGCTGTGAGACAGACGCACAGAAAGGCACATTGGCACGGTCTGACTATTGATTATAAATGGGAAGCTTTAGAAAAACCCATGATCACAGCTCCAGTGCATAAAGGAATGTGCTTGTTTTCCTGTTTTTCTTGACTCGCATACTCAGGCCTTAACAAGAGTTTGTCAGGTGACTCAGATGACTGGAAATCTGCTGGTCTCCAACAGTGGTCGCCTGTTGTTGGATGTGTCAGTGAAACATCGACCTCATTGTTATGTATTCAAAGCCAGCGTCCATCTGTGGTCAGTGGAAGAGGCATGCCTTTATACAGACCTGTGGTGAGCAACCGGGTGATCACCATGATGCACTGTCTGTAGCTTTAACAAAGGATAGAGTAAACAATCCAGGGAAGAAAATTATATTTACGGTGGTATACAGATCAATTTCAGGTTTGATGAGAGTTTTGTAAGCTAGCGTGATGTAATTCCCAGAGTAGCGGACATTTGTCCGTTTTGACAATGTGTCCATCTTTCTGCGTCATTACAACGGTGTAAGTGTGTGAACAAATCAAAGCTGACACACAAACGGGGGTTGTTAAGAAAACGGATGGTAGACAAAGATAGCACTCCATCTCATGCAGTTGTGTTGCAGGGGCAGTGAACTAAGCTGTGTTAGTTCCATGCTGCTATCATTGAAGGTAGGTGTGGTGTCTGCACAATACAGGTACTTCAGTGTAGCCTTCTAAATTTGCATTGTTCGTTGTGCAACCTCACACACATAGTACCACTATCTAACTCCGCCATGTTACCCGAAATGTCCCCCCCCCCCCCCCAACACCTCCACACACTTTATTTGAGGTTATTCAGTGACTGTGCCGGGAATCACCAGTACTAGCATTTATATGTTAATTGCTTCCCAGTATTTGTGACTCTAAGCAGGGAAGACATGGCTTCAAACAAAAGAAAGCAACCAGGCAAATGCATCTCTGCTATTGAAATCCCCAGCTTGGCTGCTTAATGAGGAAAGTCTCTGTCAAGTGTGAAAAAAAAAAAGAGGCGGAATCAACATAAACAAAGCCTAATGTCTTCTCTTCCCGAAAACTAGCCTATATTAACTGCTAACCTTTTATTTTGTTTTATTTATTTTACACCAGTCGGCACCCCTCTTCAGTGCAGTGCAGCTGCAGCCACAAGATGCAAAGGGAGACGCATATGTTCCCTACAAGGCCTGGGGGAGGAGAGAGAGAGAGTGTGAGAGGGAGAGGAAGGAGAGATGGATGGGAGTAATATATATATACCGGGGGTGGTGGTGGTGGTGGGGGGGGGAGGAGGGGGTACTTCTAAAGCCCAACAGGGCAAAAGGCCGAGGGGGCTTGAGGAAAGAGCTGCCTCAGCAGGAGGTTGATTATACCTCCAGAGGGATCCACTCTGCACCTTCCAGCTTTAGCAAACTCAAACAAAGGAGTTTGGCGGAGGGCTGGGCGGAGAAGAGGAGGAGAGGAGGAGGGGAGGAGGAGGGGAGGAGGAGAAGAGAGGGGCCCCGGCCCTAGCTGCTTTACAGCCGGAGCACTTTTATGGCCATGGTAATATAGTGCTCTTGGGACAGGGCACCGCCCACACCTCAGCCTGCACACACGCCACCAGCAGCTTGACTGGGCCCTGCTGGGAACCTGTGTTTATGGGCTCTGGGATCAATACACTACCCAGGAGTGTTTATTAAAGTCTGAGCTGAGTAGCGTAGCGGTTGATCACCGACGGGGGGAGGGGGGGGGGGGAGACACGAGATGACCATTACCAGACTTAGACAGAGGGGGGTATAAAAAAGCAAACATACTTTAGAGGGACTCTTACATCTTGACTGTAAATCAGCAGACCCAACCTGCCGCTGGAACAATGTACCGTAGACAAATCCCCCCATGTCCCTCCTAACATATGCAAATATCAAAAGGCAGCAGTCGATTATTCCAGCCACATCTCTCACCCTTGGTTCTCTCTGCCCTCCCTGCTGAAAAATGCAAATCTGGAAGCGTAACGAACGATGTAGGGCCCTCTCTGACACGTTCAACCCCCCTGGCGTCTCGGCGCCTCTCCCCAGCTTACCTCCTCCAGCTCGCCAGTAATTACCCTCGGATCGCTACGCCTAATCATACTTGATTTTGGGATGCGCTGCCATTGTCTCCACTTGTTAGCCCCTCGCGTCGCTCGGTCCTGATGGAGTATGCTGATAAAACGGGACACACACACACACACACACACACACACTGTGTTGGATGCTGTTACTGCAGGCCGAGAGCTGTGTGCATGTCTAATGGTGGCCTGATTCATTTAGGAATGATTGTTCTGGTACCGATGATGAATCCCTCCAGGACTTGATCGTGTCAGCGGGAAGGAAAATAGAATAAAGGATAAAAACAGGAGTGACGTCGCGAAGAATAATTAATAGATTCAGTTTCTGTATAACAGGCCCCTTAAATAGCGAGAGGGGGGAGGGAGGGGTGCGAGGAACCGGCTCCCAATTTGTTCTCACTTTGTTCCAGTAATAAGATCCAGACCTCCCCTTCCAGTGGACGAGATAATTAACTCCCGGGGATAAACTGTGAAGAGGGGGCTCCCTCTCTTGATTTATGGCATGGGGGAGAGAGATCTCTGCAAGCCTCTGCAAAGCATAGTTACATAAATTGCGGACTTTCCTTGATGTATGTTTTCACAGATAGATTGGAAAAGAGTACCAGTAATGGGGGAACGAAAGAGAGACCGTGGGGGGTGGGGGGGATGTGTGTGTGGTTGTGTGTGTGTGTGGGGGGGGGGGGGATAGTGCAAGGGTGGGAGTTAGTACAGAAATGAGATGGCAATGGCTAATGCGGTCATGACATAAAGGGCAATCTGATTCCAATGTATCATTCCTTTGGTTCTTAGCTGTGGTGTTCCTCGAGTCTTTCTCCAGTGTGTTCCTTATCCTGGATTATGTTAAATCTCTGCCATTCTCACTTCTTATGTGAGCCATTTATATCCATTCCTTTTATCACTAGAGTCTACTCAACATTTGTGTATATATATATATATATATTTAAAAAAATAATCTTCTTTGTTATAATGTTCATTTTAGTGCCTTCGGTGATTATGGCCTACTAGCCTATTGTGTTTCTCTGATGTCGAAATGACACTAAGTAAGATGAGTCAATGCAGAATATTTAGAGATACAATATTTATTGTGTTATATAATGTGATGGTCGGAGCAGTGTAGACTGTAGAGGGTTTTGTGTTGTTCTTAGAAACCACTGTCTTACTGCTTGATGACAAAGCAAGCAGCATGACTCAGGTCATGCTAATTTCCGTTGCTGTAACTTGCTCACTTTCCTGCATTGTCCTGTCCTGTCAAGCAACTCTTTTGGAATGTGACGATAACGGTTTCCTCCTATTGTCTCTGTCAGCTTCCATCCCAGTGCTCCATAGCTCATCGCCTTACTGAGGCTGAACTTTGGCCCCTTTGAAGCAGCAACGCTTACTGAACGAGGAGTTTCTTTTTCCATCCGCTTTTATCTGCTTCCCTTTTGACCGAGTGTGAGTCAGAGTGTGCAAACTCATTTATTTTCCCTTCTCTTTTTCAGAAACATGTGAAGATCTTGGTGAAGCTACAAACGTTGATTTAGCCTCCGAGAAGACAAAGGAGAAGGTAGCCTCCCTCCCACTCCTCCTCCAACCTCCTCTGTTCATCTGCTGTCGCCTTGCAGGCCCCGTGAGGCATGGCGGGCCGGCGGGTTACATGCAGGACTTTCTCAACGGACCCTAAGAAGGGTGCTATGGCGGTGCTGCTGGGCTGCTGGCTCTTGGCTACCACCGTCCTGGCCAGCGGGCAGGCGTTCACCAGCTTCCACCCTGAGCGGCGGGAATGGGCCTTCAACCACCTGACCGTCCACCAGACGACGGGGGCTCTCTATATCGGCGCCGTCAACCGCGTCTACAAGCTCTCGGGCAACCTGACGCTCCTGGTGTCCCACGACACAGGCCCGGAGGACGACAACAAGGCCTGCTACCCTCCTCTGATCGTCCAGCCCTGCTCCGAACCATTGGTGTCCACCAACAACGTCAACAAGCTGCTGCTCATCGACTACTCCCAGAACCGCCTGCTGGCCTGCGGGAGCCTCTACCAGGGCGTCTGCAAGCTGCTGAGGCTGGATGACCTCTTCATCCTAGTGGAGCCCTCCCACAAGAAAGAGCATTACCTCTCCAGCGTCAACCAGACGGGCACCATGTACGGGGTCATCGTGCCCTCCCAGGGCCAGGACGGCACACTGTTCATCGGCACGGCCGTGGACGGCAAGCAGGACTACTTCCCCACCATCTCCAGCCGCAAGCTGCCCCGCGACCCCGAGTCCTCCTCCATGCTGGACTACGAGCTCCACACCGACTTTGTGTCCTCCCTCATCAAGATACCGTCGGACACGCTGGCGCTGGTCTCCCACTTCGACATCTTCTACGTCTACGGCTTCGCCAGCGGCAGCTTCGTGTACTTCCTGACGGTGCAGCCCGAGACGCCAGAGAACAGCATGTCCTCCGGCGGCTCCGCCAACGACCTCTTCTACACCTCGCGCATCGTGCGCCTCTGCAAGGACGACCACAAGTTCCACTCCTACGTGTCGCTGCCCATCGGCTGCGTGAAGAACAACGTGGAGTACCGCCTCTTGCAGGCGGCCCACCTGGGGAAGCCGGGCCGTGTGCTCGCCGCCTCGCTCAACATCAGTGCCTCGGACGACGTGCTGTTCACCATCTTCTCCAAGGGCCAGAAGCAGTTCCACCATCCCCCGGACGACTCGGCTCTCTGCGTCTTCACCATCCGAGACATCAACGCCCGCATCAAGGAGCGGCTGCAGTCCTGCTACCAGGGGGAGGGCAACCTGGAGCTCAACTGGCTGCTGGGGAAGGACGTGCAGTGCACTAAAGCGGTGAGTCACAACCCATCGCTGGTACAACCTAAACCTGTGTAGTAAACGAGAAATTACTGCATAACAGTATATTAACAGTGTATTACAGTGTTATTACTAGATAACTACATAGTTACTACACAAAAATAGAAACCTTTTAAATGTGTATATTCTTATGTGTCTATTCTACAGAGAGTTTGCGCCTTACAATGTGGAAAACCAACATACTTTGGTTTACATGATACATTGACACTGGTCTATTGAGGTTACCCATCGTAATACAGTAGCACACAGGGAGCGCTCAGGTTGAGAGGAATTAGGGTAGATGCACTCATAATAATAAACACAATAATCAAAATAAATGCCTTTGACTGCTCTGTGGGATACAGTGCTTCCCGTTATCAAATCATTCTCACACTACATGTAATCATGGCTAATTGTTTTGCAGCTCTGATATGGTGGAACAGGCACATTAAAGACGATCTAAATGAGAGATATTCAGAAATTGTGTGGGGGGGGTTATTTTCCTTGGCAACCATCAAAGTGATAATATTCTCCTCCAGTGCAACCCAAATAAACATGGCCTTTTCTCGTAGTGGAAGGGAGAGAGAAAGTGCAAGAGAGAGGGAGAGAGAGAGAGAGATAGAGAGGAAGAAGAGAGAGAGAGGCCAGCTCATGTTAGTAAGCTAGATCAAACGCCACTCTCTTCCCTTCTCAAATACAAGGCCACACATCGCCGGCGTCTTGTCAGGCGCAGTTAGGTTTCTTTATTTTAATTCAGTCCCGGGAGGCGTCAGTCCTCTGTGTCCTCTTGTTCTTTAATTGCTAATATGAATTAAAAAGGGAATTATGAACACTAATGACAAGCTAAGTGTATGTGACTACTACATGTAGGGAGTTTGCCTTCCAGTTGGTGATTGCATATCTTTGGCTACACTAAGTGTGAATATTAATATCTCTATGATAAAAACATAAAAAAAAAAAATATACTGTATATGACATCCCCACCACAATGAACACTGTAGCGCTTCCTTTGTGCTGATAATCCCCCCGGGCCACTCTATTGACCGCTTTTTATTAACATCAGTAAATTCCCCATTAGCGCGATGTCAGAGGTGATTGTCAGGCGGGGGGAGACGTTATCTGGAGCCGTCGCTGTTGGGTTTCATTAGCGGCGCCGGGGGGAGACGCAGGGCCCTGTGCCGCGCCGCCGTCGGGGGAGGATCTCTTCACACCGTGGGAGTCAGAGCCGTGGCCTCCTTAGTGATTCCCCCCGCCAGGCCCCGGTGGGGCCGTCACAGAGCTGAAGATCGCTAGGCTCGCCGCACCTCCTACTTCATTCCCGAGACCTCATTAGGGCGGCTCACGGAAACAAAAACACTTCGAACAGCCAATAATAACCCTCTCTAGGAAACAGCTTTAGCCCTGTAGACAAAGAGTTGTGGCATGTTAAGACCCTTTCTCATGGTCAATAAATCAATAGCATTTATTGGATCATGCAGATGGATATCAACAGATGAGGAACTGTCAAAGCCCATGCAAACGACAGCTAACAGCTGGACACGTCAGACGTGCGAACCTCTAAATCTCCCTCAATCAGCATGACTGGTTTCCACAGATTGCCTTTGCAATCTGTCCTGAAACAAAACAATGAACTCGTATGCCCTTTGCTTGAAAAGCGTTGAACACCACTGTGAAGGTTGCACCAAGCCTACAACAGGAGCAGGTTGTCATTGATATCTGCCTTGACTGTGTGTTGTTTTCAACCATAAACAGCTCCACTTCCTTTTCCTCTAGGCCGTGTTGTTGTCATGCTACAGTAACAGCAGGGTTCTGAGGCGAGCTGAGTCTTAATTATGGGCCTTGATCTAAATCCCTTCCTGCAGACATTCCACTCTCCCACTCTAGAGCGCACAGTAGGCTAGTAAGGCTACACATGTTGACTGAGGCTGAGGCCTTATTTGTGTTTTGATCAGCGATTGTTTGCACCTGAGGAGAGTGCTATTTAAGTCGCTCAGGGTCGGCTCGAGTTTGAGCTACGGAGTCTGAGGCTAAAATTTAGGCTATGAGGCTGAAATTGTGGCTGGGACTGAGACAGGCTAGGACTGGGATTGAGACTGTGAGTGAGGCTGGGTAGACAGACACGGCCACTGAAAGATTCATCACCCAGACGAGGATCTGTCTAGAGGTTCACGTTCACGTCATCCCTGCAGATTCACTCACTCGTGTGCTCAGGAATGAGACTGTGATCGGGTCCATATATGTACATGCTGTCTCTGTCTCTCACACCCACTGCTAGCTTGTTCTGTAGCTACTCAACCGTACCCCAGAGCATATTATGTGTGCACTGATCTAAAGAGGAACCACTATTGATCCGGCCACGGAGTGTGTCTCCGGGGAGGGAGATGAACCCGTGTCCTGTCCATGACCTGTTACCTTCAGTAACCAGGCCTCCCATTTATTACGTCATAGGAACAGGGTTGGTCAGAGGGTTAAGGTTGACTAAGGTTAAGGTTAAGGTTGTGAATGCAACACTTGGCTTGACCAATGCAATTCGACAAATAGTTATCAAAGTGGTACTGGTTTTATGACCCATTGTCCAAAAAAGAATGTGACTGAAATGAATATGAAAAAAGAAAGCGGCTTAAAGTTGAGACATCATAAAGCATGTCACTATAGAAGTGGAGAAGCCAGGAAAAAGTTCTGAAGTTCAGACAGAGCTTAAAAGCCCATTATAGTCGGTTGTTGTTCAATGAAGATGAATGGCCCAGGTGGTGTGTGGTCTATTTTTAGACCGACCACGCCTCTGGCAAAGATAACAAATGTTGTTGGCGTCACATTAGATGCAGGCTGAGATGTGGTGAATCGAATCAATTCATCTTCTAGAACACACGATGTAACTACGCTGTAATGCGATTTGCCAAAAAAAAGAAGAAGGAAGTTCCATGGGAAAACCAGACCACATGATGGGATTTAGGTTTCTCTGCCAAGCCGACTAAGTGTACATCATCTAAAACAATCTAGACATAATCAGAACCAAATGGTCTGCTGGATCCCATTCTCCGACGGCGGAACAGCTGCTGATCTGCGCTGCGCCGTGGCAGCCTGCGAGGGAGGAAGTTATTGATAAGTCAGCGTCGGAAACCGAGTCTCAGGGCTGTGTTTATAGCTGTGTGACTGTAGATCTGACGTCTGATTCAGACGGTTCCGCTGTGACAGATCACCAGAGAGCCTGAAATGTAAACCAGCTTTAATCATTTTTAGAAATGTTTTTACCTTCTCTCTTGAATAAAGTAAACATTGTTAATCATAGGCTTTTAGCTGGCTTTTCCCTTTGGAGATACAGTAAAGTGGACTCATTCTGCTACCCTACTATATCTAGCCTCTGCCATGCTATTTTGGGATCTGGAAATAGAAAGAAATGTCATAAAGCACGGGGGCGCGACTATGAGCTGAGGCGTTTATGCCCGTCAGCGTTATTGCTTTTGCTCTGCTCATGAAAAGCAGGCTGGTTGTAAAGACTTTATGGCGGTAGCGTGTCCCGATGTTCCCAGGGCAAGGTGGGAGGATGCGGTGGCGTTGCTGGTGTGTGTGTGTGTGTGTGTGTGTGTGTGTGTGTGTGTGTGTGTGTGGGGGGGGGGGGGGTCAGTAATCAGCAGAGGACCTTGTCTGTTCCACAGCCACACATAGTGACTCTGCACCCTGCCCCCCTGTCCCTGCCCTGACCTGGCCATCTCACTTACTATACATGGCACTTTGAGGCCACTGTCACTGCCACCGCCACTCACACTCCTCTCTGAGCTGACCTGAATGTACACCAGAGAGAGAGAGAGAGAGAGCACACCCCTCCCTTTTCTCTCAGGCCTAAAAAAAAGTTATTTAAATAATAGCCCCTTGTTGGGTAGTTTTATTCGAGTAATTTTATTAGAGGATTTCTATTGAGAAAGATATTGTATCTGACAAGTCATGTTGGATCATGGATCTGGAAATGCAGTCAGCAAACAAAAAGGTCAGCAAATCCCCCGGAGCGGTGGTTGTAGTCTGTTCCGTGCTCGTGTTCCGTCCGTCAGAGTGTGTCTGTGTGGTAGAACCTAGGGTGGGGCGATTAGAACATTCGGGGATCACCGATGGTCCGAATCTATCCCCAACGGAGATTCCTTTGCTGATTTGAAGACACTTTTTTTGGCCATTTTAACATAATTCCTCTCTTCCTCCCTCTGCTTTCCCCTTTCCCAAAAGTGTTATGTATAGGTTATTTTAGGAGGCTAACATTCTGAATTTTACCGGCATTTCATTTTTTAGGAGACCCACAAAGGCACTAGAAGTCAACCGCGGAATGCGGAGGTCTTCTGAAATAGGTCCCATTATATATCTTTTTATATACATATATCCAGGCATAGCGCCGTTTTGTAAAAACATTTTTATTGTACTGTATAAAAAAAGTATTTTTATACAGTACATACATTCAAATGTCTAACTAAACTAAAATACACATTTTTAAGATTGTCATGAGCCGTTCAAAATGAGAGGAGACGAGGCATCGCTCGGCTTATCGTTCCATCGGGATGAGGCCGTCCTTTCTTTGTTCGTCGCGTCGGATACCCCTTTGATGCTATGCTACCGCAGCCTGCTCTGAGAGCTTACCTGAGGGCTATCCTTTACAAACGGACTACTGGGAATTATGAATAATGGAGGTCGCGTTACATTACATCGGCGGGGGAATCTGCGACTTCAGAGGGCAATAGGATCAAGTAGACAATCGGCCCGACCCTGGTAGAGCCCGCCGTTTGCATGCTGTCCCCGTCTCCGTGCCGACCGAAGGTATGATAGGGGCCTCGGTAATGAGGCACTACAGTGAGTGCGAGGCGGAGCTCAGTCAAGCAGACAGGAAACAAGTCTGCCGAGTGGAACAGAAAAGGCAACCATCTGTCTGGCAGGACAGGGAATCACAAGAACACCTCCACCTCCCTCTGACCCCACTCTCTCTCTGTCCTCCTTTCACCTCCCCCTCTGATCCCACGCCATCTCTCCTAATTTAACTGCCTGTCCTCTCACCTTCTGACCTCCTTTCCCTCCTCCATCTCTATCCATAATATATCTCCTTCCCTTCATCGCTCTCTTGCCTTCTAAACCTCCGTCGTAGCTCTCTCTGCCCTCTATTCCTCGGGCCCTCTCTCTTTTTCCTCATTTCTTTCTTTATCTCTCTCTCTCTCTCTCTCCCTCCCTCTCTCTAACCTCTCTGTGTGTCTCTCCTCCTCCAGCCCGTGCCCATCGATGACTCGTTCTGCGGCCTGGACATCAACCAGCCGCTGGGCGGCTCCCAGCTGGTCACAGGACACACTCTCTACACGGAGACCCGTGACCGCATGACCTCCGTCACCTCCTACATCTACAACGGCTTCTGCGTGGCCTTCGTGGGCACCAAGAGCGGACGCCTCAAAAAGGTCAGTCACGGCCACAGCACACACCTTTGGCTTTTATGAATCCCGTCCAGCTACTTTGGTCCTGGAGTTGTTAAAAGCCAACTAAAGTGACTTTGGTTTCCATATCAAATCATTTTCTGGGTAAATGTCAGTTTACTTTACATACACTTTGTTTGTTGAGACTACGTGATTGACTCAGTGTGAAGCTTGCATTTTTGATTGACAGTTCGTCTCATGAGCCGTTCTTTCCTAGGTTCAGTGTGTTTCAGCTGGCTGTAATGTTGACCAATTTCGTTACCAGCCTACAGTATCTCTTATGTGGATTCATGCAGCATTTCTGTTTGCAGTTGGATGCTCTTACACTTGTGGTTACTAGTGCTGGCTGAAATGGGATGTAAAATGTAAACAAATTATGTCATTGGTTTATTTGATTGAGTTTTACTACGCAGCGCATTCATCCTATTGGAGTATAACATGAGAAGGTCGTGCTGACGGATGCATGACCTCTTAAATCACACACGTCCGAAACATTTCAAGAGCAGGCCTCGATGTTTACATAAATAGTGTTGGAAAACGACAGCAACCATATTTCATTATTTGTGTGATCTGGGTGAAGCCAGATTAGTGAGTCTTTTAAGGTGACTTTTAGGAGATTACGGCCGTTTGATCACTGCTAGGTTGTGGCCTGAGGCGGAGGAGGCTGTCCACCGAGGCCGTAAGAGCACAGACAGTCTGAAGGGTTTCTTTTCCTGGGAGTACGGATCATGGTCACAAAGAGAAACTTTTTCTCCTCCAATTTGAATGCCCTCCGTCAGGGCGCAGGGGGGCCTGCCAGGCTCTGTAGGGTCATTACCAGCTCCTTGTCGAGTGCGCTTCCTGTGTCGCAGTGCTGAATAACCTTCGCTGGACCATTAATTTTAATAGGCGCCCTTTTTCCCCCCTGCAAACCCAGTAGAGGCTGGAGGGGAGGGAGCAGGCCCACGTAAAGGCCCTCGGTCTCAGGGAGAGCAGGCAGACACTGCTGGAGGGGGTGAAGGGCTAATTATGACAGATTTCACACCTCTGCCACTAGAAAAATAAGGTTGCATAAAGGCACCGCCGATCAGGAGGCAATTACCCACTGAGAGTTTTGAAAGGTGGGAACAATGTAAGTTCCACTTTGAGGAAGTTACTCATGATTGTAGGGCATGTTAACCTGGCATTATAACATTCAAACGTTTTGATATTCAAAGGAGAACTGCTGGGCCTCTGGGGTTCTGTTTGACCAACATTCATCCGT
The DNA here is from genome assembly GCF_963989245.1 of Nansenia antarctica. Lineage (NCBI taxonomy): Eukaryota > Metazoa > Chordata > Actinopteri > Argentiniformes > Microstomatidae > Nansenia > Nansenia antarctica. Next base: position 39,672,767 of record NC_137676.1, read on the forward strand.
GGCTACAGCAGGTGAAGCTAGTGTGTTTTGGAATACTGACAAAGGGAAGTAAAGTAAGAAATTGTTTTTTAAAGTAATGCTACGGGATAATTCGTATCATTTCAGCCCTACGTACCCGCAGTGTGGTGCGTAACGGATTCCCCGCAGCCCAACGACAACAGGCGCTCTATACAAAATGAGCGGGAAAATGCATCAAAAGTTGACACTGATACACGAGGGATTCCGTGGCTGACTGAGGTGAAACAGTGGATTAGATAGTGTACGAACTGTACATTGACAGTCCGGAGGTTAAGAGCTAGAATGCCGTTTAAGGCGCATTGCATGTTTTACACGGTACATGACATCAGCCGCGGTGGTGGTGGTGTGAAAGTGACGGAGCCTTCTAGAGTGTGACAGCAGCCTGTGGGATTGTCAGCAGTCGCTTTGACTCCTCCCCCCCATGGGACTGTCACAGCTCTGGCTGACAGCGTGGCGTCCTCTCTCCGGCTCTCTCTCTCATGTGGATGAGAAAGAGAGGGATAGATAGGAGGGAAGGAGAGAGAGAGAGAGAGAGAGAGAGAGAGAGAGAGAGAGAGAGAGAGAGAGAGAGAGAGAGAGAGAGAGAGAGAGAGAGAGAGAGAGAGAGAGAGAGAGAGAGACACAGAGAGAGAGACACAGAGAGAGAGACACAGAGAGAGAGAGAGAGAGAGAGAGAGAGAGAGAGAGAGAGAGAGAGAGAGAGAGAGAGAGAGAGAGAGAGAGATGAGAGAGAGAGAGAGAGAGAGAGAGAGCGAGCGAGGGATAACAGTCGAGCGGGTGAGACCATCTTCAAACTAGTTTTGGAGTTTTGGCAAGTCCTTTGATCTCTCCAACCCTTGGGACCACAACACCAATGGTCCCGGGTTATTTTTGGGCTCCTTCATTTATTAATTTCCGAATTGAATCGGCGCCCCTTGATCAGGATAGGAAGTGGGCTAGAAACAGAGATTCATGCTGTGTAATCCCCTTGTTCGGAGGTGCTCAATAATTTACAGCTTTTTTTCTACATGGTTAAATTGAATTAGACAGAGAACACTGTCCTCCCCGCTATGCGTGTCTTTGCACATTTCTTCCTCTCTAATCTTCCCATCGCTTCTTCCTCTCAGTCACACTCATACACACACACACACACACACACACACACACACACACATACACACACGTGTCTGCTTCTCACGTCCTCCGCCTCCCCCTGTCCCCCTGTCCCCTCCCCCTGCCCGCCATGTACAGTATATGGAAATCCATGCAAAGATGGTCCTGCTCGCCGCGCTGCCGATTGTCGCCCTCGCAGGGCCATGACTGTAACCACAGTAACAGTAGAGTGTGGAGGGAGGGGAGTGTGGGGGGGGGGGGGGGGGGGGGGGGAATAACCAGGATATCAGGAGGCAACACCGAGAGACACAGGCAGCCAGAAGCGTCACGGTCCACTGGCATGCCGGGGTGTGCGTGGGGAATGGGGGGGGGAATGGGGGGAGAGAAAACCCCGGAAGCCTGCTCATCCACAGAGCTGATCCATACATGACAATGGAGAGGAGGGAGGATGAGGCTGCTTTCCGTGTTTTCCGTGTGTGTTTAGGGGGGGTTACCTCAGACCCCTCAGACCTTCTTGAGGTGCCACAGGGAGGACGCAGGAGACAGGGGGCGAATCGGAGGAACCCTGTGCACAGCCCCGACCCCCCCCCCCCTTTCCTCCCCCCCCCCCTGCTGTGGGCTGATAAGCCGGTGCCAGGCCTGAGAGGACCAGAGGGGGCTAGGAGAGGCCAGGGGCCCTGGGAGGGCAGGGGAGGGGAGGGGAGGGGAGGGCAGGGGAGGGGAGAGGAGAGGGGAGGAGAGCAGGGACCAGACTAGAGCCCAGCAGAGCCCAGCAGAGCCCAGCGTGACAGGGCTATAGGTTGACAGGTGACACGCCATAGCTGGCTGGAGGCGCCAGAGTCTCATCCTCACATAAGACCCTCCATGGAGGGAGAGAGAGAGAGAGGGATAGACAGTGAAGGTGTAGTGGGGGTGGGGGGGGGGTGGCTAGAGAAGGGAAGAGACTGTTGAAATGTGAATTTAGCGCAGCCCCGGGAAAAGAAACCAGGCCTGCACCGCTGCCTGTAATTGGATTGGCTCCCTTCCCAAAGAAACCCCCTCCACCCCCCAACACCCGCTTCCCCATTCAATTCACACTCCCCCCCAGTCCTTTCTCCCTCCCTCCCCTCCCCCTCCGTCCGTCTCCCTCTCTCTCCCTACAGACCAGCTCCTGCTGGTTCTGTTGCTACTTCCTGGGCTCTGCTGGAGCATGGCGAGGCGGGGGGGGTGGGGGGGGGGGCAGGGGGGGGGGCTGGCGAGGTGCGGTGGTGACCGCCGCCGGCAGGTTGGCGTTGGGGGGATTGATTGAGGAACAGAGGGTTAAGAGGTAGGGGAGACAGGGGGAGACCGAGGTGAGGAGAATGCCTATGCAGGGTGATAGACCCTGGGGGGGGGGGGGGGGGACACAGAGGGTGAACATTAGACTGGTGTTTTTTCTCCACACACACACCACACACACACCACATACAGCTGTCGTGTCACTGTAGCGATCTTGCTGTTTTGCCTTGACGCCGTTTACTGCAGTGTGTGTGTGGGTTGGGTGTGTGCGTGTGTGCGTGTGTGTGTGTGTGTGTGTGTGTGTGTGTGTGTGTGTGTGAGAGAGAGTGTGTGTGTGTGTGTGCGCGCGTGTGTGTGTGTGTGCGTGTGCGTGCGTGTGTGTGTGTGTTAGGGTTGCGTCATCTCTGTGTCAGTGCCCTGCATCACAGGGCTTTCAGGGGGAGTGGGGGGGGGCACCGGGCTGTCCGGTCCTGGGGGGTGGCACCCCTGCAGGCAGTGATTGATTGTGGTGGGGAGGAGTGGATGTTCACCTCAGCACAATGCTGCCCGTGGGGGTGGGGTGGGGGGGTGGGGGGCTCCATCGATCCCCACCGCCTCCATCTCCACTGAAATCAGCTCAGATCGGGGGGGGGGCGGACAGACGGACGGACGACGACCAAAAAGGGACACGACCAAGACCGGTTGGTAGTTGCACGGGCGTTCTAGTCTATCTGAAAACCACTTTCTGCCGGATTTGACAGCGGATCGTGACTCCCTTTGATATCATTCCACCATCCTAGCTTATTCACCTAGACTTCACAGAGACCCTGGCACCAGGCTTCAGGGCACACACACACACACCGGGTCACATTTTGAAAGAGATTTGAGAGGCGGGGTTTATTGCGGGGTCTATATCTACATCTACATATCTACAGTTACTTAAGAATTGCATCATCCAAAAATAAGAAAGAAGGGATCGGCTACGTGAGTGGTTCGTTTTCCCACTTAAGCAGAGATTCCACATGGGGGAATAGGCTGGTTCGGGAAGAAGAGGCCACTGACTGCATTAAGTCAGGGGGGGGGGGGGGGGCGGGGGGGAGCCGGAGGGGGGTGGGGATGAGGGGGGGGGGGCGGTGGGGAGGACGCTGCCTTTGATATAGCCAGCCGGGGATGGAAGCACATGTAAAATGGGATGTTAAAAGAGATCCCTGTACCAGATGAATGGGGGGAGGTTAAAGCGCCAGAGGCTCAGGGCTCCTCCAGGGTTCCCTTGGTAATGGGGAATCAATCTCATAACAGAGGAGAGACAGTTGGGAAGAAAAAGAGAAGAAAAAAAACAGCTACGAACAAAGGTTCTAGAAGGTTCTAGAGGGTTAAAGACAACTCTAACCTGAGGGACACCGCTGCTCCCCGGTGGAACCACGGTTGTTGTTTTTTTTTCTTCCGGTACTGGCCATTTTTTGTGGTACTGTACTCTACCGTTCACTCGTGTAGTCGAGTACTCCACTCCCCGTTACGGATATATGAATAATGAACCGTAGCCAAGCCATTTTTGGTTTGCCCCTGCATAATCATCGTAGGCCACTGAATTGAGTACTAGCGGTCTCTCAGCTCCTCACCCTGTTTCAACTGGCAGGACACTGTACGGTACCGTGGCGGTGTCTTTGTGTAATCCATAACCCCACCCTTCGTACAGTAACTGTATATAATAGATACTGTATGTGTGAGGTCAAACAATTAACTCCAGGCCTGCCTCGGCAGTGGGCCGTGCCTCTAGAGAAAGAGAAACCGAACAAACAAACAAGAAAAGACCTCGGAGCCTATGTGTGTGTGTGTGTGTGTGTGTGTAGGCCCGTGTTCAGCTTTTTGGCCCCTAATTGATTCCTTTCACCACGCTCCGGTGAGTCATCGACGTTTCGGTCGGGATCGGCGCTCCGCGTCGGCGTTTGGGGAGACGATGAAAGGGACGGTTCAGGTGTGGTCCTTCTGGGTAGTGACAGGGCCATTAATTGGACAAATGTCCCCTGTTGAACTGGTTAACACACGACTGGCTGGGCGCAGCGGCGGCCCCCGCTCACCTGGCTGGCTGCTGACAGGGGTCTCTGTGGTGCGGGGCGGGGGGGGGGGGTGGGGGGGCTAGTGCCACAGCTGAATGTGGCACACGCGTTCAGCTGGGAAGATGAAAGGGCCCAGGCAAGCAGGGCAGCTGCTCTCTGGGTCTGACTCGACCCGTCTCCCTCCCTCCCTCCCTCCCTCTTACCCTTCCCTTTGGTCTCCCTCCCTCCCTCACCCTTCCCCTTGGTCTCCCTCCCTCCCTCCCTCACCCTTCCCCTTGGTCTCCCTCCCTCCCTCTCTCACCCTTCCCCTTGGTCTCCCTCCCTCCCTCTCTCACCCTTCCCCTTGGTCTCCTTCCCTCCCTCCCTCCCTCCCTCTCTCACCCTTCCCCTTGGTCTCCCTCCCTCCCTCCCTCACCCTTCCCCTTGGTCTCCCTCCCTCCCTCTCTCACCCTTCCCCTTGGTCTCCCTCCCTCTCTCACCCTTCCCCTTGGTCTCCCTCCCTCCCTCCCTCACCCTTCCCCTTGGTCTCCCTCCCTCTCTCACCCTTCCCCTTGGTCTCCCTCCCTCCCTCCCTCCCTCTCTCACCGTTCCACTTGGTCTCCCTCCCTCACCCTTAACATCCTCATCACCTCCATTCTCAAGCTGAAACAACCCAGGCGTGTGTGTGTGTGTGTGTGTGTGTGTGTGTGTGTGTGTGTGTGTGTGTGTGTGTGTGTGTGTGTGTGTGTGTGTGCGTGCGTGCACTGCGCCAGGCCAGAGAGGCCAGTGTTATTCCAGTACATGGATTACCTCTCCTAGGAAGAGAGGTGCCAGGATCTGCCATCAAACCAGCATGGAGTATGGTGTCCCTAGCAACAGCTGAGGCCCATGGCAACAGCTGAATAGAGTCCCATCCTGCCCCCCCAGGGGAACGGCTTTCTCTGAGTCCTGCAACCTGTCTTACACACACACACACACACACGCACACACACACACACACACACACACACACACACACACACACACACACACACACATACACTCACTCACACATACACACACACACAAACGCAACACCATTCAGGTAGTGACTTTTGTCTAGCAAGGCTGTTCTCCTCCTGTTAATTGTTCAGGTTGCCAGTCATGGAACTGCTATTCATTTACTTTCAGAAAATGCAATTGAGTAATTCTCCATTGTATTGTACGTTAAGCGTCACACTTTGTATTCCCTGTTTGACGAGCGTCAACCTTGAGCTGACTTGAAAAAAGCCAATGTGAACACGCTGGCTGTTCTATAATTGCTAACAGGTAAATTTCCAATCATCATCATAATCATTCCTTCCCATCCCCATGGATGCCTTTCCTAATGACTGTGTTTTCAAATTGAATGGTGGGGTTCAATTAATCCCCGCTGAACAAATAATTGCATCCTTTTGTTAAATCATTGGCTGTGTTTTGCCTTTGTTTGTAAAAATGTAACATTTTTATGAAAGGATGTTTATCAAACTCGAAATATACAATTGCTGTCACAGTGAAATGCCAGGCTGAACACGGCAGAGGTGAGGGTTGTTACAGTCAATGACAGCTGTCAATACAACTCCCAGAATGCCGTTCCCTGGACTCCCTTAGCGAGATTGCCAGCAATCTTCCTAATCATGTTACACTAAGCAATTCAGCCTCAATTTGCCCGCTGGCAATAACAGGGAGCTGGAATTGCCTGCAGAAAAAAAGAAATTGCCAGCCGCAAGAAAAGAACACCTCCCCAGCAACATTGGACCCGCCACGGTTTCTCTGCAAAAAAAAAAAAAAAAGAGGGAGAATTGAAGGTCCTGGAAAACCACTGCGTTTTAGAAAAGGGCAAATAAAGATGAATAAGCTGAATCTTTCACTTTTTCTGTTTACCCTCACCCCTTTAGAACATATCAGCAGCAAACACTTTTCCTCAGCTCTAAAGCGTGTGAAGATGAACAATAAGGACTTATCTCCGATTGCTGAGGGGAATAAGCGGGGCGGCTTTGTAGAACAGTGCCTCAGACAGTCTGGACGCGACTGAATGCCCTTGAGAAGACCTCAGCGGAGACCCTGCTACTCCCTGTCCGGCCCTCCAAACTGTTAGCCAGAGAAGTTGGCCATGACAGGGCATCTGCTAAGCTGCTCAGGCCTAATAAAAGACACACAAAGTACAAAGAGTGTGTCATGTTCCGGAAGGGGGAAGTTGTTTTTGCGCTTTTCTTTGGTCGTGTGTGTGTGAGTGTCTGTGAGCGTGCATGTCTGTGTGTGTTTGTGTGTGTGTGTCTGTGTGTGTGTGTGTGTGTGTGTCTAAGCATGTGTGTGTCTAAGCATGTGTGTGTGTTTGTGTGTATCTGTGTATGCGCGTGTGTGCTTGTGTGTGTGAGTGTTTTGTGTGATAAGAGAGAACTGGTCCACGGTTAATAATTTGGCCTGCATTTATGGGTGTGTTGGGAGGCAGTAGGGGGACGGGGGGGGGGGTCTGTATGACCTTTAGGAGACCGGCCCCTACTTGACCCTCTCCCCAGCTCCGTGCTTAACCCCTGCAGCAGATAAAGAGGCGGCAGGCCGCTGGACCGACGGGCCGCTTCCTTTCATGCCCAGGCTCAGAGCGAGAGAAGAAGACCGCTATCTCTCTGTCCTGGCCAGGGCCTTCCCAGCAGCCTCCACTGTTAAGGGGCCAAGTGTAGCAGAAGACGGGAGGGCCCCTGCTGTTCCATTCAATGTCTCGTCCTGCTTACCCTCTCTCCTCTCCTCTCCTCTCCTCTCCTCTCCCTCCCTCTTCCCTCCCTTCCCAAACCTCCACCACTCAACCCCCTTGGCTCAGGCTGCTGTCCTCTCTGGCTTCTACTCTCTACTCTCTCGCTATCTCTTTCTCTCCTTATACTTCTCATATTCCAGTCAGTGTGTGTGTGTGTGTGTGTGTGTGTGTACACGCGGAGGCCTGGTCAGCCAGCTGTCCCCTCTCTTGACTCTGTGGGTACACACACACACACACACACACACACACTCTCCCTCTCTTCCCAGCTCAAACCATTACCATGACACTACCTACCCCGCTGTGATCTCATTACTCACATTCAAATAGCTCTCTCTCTCTCTCCTTCTCACCCTAGATCTGTTTCTCTCTCTCTCTTTTTCTAATTATTTTCTCTTTTCTCTGCAAATGACTTGAAGGAACAAGTCGTATCATTATGGAACTGAAGAGGGGGAAATATTCATCCACACGTCGCCACAGATGGATCCTGCACTGTTCTAGTTTAGCCCGTAGAGAAACTGTACGGTACAGTACACTGTTAGGAATCCTTGCCAGCATGGCAAACCCCTACAGACTGAATCACATATGTTGTGCACTACTGATTTATTTATACGAGGCAAACATTTCTAACACACTCTTTCTCGGAATAGGCCGTCTTTTTTCAGATTTATTTTCGTGCAGTGCATTTTTGCCCGATGTAAAACAAATCACCCTGTTGACTGCGTACTGTAATGGGACTTAATCTCCACAAGGTGAATTAATTAACCCGTCACTGATTAGTGGAAGTTTTCACCTGAGACTCTGGCGTGGACCATTGCGTCCAATTCGCCAAGCATATTTTCCTGTTGATTGGTCCAGAAATTCAGTTGGTGCCAGCATTATTTAGCTAGCCTGCAGTAAATCTGAAATACTGGAGACAAAAAAATAAATTGAGGGAGAGAGAGAGGGAGGAAAAGAGAAAGAGAGAGAGGGGAGGGAAAGAGAGAGACTTCAGGGGGGAATGCTGGCTAAGACTCTGGGTAAGAAGACTCTGGGTAAGACTCTGGGTACTGGCTAAGCTCCGTACTAGTCTTCTGGAGGTCTGGCAGTGATTGTGCCTGGAGCAGTCCATGGTGTGGTTTCTGTTGAGTGTAGTGTCATCAGAGTGGGAACACCACATCAAACACGACTGGCTTCCCAGATCCATGTCTTCCTGGTTAAGCACTGGGAAGATTAAACATGTGAAAATCATTTCCCTAACATTATTTCACTGTAAGCACTTTGGCCCTTCCTTCTTTTTTCTGGTCTCTCTCTTTCTCTCTCTCTAGAATAGATTTGTCTAGATGTTTCATGTTTTAATAAAAACAAAATGGAAATGTGCACCAGAAGAATATGCAACGCAGCAGCATTTGGAGGCAGGGGCGGCAGCCTATCAATATTCCTGTTTCGTCCTCGGCCAACATTGTTGTCACCGCAGGGAGAGCATTTGAAATTCATCGTATTCAATTCGTATCAGTTGTTGCGATATATCGATCCGTTTCTGTGGTAACAGCGCTAAGCTGTTTTTCTTGGGGGGGGGGGGGGGGCGGCCTGAGGTGCTAGCTAGTTACAGACCTCCAATTGCTCCCAGTAACACTCCAATCAAACTGTAGATCATGTATGCCAAGACATCCACACGACCCGAAACAAACTTTCCTCAACCTTCAGAAGTCCCAGGTTTGACTTTGCTACCGAGGCCCGACCTGGAAGGAGACACGTCAGGCGCGGTATGCTCTCGGAGGGAGAACCGTCGCAGGCTTTCCCCATCCGACCTCAAGACAGATAGAGAAAAGAAGACACAGAGAAAAAGCATCTTTGAGCCACCCAAAAAAAAGGTCTACAAATAGAATAGCGGGCGTCTGTCAAAGTGGACGCCTGGCAAGATGCCAGGCTGTATTGATTTGCTTTACAAAGCACTTGAATGGGGCCTAGATAACCAGGATTACCCGATTCATTACTGTGGGTTTGGAGAGGGCACCGAAACGAGATAGGAGCGAGGATGTGGAAGAGGAGACGGGATACGACCTAGAACCGTCCGTGCTAGGACACTGAGATATATATGAAAACCGAAACTGGGGGAGACGAGAAGTCGTGAATCATTCTTGATGACTCGCTTTGTCAAACACAGCAAACCACGAGCAGCCACGTGTCATCTCGTGGACAAGAACACATGTTCTCTTCAAGCTCAGCAGGAGATCCGATGCATCTTGACGCTTCGAAATCTCGCTTTTTTTTTTTGCAATGAGACTCAAATCTGTCGTCTCTCTGAAGACAATCACTCAGACGGAGCAAACGCGTGTGTTGCTGTTTTCGTGATAGCAGCATCGCTTAATAGCTCTCCATCTCTTATTCCTGACAGACAAAACACCAGCTTCCATCCCTCAAGAGACTTCAGCTTGTCTGGATGACAACACTTTTTTATTAGCATCCGTAAACAGGGTTTATGGCTGCTGTTTCATGTGTCTCATATTAACATTCGTTTGATAGATTCTGTGGAGAAATAGTCCGATGTATCACCGATATTTCGAGGCCATGAACATTCATTATGATGATGAGGAATTCTAGTACACTTAGCACACATCCTTTTTGGTCTCTCCTGAATAGACTAGGTTCTCTATCCGCTTGCCCATTCGGACTAAGACAGAACGTTTTTGTGAGAATTAGTGGACAGAGTCAGACTAGGACTCTCCTGTAACCCCAGCGACTCCCTTCCTATTTCCCCCACCCCCTGTTATCTCTCCCTCTTCCCCATCGCCAGAGGGTATCCAGTTCCCGAGTGGAATGAATCTCCAATCCAACACCACCACCACCAGCCATCACCCTAATGAACTGTGATACCGTGCTAATAGCATGTGATAATATTTAATCAGTAAAATTGTCATGGCAATAACATCTCCCTTCACCAAGTCATTACCTGCTCATCACCTCTGCGTCCCAGCCCTAACCCCCCCACCCCAGCTGAGCTGCCAGCCTCTCTCTCCCAGCCTAGCCCTGTTGTCCAATGACTGAGTAGAGACTGTCAGAGTCCTAATGGGACTGGACAGTTTCCTCTGCATGGTCTGCTAACCTCTGCGTTGTGCAGGCTGCACGAGGCACCTCTAGCTCTGGTACAGGGGGGCACAGATGCTTCTACTGCA
>NC_137676.1:39693270-39703270 GCF_963989245.1 Nansenia antarctica
TGCTTCAAGGTTATTAACCACCTTCACCTCCTGTGTAGTAACCGTCCGTGTGTCTGTGGTGGTTGTGTGCAGGTGACCCAGGTGCCCATCGAGTCGTGTGAGCAGTACGGGACGTGCGGAGAGTGTCTGAGCTCTGGAGACCCCCACTGCGGCTGGTGTGTCCTGCACAACATGTGAGTCATTGGCAAACTATCAGACGACCAGCTGTAACACAACCACCACACAACCACCACACAACTATCACACAACTATCACACAACCACCACACAACTATCACACAACCACCACACAACCACCACACAACCACCACACAACTATCACACAACCACCACACAACCACCACACAACCATCACACAACTATCACACAACCACCACACAACCACCACACAACTATCACACAACCACCACACAACCACCACACAACCACCACACAACTATCACACAACCACCACACAACCACCACACAACCACCACACAACTATCACACAACTATCACACAACCACCACACAACCACCACACAACTATCACACAACCACCACACAACCACCACACAACTATCACACAACTATCACACAACCACCACACAACTATCACACAACTATCACACAACCACCACACAACCACCACACAACTATCACACAACCACCACACAACCACCACACAACTATCACACAACTATCACACAACCACCACACAACTATCACACAACCACCACACAACCACCACACAACCACCACACAACTATCACACAACCACCACACAACCACCACACAACTATCACACAACCACCACACAACCACCACACAACTATCACACAACCACCACACAACCACCACACAACTATCACACAACCACCACACAACTATCACACAACTATCACACAACTATCACACAACCACCACACAACTATCACACAACTATCACACAACCACCACACAACCACCACACAACCACCACACAACCACCACACAACTATCACACAACCACCACACAACCACCACACAACTATCACACAACCACCACACAACCACCACACAACTATCACACAACCACCACACAACCACCACACAACTATCACACAACTATCACACAACCACCACACAACCACCACACAACCACCACACAACCACCACACAACTATCACACAACCACCACACAACCACCACACAACTATCACACAACCACCACACAACCACCACACAACTATCACACAACCACCACACAACTATCACACAACCACCACACAACCATCACACAACTATCACACAACCACCACACGACCATCACACAACTATCACACAACCACCACACAACCACCACACAACTATCACACAACCACCACACAACCACCACACAACTATCACACAACCACCACACAACTATCACACAACCACCACACAACTATCACACAACCACCACACAACCATCACACAACTATCACACAACCACCACACGACCATCACACAACTATCACACAACCATCACACAACCACCACACATATTATATATTGTTGTTAATAACATATAATAACTATAACACAATCACCACACAACTATAACACAACCATCACACAACTATAACACAGCCATCACACAACTATAACACAACCACCACAACTATAACACAACCATCACACAACTATAACACAACCATCACACAACTATAACACGACCATCACACAACTATAACACAACCACCACACAACTATAACACAACCACCATACAATCACCACACAACTATACAACTATAACACAATCACCACACAACTATAACACAACCACCACACAACTATAACACAACCACCACACAACCACCACACAACTATTAACACAGCCATCACAAAACCACCACACAACCATAACACAACCATCACACAACCACCACACAACCATAACACAACCATAACACAACCATCACACAACCACCACACAACCATCACACAACCATCACACAACCACCACACAATCATAACACAACCATCACACAACCACCACACAACCACCACACAACCACCACACAACCACCACACAACCATCACACAACCACCACACAACCATCACACAACCACCACACAACCATCACACAACCACCACACAACCATAACACAACCACCACACAACCACCACACAACCACCACACAACCATAACACAACCATCACACACAGCGGGTCCAGCGGGTCCAGCCCTACGCTGTTTCACCCGCTAGTCTTTTGTCAGGGTGTCAGCTGAAGTGAGCGTTAACGAAAGGCAACAGTGTCTTCACCGGGAGTGAGCAGCCATGCCCCTCAGCTACGGGGGAACAGGTTCAGACACACTTTTTCCCTCCCGTCTCCCGTGTCGACTGGCAGCTGCCCAGCTCCGATACGAGCGAGCGGAAGCGCTCTCTCTGGTCTGAACTCTGGTTCACCCACCTATAGACTGTGGCCGGTACGGCACCGAGCATAGAAGCCGTGAGCGACACCTGCTGGCGTACGGGAGGTACTGCGGGACACTTTTTTTTACGACCAATGTCAGTGAGGTGAGAGTGAAGTGATGAATAAATAAATGAAGACAGTATGGTATATTTACCATATGTCCAGATATAAGACAGGTGGAAGGAGGGTTTCAAGTGGCTGTGGTTAGACGGATTGATGGAAAAGTGATACGATTTATCGCTCTCTTTTTTTTCCGTGCTTTCTTTCTCTCTGTCTCTCTCTGTCTCTGAGTATCCCCACGTTTTGTTTGCCTGTGGCTGCTGTGACCCTGCATGTCCTGCTTAGCCCCTTTCCCAAATACAGCCCCCACTCTACTGAAGGTGTAGCACAGGGTGTGTGTTTGGGCACGTGTGTGTATGCGTGTGGGTGTGGGTGTGTGTGTGTCTGGGTTTCCGTTAACCGGCAATTGCCGGTCTTTGTCCGGTAAAATTTGGTGAAGTCCGACAAATTGAAAAGTCGTCGGACATATTGTCCGGTGAAAATAATTCCCTTTGAATACAATTCGCTAAAGCTGGCTGGGTGCGTTCGTAAACACGCTCTGGAAATCCGATCAGCACTCGCGGAACGCCTCTCGTCCAATCGAACGACTCGGTCGCTCTGTGACATCGAAGCCAGCGTGCGCTCCGGCGCTCTCAGAGCGTGTTTACGAACGCACCCCTAGAAGTTTCCAGCCAGCTAGCTGAAGCTGCTACACACACCAGAGCCATGGCGACCGAACGGCAAGTTAAACAACATACTATAAAAGTGACATTGTTTTACTCATTACTCATACGTTTGTTGTCATTCGGCGGTGCTAATAGTCGCTTTCTTTTTTAATTTATTTAATTTATTTTATTTTAGCAGTTTCCCCGAAAGTTAAGTGTTTGTTTTTATATCACTATTTGCACTTCTGGTTAGATGCTAAACTGCATTTTGTTGTCTGGTACTTGTACTCTGCAATGACAATAAAGTTGAATCTCACCTAATCTAATCTAATCTAATCTAAAATAATCTAAAATAATCCCATCACTATTACTCCCTATTTTCATCAGTGTTTCAATCCTTGAATCTGTGATGGAAATCAAGCAAAGCCACTTCAAGTCTCCCCACCACTGACAGCGCTGGGTGTGCCTTTCCTTACACTCTCGGTTATTCCCTGTGGATTTAAAAAAACGGTGTTTTGGTTTCTATAATGTGGTCTATTCTCAGTGTTGACGAGCAACTCAGGGGGCTTTGAGATGGCTAACAGCTAATTAAAGGAGTAATTCCACTCAAAAGGGTAGAAGTAAGCTGACTGTCTGTCTGTCTGTCTGTCTGTCTGTCTATCTGTCTGTCTGTCTGTCTGCCTGTCTGTCTGTCTGTCTGTCTGTCTGTCTGTCTGTCTGTCTGTCTGTCTGTCTCTCTGTCAGTGTGCTGGACTACCTATGACTTCCATGGTACCTGGGAACGCGTTGTCGGAGAGAAACGCCCTCTGTACAAAGGACCTACTGACCAAAATCCCTGTTCCCCGTAGCCTACATGCTTGCACTGTTACTGTTCAATAAAATGTTATACATCTAGACATTGTGGTATTTCTTTATATACGTATCCCAGACTGCCTATCAATTGTTTCTCAATAAACAGTTATGTTCTTCCCATTGTCATACTCCCGAGCTAAACGAAATGCCTTCCCAACCAGCGAGACTTATAGAAATGACGTTGTTTTATTGATTTAAAAAAAAAAAAAGGGTAAAACTGTAAAGAGAAAATAGAAAACTCACATTAATCCCAAACAATTTAACAAACTTCAGTTAACGTAATGTGGAGTCCGTTCATTGATCGATGCTGTCTGTTCAGTTCCCAGTGAGGCGCCCGTTCAGCGCTGGACCCGTTCAGCGCTGGATTTGACGCATGGCATAGCGCGCATGCGTCAAATCATGTTATATTATTATATATTATATAGCTCGCATCTAATCGTATCGGATGAGAAATAGACATTAAATGGCATATATAGGCCGCTACACAACAGTAATCACCGCGACAAACATTAGATTTGGAGGAAAAAAAAATATGATTTTGGAAAAAAAAAAATTTATTATATTTTAATATGATGACCGGAATATATCACGTTTGTCCGGTAAATCGAATTCTTCCCGGACACGATGTCCGACGGCAAATTTTTCTAACGGAAACCCTGGTGTGTGTGTGTGTGTGTTTGGGCGCATGTGTGTGTATGCGTGTGCCCGTGTGTGTGTGTGTCTGTGTGCGTGTGTGGGTGTGTGTGTCTGTGTCTGTGTGTCAGAGCCGGCTGCAATCATCATTATCATAATGGCGGCCCCTGCAAAGTGCACTTAAAGTAATTTTACATCACTCACACATGTTTCGGGGACGCGACAAATAATTGGCTGCCGACAAGGTAATTCAGCATTTGCTCCTGCAGGAACTGTCTGGGCCCCGGCATAAAGAGAGAGTTCTATTATTTGGGATTTGGATGCCTTCACAGGGATCATTTACTGGGGAATTAGCCTGGATGTGCCACCGTGTTGGCCACACCCCCTCATCTTCAAAACCTGGCTGGGCTTTAATCCTGCTTCAAGGAGTGTCAGGTGTGGACGTGTGTTTCTGTCAGAAAAAAGAAAAAAAAAGGGGCAGCTGGGCAGAAGCACAGCTGTTTGTGGCGTGTGTGTGTGTGTGTGTGTGTGTGTGTGTGTGTGTGTGTGTGTATGTGTGTTTGTGTGTGTGTGTGTGTTTGTGTGTTTGTGTGTGTGTGTGTGTGTGTGTTTGTGTGTGTTTGTGTGTGTGTGTGTGTATATGTGTGTGTGTGTGGGTACGTGGGTACGTGTGTGGGTACGTGTACGCACGTGTGTATGTGTATGTGGGTACGTGTTTGTGTGTGTACGTGTGTGTGTGTGTGTGTGCGTGTACAGCCTACTGTATCCAGGTTAAAAAGGTCGGCACCAAGTGTCACGTAGGTCAGACCAGCCATCTGCTGTCCAACCATGGGGCCCTGTGTGCCACCTGTCTCTGGACCCTCATTCATACCCTCGTTGAGGCTCGGCGGTGGGGGGGGGGGGGGGTTGCTCCTCTGTCAGCTCTGCTTTAACTTCAGCAGACATCTCCAGAGCGGTGAGGAGAGAGAGAGAGAGAGAGAGAGAGAGAGAGAGAGAGAGAGAGAGAGAGAGAGAGAGAGAGAGAGAGAGAGAGAGAGAGAGAGAGAGAGAGAGAGAGAGAGAGAGAGAGAGAGAGAGAGAGAGAGAGAGAGAGAGAGAGAGAGAGAGAGAGAGAGAGAGAGAGAGAGAGAGAGAGAGGAGAGAGAGAGAGAGAGAGAGAGCCCGAGAGAGAGAGAGCCTGGAGCTGTGCCTGTTCTCGTCCCAGCTGTCTACGATTGCTTGACCAGAGAGGAGGAGAGAGGAGGAGGAGGAGGAGGAGGAGGGTTGGCTTGATGACGGGGCTGGAGCCTCTGCTGGAGCCAACTGGACCAGGACACGGTGTTGGAGAACACGGCTGTCGATGGGTGCAGCTGCCTCCTCTCAGTTCGAGCGGTTTGACCACTCGTATCGGTTGAACAAAAGCCAATCTCGGGAATATGACTCCAATCAACGTTTACTTGAAATGAGCCATCCCTTCCACTTTTCCTGTTCTCCTCTCTCTCTGTCTCTCTCTCCTATGTAGGTTTGTTCATCTCCTCCTCCCCCTCTAGCATCTCCGCTACGCTAACCCCTCTCCTCTCCTCTCCTCTCCTCTCCTCTTCTCTCCTCTCCTCTCCTCTCCTCTCCCCTGCCCTCCCTCCTCCTCTCTCTCCTGTCCTCTCCTCTCCTCTCCTCTCTTCTCCTCACCCCTACTCTCCTCTCCCTCCCCCTCCTCTCCTCTCTTCTCCTCGCCCTCCTCTCCTCTCCCTCCCCTCCCCCTCCTCTCCTCTCCCTCCCCTCCTCTCCTCTCCCCTCCTCTCCTCTCCTCTCCTCTCCTCTCCCCTCTTCAACTCCGCTCAGCATGGCCACTTATGAAGCCCCCCATCCCCCCCTCTTGGAATCATCTTCTCCAGACAACGAGAGATGGTTGGCTTGCAATGCGTAAACTCCCGTTCGCTTTGATCAACATTCCCTCCCCCTACCCCTCCCACCTCCTCCCTCCCTCCCCCCGTTTCCCACAGCTGCCATCCACCATCCTTCTCTCTCTTTCTCTCTCTCTGTTTCTTTCAACCACACACACACTCTTTATCCCCCGCTCTACCTCTCTCATGTATGTGTTTTCTGCAGTGCAAGGTGTGTGTGTGTGTGTGTGTTTTGAAGCTGCACTACGGTGGCTCATAAGGGACACGGCATCGCATTGGCCTCCGCCAGCAGTGATGATGATGAGGAGAGAGAAGAGAGAGAGAGAGAGAGGGAGAGGGAGACGAAGACGAAGACGGGCTCGCGGAAGGGCTCCCCGGCCAGGAACGACAACGATGACGACGACGTCTAGCTCTTCTTTCCTTTCTCCTTTCCTTCCCCGTCACCCTTCCATCCGTGGACATGGCCGTGCTCCTCTACCCAGTGTCCCTCTAATTACCAACAGCTGCTGCCACCACGCCACCGCTAGGCGCCCGGTGGGAATGGCGGAGGTAGTGAAAGGAGGAGAGAAAAGAGGAGAGAGAAAAACATTTGATGCGGCACAAAAGCGAGGAGCGGTGTTCTGATGGCGGTTCAGAGGAAGCTGGTCGTCACCGTCGCCGTCATCCCCTCCGGCGCTCTCTGCCTCCCACCGTGGCTGGATGGAGAGTGGCGTTTTAGTTATTTTTTTCTGTGCTCTGACCGGTTGGATCTGGTTGGATCGGGTCTTTCTCTTCCCCCCCCCTCCCCCTCCCCTCCCCCTCCCCAACACGTTCTCCCTTCTTCAACCTTTGTTCAAATGCTTAAAAAAACTAACCCAAAAAAAACCCTTCATCTGCTCGTTATGACAGTAAAAAAAATAAAAATAACATACGTTCAGGATTTCAATCTTGGTGACTGACTCACTCCACTCACTTCGATCCAGATATGCAGTGGTGATGTTTGGGAGGGTTGGAGGGAGGGTCAAAGGTCGCGCGGCAGCACGAAAGGCGTGTAGACAACAGCCTAGTAACTAGTAACACTGTTAGTCAGGACTTAGATCTGCCAGGAGAACGTCGAAGGGCTGTATGCATCGTTATGTCATGTTTATGGAAGGCGAGAAGAGAGAGAGAGAGAGAGAGAGAGAGAGAGAGAGAGAGAGAGAGAGAGAGGCCCTCGGTCGCTCCTCTGTGTTCATGGGAGGGTGTGTTGTTGTTTGTACAGTACGGCTGCTGCTGCTGCTGCTGGCTGTTGAAGCAGCAGGCCTCGGCAGAGCGTGACTCAGCTTGTGATGCGTGCTGTGGGCATCTCTGAACACACCGCTGTTTGTCTGTCTGTCCGTATGTCCGTCTGTCTGTCTGTATATCTGTGGAAGAGCCCACTCAAGAGAGAAAAAACACACAGCACTTCAGGGCAACAGGTCTTGGCACTGACTGAGTGACTGACTGACTGACTGACTGACTGACTGACTGACTGACTGAATGACTGACTGACTGACTGACTGACTGACTGACTGACTGAATGACTGACTGACTCAACGTCCAGCTGAAGGGCAACTTTGAAGGGAAACCATCTACCTTCTCTCTCTCTCTCTCTCTCTCTCTCTCTCTCTCTCTCTCTCTCTCTCTCTCCTCTGTCTTTATAGTTGCTCTGTCTCTCCATCTTCCTCTCCCTCGGCCGCTGGTGTGTGCTTCCAGCTGGACCTCATGAAACAGTGTATGTACTATGGTAAAAGGCTCCTGTTGTACCTTGTGTCGAAACGAGCTTAGCGTGGTCGCCTTCGATCCGTCGTATTGTTGGAATGCAGTTGTGTGTGTTGTTCAGGAGATACTCCACCGGCGGAGTGGAGCATTAACAATGGTACTGTAGCAGGTCTGAAGAATGTCAAACACTCACCATAAAGCACCTCAACTCAATTACCAATGGCAACAACAATTAGGCCAGTGATGATAATGGCTGCTTCGCCCGTTTAGCTTGTCTGTGTCTATGTCTGTGTGTGTGTCTGTGTGTGTCCATGTGTGTGTGTCTGTGTGTGTCCGTGTGTGTGTGTCCGTGTATGTGTGTGTGTGTGTGTGTGTGTGTGTGTGTGCGTGTATGTGTGTGCGTGTGTGCGTGCGTGTGTGTGTCCGTGTGTGCGTGCGTGCATGTGTGTGTGCGTGAGTGTGCCTGTGTATGTGTGTGTGTGCGTGTGTGTGTGTGTGCGTGTGTGTATGCGTGTGCCTGTGTGTGTGTGTGTGTGTGTGTGTGTGTGTGTGTGCACAGGCGCGTTTCTCTTAATGGCCGAGTCATCGGCCGCGTCCGTCCTCAGCAGGGTGAGGAACCACATCCGTCTCGCCAGCCTCTCCCCCTAATGAGATATCGATCAGCGACACGCGTGCATATCAATACCTCCCATGTACCGTACGCCTCTGACGTCCTGGAACCACAGTTATTAACGACGGCCGCGTTTACACCGTTGTTTTGACATAGATGACGTGTGAGATATGGAATGGGGGGGGGGGGGGGGGTGGTACTGTGTAGACTGCCAGGGCTTTATCTTCAGAGCAGTCTCCCAGTCTCTCAGCTTTTTTAATTTACAGACACAGACAGTGGTGGGGGAGTGACGAGGGGAGGGGAGGGGGATGCAATTATTGTATTACTCATAAGCCAATTATGAATAAACCCATTTGGTTCTCTATTTATGGATCCTGATCGAGAGCCTCTCTCCCCACGTCACTCTCGCTTTCCATTATTTCCGGCCCTCCATCCCTCTCCTCTCTCTCTCTCTCTCTCTCTCTCTCTCTCTCTCTCTCTCTCTCTCTCTCTCTCTCTCTCTCTCTCTCCTCTCTCTCTCTCTCTTTCTCTCTCTCTCTGTGCAGGATAATAGCCTCACCTTTCCCTCGGCAAAACATTAAATGATGAACCCTCCTCCTGCTCTGTATTGTCCTGTGGGTCAATGACACTACAGAAGGCCCCTGCGCCACCGCCTCGCCCCCCCCCCCCCTCTACACACAATCACACGTTGCTGTGACCTCGGAGGTGAACCCAGGGTTTAGACCCCACCCCCACCCCAACCTCGCACGTCAAACACAAAAACTCAGCGCAACTTGAGCTCCACGATCTAAAGACCGCCGCCGCTGCCTCTGCTGCAGTTTGCTTCTTGGAAAAAGGTTCCCTTTCCTCTTTTCCTCCCTCCCTCATTTCCCCCCTCCCTCCTTTACCTTCCTCCCTCCTTCCCGCCCTCCTTTACCTCCCTCCCTCCCTCCCTCCCGTGGTATGCATTTGATTGGGATATTCACACACGTTCACACAAGGCGCAGCAGGCAACAAAGCATCTGAAACACTCACATTTGCACAAATAAAGCCGGGCGGTGGAGGGAGGGAATTAGCATGTATGCAGCAGAGCGGAGTGGAGCTCGCCACAGCAGCCACCAGGCTGTTCTTATCATCTCTCCTCCGGCGTGCTACACGGAAGAGAGAGAGAGAGAGAGAGAGAGAGAGAGAGAGAGAGAGAGAGA
>NC_137676.1:39725770-39733270 GCF_963989245.1 Nansenia antarctica
TCTCTTTCTCTCTCTTTCTCTCTCTCTCTCTCTCTCTAGACTCTGAGTCATTTTAGTAAATGAAGTTACGGTCTTGTGTAACCCTATTATGCTCCCAGCATGTCGGGCCGTGATAGCTGAGACCGAGACAGCAGTGTGTGTGTGTGTGTCAGGGTTTCCGTTAGAAAAAATTGCCGCCGGACATCGTGTCCGGGAAGATTTCGATTTACCGGACAAACGTGATATATTCCGGACATATTAAAATATAATAAAAATATTTTTTTTCAAAATTATATTTTTTTTTTTCCAAATCTAATATAGCTGTTTGTCGCGGTGATTACTGTTGTGTAGCGGCCTATATATGCCATTTAATGTCTATTTCTCATCCGATACGATTAGATGCGAGCTATATAATATATAATAATATAACATGATTCGCATGCGCGCTATATGTCCAGCGCTGAACGGGCGCCTCTGGGAACTGAACAGACAGCATCGATCAATGAACGGACTCCACATTACGTTAACTGAAGTTTGTTAAATTGTTTGGGATTAATGTGAGTTTTCTATTTTCTCTTTCCAGTTTGACCCTTTTTTTATCAATAAAACAACGTCATTTCTATAACCAGGTCTCGCTGGTTGGGAACGCATTTCGTTTAGCTGATATGTTACGCAACCGAACAGCTTCGGGAAAACGAGTAGCAGCGCACATAGTAGTGAGCAAATACTGACTTCCACTTTTAGTCCTAGGCAAAGGTCCAACACAATCAATTATTACACGTTCAAATGGCTCCCCTATAGCAGGAATGGGATGCAATGGTGCGGGTGGAATGGATTGATTAGGCTTACCCGCCATCTGACAAGTATGGCAACAGCGGCAGTGCTTGGCAACATCCGCCTTCAGTCCGGGCCAAAAGAAATGTTTCAATATCAGCTGATAAGTTTTAGTTATACCTAAATGTCCTGACCACTGGCTCTCATGTGCTACAGATAACACCTGTTGTCTATAACCCACAGGCACAACCACTTGTTTTACAGTATTCCACTCACAACCATTTGCATTAGGAGGAGACCATTTACGCATTAATATCCCATCGTTAAGGAAATAAACTACGTTGCCCCCTATTTCAGATTCCTCACTAGCTGCATGTAAAAAACATTTGTTTAATGACTGATCAGCTACTTGAGCGACACGCAATCGCTCGCCGGTTACCGGGAGAGATAGGCTGTCAGCGGATGGTATGGTAGGACTCGGGGAGGATGGTAACTCTACCACTTTCTCCCTGGGAGAAGCTGAAACAATCGGGTTCTCATCCCTTTCAGAAAAGGCTTGCATAATCACACTATCACAGAGAGAAACATCGCTATCCTCCTCTCTGCCTCGACTCGATTGTGCACGAGTTATAGCGCACACCGGAAACAACCGCTGTTTCGCATAGGCAGCCTACACATTAGGAGTCATCATCATGCCGGTGTCAAATCATATAATAATAAAAGAAATACATAGCCTATATATTCGTCTTTTTTAAAATAGAAGGAATCAGAATGTGAACTTTAGCGAATTGTATTCAAATTGTGCTTAGAGGGAATTATTTTCACCGGACATAAATGTCCGACGAGTTTTCATTTTGTCGGACTTCAATAAATTTTACCGGACAATGTCCGGGAATTACCGGTTAACGGAAACCCTGGTGTGTGTGTGTGTGTGTGTGTGTGTGTTTGTGTGCGTGTGTGTGTGTTGTGTGCGCGTGCGTGTGTGTTTGTGTATAGCCCCTAACCCACCCCCTATGACACACCTACCTCACAGAGCGGGGTGTTCATTAGCGTCATGCGTGCCCTACAGCAGGTGATGAACCACGGCCACTCTCCAAGCCCACGCGGCCATCCCTCACTAGGGATGGAGGAAGCAGGGGGATGGAGAAGAGGGGAAAAAATGAAAAAAGAGAGGAGCGGAGACGGTTAGAGAACGAGAGAGGAAGAAGTATGGAGAGGTCGCGAGAGGTGAGGAGAGGTGGGAGGAAGAGAAATGAAGTCTGGGGGAAAAAAAGAGAACGCCGAGCAGAGAGAAAAGGAGAGGAGAGGAGGAGAGGAGTGGAAGAGGAGTGGAAGAGGAGTGCAGGAGCCCCTGTGGGGAGTCAGAGCTCAGCCCTGTTATACAATACAACTGGCACATGAACACACCGCATTGATTTATACTGTGTAGGAGACGGGCATGTGCACACGCACACACACACACACACACATACACGCGCACACATACACACACACACACACACACACATACACAGAGACAGACACCATATACACACACACATACACGTGCACACACACTCACACACACACACACACACACAATGATACACTCCACACACTTTGCTGCCTCCAGAGGCGAGAAGACAAGCTAGCATTTCTTTTTTTCTTTAACTTCTTTTTTTTTTTTTTTACAGTTCTTGAACTTGTTTAATTCCATTCTTTTCCTCTTGTGCTGTATGAGTTGTCCTCTCTGACCGACTCCCCCCTCCCCCCTCTCTCTCTCCCAAATCATTTGAATTGGTTAGAGAGCTACACGTTCCCCTGTGGGCTGAATGCATTAATAGTGTATATTTTGTTTTCACTGTATTTACCAAAGTCCCAATCCTGAGCTGATTTGTATACATACATAGACATTAGTAGATGTGCCAACCAGAAGACGCGCCTCCTGAATAATTAATGTTTCTATTAAGTGCCATGGCGCCTCCCACCACAAAGCATTAATATTAAACCGATATAAGCCCCCCTCTCTAAGAGGAGAGGGAATGACATCAAACAAAGCCGGGAATGAGACAGCTCTTGAGAGGCATCATGGGAAATCTGTCATGGGTGGGGAGGACGGGGCAGGGAGGACGGGGAGGGGTTCACAGACACACACACACACACATACACCAGAGGGATGATGGCACTGTCAGCCAGTAAAGCGTAGAGAGCTCTCTCACCTGACCCTGATACACCTCTGTGCTCAGCGCTTCATTTCCACCCAGACACTGCCAGGCAGAACAAAGCGTTGCTCAACCAAGCGAGGCATTATAGGCACCAAACACACACACACACACACACACACACGCACACACACACATACACACGCACTTGCACTCGCACACACACACACACTCACATACGCACACACACACGCACGCACGCATGCACACATGCACACACACACACACACCCCTGTGTGAGAGAGCTACTGAATAAGTCATGTTGCCCTGATAGATGCCCCCTCCTCTCCACACAGTAAACACAGCATCCACCCCATCCCACCACCCCAGGTGGAGAAACAAGTCTATTTGCACAGGAGAAACTCACTCATCCACAAACACAACCTTCCGGAAGAACAGAGCATTCCTCTCTCTTCTCTGCTGTTTTCGTCTCCTCATTTATTTTTCTAGTTCTCCCCGGCTTCTGCGTCTGCAAATCTCCTTTTCATCACCAGCTATATCTCTCGGCAGGAGGCTACAAGACATTTAAGAGACCAATAAACTATTTAGGATGTAGTTTGTTCACAGAGGAAACAAGTGATAAGTGGGGTTTACCAAGCCCATTAAAGGCTAGTCACAATGAAATCTGACACGCTTGAACTACCTTTGAAAGACGGAAAAGACCAAAAAGACTGAAAGTCTCGGTGCTTAGCCGAACCGGGGGCCCCGTAAAAAAAATGACGGCGAGCGTATAAATAATTAGGTCGGTTCTGTATTCAGACGCTTCCGAAACCGTGTGTAGTCGTTAAGTTTCACTTAGAACCCGGTATACGGTGTGTGTGAAGGATGAAGGAGGGAGAAGCAGGGTCCTTTTCCCGGTGATCCACCAAGTTGAAAGCCTCCATCTGTAAGCCAGCCCAGTCGGTATCCTGTCGGGTATAATGTCATTCTAATGTCGTGGGGAGAGCCTCAGACGCTCTAACTCACCCTGCAGCTACTGTAGCACAGATTGCTTTTTACAGCCTCTGTTGAGTTTGGCTATAAGCTGCCTCAGCACTGCTTTCCCCACCATTACTTCAGCTGAATAAATAAACATTGGCCAGCAATCTCCAGGCTGTTCACATGGGGCGTTTCTGTCTCGTTGTCTCGCTGTGTCTCTCTGTCTCGGGCACTGTCTTTCTCTCTCTCTCTATCTCTCTCTCTCTCTCTCCTTCTCTGTGTCTTTCTGTCTCTCTCTGTGTCTGTGTCAGTCTCTGTCTCTGTCTCTTTAGCTCAGTCTCTCTGGGCCCTATTATGCACTTCATAAGTCTTAAGCAATAAGACGAGGCGGTAGATCTAAACGTAAGACGTGGAGGCGTGGTCAAGGCCACTTTGCTATTATGCGTGCGGTAGTGGGCGCCTAAAACCCGGCGCTAAGCCCAGAAATTAGTCATGGGTGTGTTTTGGGCGTCTTCTCAATCAACCCAATCAGCGTGCCAGGTGCCATTCCCTTTAAGAACCGGCTGCGGTAGCGCGTATGAAGCGCATAATAAGGGTGGCGGTAGGTCTTAACCTGGCGGTGCGTCTTAATTAAGACTTAAGACGGCAAGTTAAGAAGTGCATAATAGGGCCCTCTGTCTCTCTAGCTCAGTCTCTCTGTCTCTCTCTCTCTGTGTCTGTCTCTGTCTCTGTCTCTCTAGCTCAGTCTCTCAGCCTCTCTCTCTCTCTCTCTGTCTCTGTCTCTCCCTCATTCCCTCTCTGTCTCTCTCTCTCCATCCCTCCCTCCCTTCCTCCCTTGTGTGGTGGGGGGTGTCAGGCTAGCTGGCGCCCCCTTGCTGAGGATTATCTCCTTAAGAAAGGCCTCTCTCTCTCCAAGGTTCTCGCAGGGAGGATTAGAGCGTATAGATCCTCTGGTTTTTCATAATGTAGGTCACCTCACCCCCCTTAATGCTTCTTCTTCCACTTGCCAAATCCACCAGCATGTCTAAGAATGTGGTAGTCAGCACACACATCCCCAGCACCCCGGCCTTCAGATCCCTAGGGGGGGGGGGGTATTTTTGGGGGGGCTTGAGAAGAGAGTGTGTTTTCTGGGAATTACCCTCCATTGACAGGGTGACAAAGCCCGACAGGCAGGGCCGCTCCTCTTAAAAGGATTACACAGAGAGCGTGGCATGATGGGTGGGTGGGTGGGTGGGTGAGTATGGGGGCGGTGGACCTGGGGGGGGGGGAGGGGGGAGCGCGTGCTTGACCAATGGGGCGTCCTTCTTCTTCCTCGTGCGGCGTTAAGACAAACAGGCGCCTGTGGAGTGTGTGTCACCTCGCCTGAGGGGAGCGAGAGAAGATAGAAGAGAGGGAGAGAAGAGAGGAAGGATGGAGCTCGGGAGACATAAATCTCTTCTCTCTCACACACCACTCTACTCTCTAGATGAGCCTGACGCCCCAGCCTGCCTTTCGGTCAGTCAGGAGTTGATGACCATGTGATGTTAACCTGCAGGTTCGGAGTCAGCCGCTAGGGGGCGCTGTGGATATGGTCCCCATTGTTAGTGAGCAGTCTCAGACCGCTCCAGGGCCGGACAAGGAGGCTCTTCTCAAGAGTCTCTTCTCTGGACTCCAAAAGCACATCACGAGGGGCTTTGAAGTCACACGGTCACACAAAGTGATAACTCTGGTCATCCCCCCCTGATGAAATGAAAGCTTTTTCTCTCAATGACCCCCCCCTCCTCCCCCCGCTCAAAGCAACGGGTTTCATGCATGGATTAAAGTCATATCCCGTGTCCGGCCTGTCTCGTGGGAACTGGGAAGAGTTCTATTGCAGCCTCTGGGTAGGGGGGCGGAGGTCTCACACGCTTTTTAGCAGGAGGAACTGGGATGTGGAGCTCTGTCACTAGAGGCCAGTGTCATCACCTGTCATCTCTCCCACCATTGGCTGCCACCCGTTCTCGAGTGCCACTCAGAATCCATTCTTCGACGTATCTGCCTCCCCCTCTCTCTCTCTCTCTTTCTCTCTCTCTAGACTCCCTCCCATTGCTTATGTAAGCATCCCTAAGTCTATTCGAATCGCTGCAGCCATCGCCTGACGTGTATATATTTAGCCAGTCGTCCCCTCTCCTCTCCCTGTGTCCCCCCCCCTTCGCCACCCCCTCTTTTCATACCCCTGCATGCCCAAGCAGCAATAAAAGATTCATGTATTCAGACCCTCAGGCAGTGCAGTGACACACTTACTTTACATCCAGAGCAATTAATGTCCACTAAATCTAGATTACAATGCAGACGTCCCACTGGGCTAGTACAATGCACTAGTGGGCACAGCTCAGAGGGAGGGACAGGGAGGGATGGGATGGATGGACGAGAGGAGAGCGGAGAGGAGAGGAGAGAGCCCCAGCCTTGCTGTCATGTCAGCGGGGGTTTGTGGCTCAGTAAGCGGGGCCGCGGTTTTAAAATGCTGGCTGCCTCTTGTTGGTTTTACTTCTGCTTGCGTGCCCAGTAATGGTGTATTGATTGTGTACACAGCGCTTGTGACTCCCGCCCAGGGGGTGCTGGCTTCCCCCTCCCTCCCTCCCTCCTTGCCTCCCTCCCTCCCTCCCTCCCTCCTGCTCCTCTCTCGTCTCATTGTCTCGGTCTTCTCCTCTTTCTCTACTCCTCTCCTCCCCTCCCCTCTCCTCTCCTCTCCTCTCCTCTCCTCTCTTCCCCTCTCTTCTATTCTCCTCTCCTCTCCCCCCCCCTCCCCTCCTCTCCTCTCTTCCCCTCTCTTCTATTCTCCTCTCCTCTCCTCTCCTCTCCTCTCCCCTCCTCTCCTCTCCGTTCTCCTCTCCCCTCCTCTCCTGTTCTGAGAGCTGGAAGGCAGCCAGGTCTGGTCCTTGTTGGGCTCTGCAGCACAGAAGGCACCATGCCACCCAGAGCCAAGGTCATGCTGGGCGGCCATATTGTATTTTATGAGAAGGTGCGCTGCACTAAGCACTAATATGGCCTCTTGTTAGATTTATCGTCCATGGCAACAGCAGCAGCTTTTTACACCAGGCGGGTATCCAGAATGTTAATGTACCCTCCCATTTAATGTTTAGGGAAGTTCTTTTCATAGCTTTTTATTAAAACATAACTTATACAGCACAGTGCGAGTGGGTGTCGATAAAAAAATAAAAGACCGTCCTGTTTTTTTATTTTATTTTTTTTTTTTTAAAGATATGTGTGTGGGAGTTCTGCGTTTTTTTGTGTACTGGAATGTGAGACGCATGATGACATCACTGCTATTTGTGAGTTATGGTGAAGGTTCCATTAGCCTTGTGAGTGGAGGCCTCGCCGCGGTGACTGAAAAACCTCACAGAACCGCTGTTCTGAACCGCTCGTCCGTAGAAACGCGGCGTTCTCCACAACGGCTGTGTTTGAAGACAGGAAATGACGCGTCTCTTAGTAGCTTTGTGGTTTGCTGTGTGGATGTACACTACAGTATGTATTTGTACTGTATACATATCGTTCCAGATTTGACCTTTTGCTCTTTGTTTTTTCCCGTGCAGGTGACCCCAGTGGCGGGACCTCCGGAGGGTGGCACACTGGTGACCATCCATGGCATGAACCTGGGCCTGGCCTTCTC
>NC_137676.1:39738270-39760770 GCF_963989245.1 Nansenia antarctica
AATAACTCAAAGGCACATGCCAATATCGCAACAACACTTGGCAGAACGGCCGATAACTGTTGACATGAATAGAAATATCCGCGTTTCTTGCCAGTCGTTCATTCCCCTACTCCCACTCATTCATAATTTGTATGAATATTAATATCATATATCACGGTAGTGTTGTGTTTTGTTACCGAGACAGACTAATTATGGCCACTGTGGGTGCTGTACCGGTGCGTTTGCCGAACTGTTATACAACTCCACAACTATGTAACAAATAAACATTTGTGTTAGTCACGTATTAATGTAGCTTTTGAGTTTTTGTTTTTTTCTTCAGAATAGTATAGGGAAATGAGTCGTGAGTAGAGCAGCTTTGCTGGAGTAAACAGAGTGGGAGGAGAGAGGAGAGCACAGTGTTTTTTCGCTACAGGAGAGGAAAACAAATATGAACCAACCTGCAGGGACACGCCAGCACCTGTCCTCTCTCCTTCTCTCTCTCTCACACACACACACACACTAAACCCAGCCTGCAGCAAACTGATAATCAACACTTCAATTCACACTCATTCACACAGTCACAATTAGTTGTCCCTTAACAATTAGCAACTGCTAGTAATTAGCAGCAAGATTTTCATAGTGCCTTTTTAACCAATTCCCAGACTGTTACAGCTTGCTGAGCGACAAACTTGTGTGTGTGTGTGCGTGTGTGTGTGTGTGTGTGTGTGTGTGTGTGTGTGTGTGTGTGCGTGCACCCCAGTGGTCAGTACTGCCACTCAGTCACCCATAATGCAGTTGGCTGTCTTTGGCAGAGCTGCAGACCTCACAGAGCTGTGTGGAGCCTACAGTGTGTTACCTGCCAATTCCCCAGTATCACACAGCCCTACGAGGAGGAGAATGCAACACAACTTTGTAGAAAATAAAACGAACTTGTTTCGAAAGCAATGTAGGGAGAGTGTGACAAAGGACAGGGTAAATGGAGGAGTTATTGTTTGTTTGTTTGTTTGCTTCTTCGTGTGTGTATGTGTGTGTGTGTGTGTGTGTGTGTGTGTGTGTGTGTGTGTGTTTGCGTGTGTGTGTGCGTGCGTGTGTGTGTGTGTGTGTGTGTGTCTTTGTGTTTGTGTGCGTGCGTGCGTGAGGGTGTATCCACCGCACAAAAGAGCGAGCTGTTTTATCTGTCTCTCTCTCAGGACGCCCCGGCTGTCTGTTTGGATGTTCCTCCATCTGTGTGTGCCTGAGCCCTCTGATGGCTGCCTGCTGTAAACACCGGTTATTTTCAGCCTCCATCTTTATAAAAGCTTCAGTGGAACAGAACTCAGCTATGCAGAACACACAACAGAGAGAGGGGAGGAAGATCTCTCGCCGGGGCTGTTAAAAAGCTCCAGGTTTTTTCCTCGTCTGTCCCTCTCTCCGTGGGACGTTCGCGTACCATAGTACACAGGGCTGTCATTGACTCTCTGATGACGGGGGGAGAGGGTAACATGAGGTAAATGTATGACAGTGACTTGAGAGACTTCTCACTCTCTCTCTCTCCCTCTCTCCCTCTCTCTCCCTCCTTCTCTCCCCCTCTCTCTCCCTCTCTCTCTCTCTCTCTCCCTCTCTCTCTCTCTCTCTCTCTCTCTCTCCCTCTCCCTCTCTCTCTGTCTCCCTCTCTCCTCCAGACACCGTCGGTGCAGGCCCTGTCCCCCAGCCGGGGTCCTGAGTCGGGGGGCACCAAGGTCACCATCATCGGGGAGAACCTGGGGGCCGGCAGCAGTGTCAGCGTCCTGTTTGGGAACCAGAGCTGCGAGTTCTACGGGTGAGAGAGAGAGTGAGAGTGAGAGAGAGAGAGAGAGAGAGAGAAAAAAAAAAAGGCTTTAGTAGAAGGCGATAGGGAGAAGGTTTTTCCTTCTATCAGTGGCCCCGGGCATGAGCTAGATTACTCTTCCTGCAACGAATGGTGGATTGCTGATTCACATGCTTAGTATTCAAATGTATTGATTGTAAGTCGCTTTGGAATAAGGCGTCTGCTAAATGCCAAAAATGTAAAAAATATATAGAGCGAATCACCTGTGGTCGTTGTTGTGATATTGTATGTGTTGTATTACACTGTAACCAAAAACAAAGACGTTTCTCATGTTCAAACACAGTCAAGACTCGTGATTATGACACGACGACAAACACATAATGTCTCCCTTGTCTCTCTCTCTCTCTCTCTCTCTCTCTCTCTCTCTCTCTTTTACTTCTGTCCTCTCTCTCTCTTTTTCTCTCTTCACTACTTCCCATGAGTGAGAACCCCCCCTGAGAACCCCCCTCTCTCGCTCTCCTCCTCTCCCTCTGTCAGAAACGTGTGTAAAACTGAATCAGGTCTTGATGACCTACTGCATCAAAGCCCTCTATTAATAGCTTCCGGACAACCTTGTGCTCGCCTGGATCTTTTCTTTCCTTTTCGGTCCTCTCCATCTCCCTCCCACTCTATTTCCTTCTCCCTCCCTCCTTCCCTCCCTCCCACTCTCTGTTAGATATCTATTTAAAGGCGTCCTGCGGTAGTGTGATTGTAATGCTGTAAGGTTGAGGAGTCAAGCCTGCTTTAATGAGATATGGGCTAATTACTGGCTTGTATTTCTGGCGGTGGAGAGAGAGGGGATGATGGGGGGTCTGGGTACAACCAGGCAGGGTGGTGTTAATGAACCGGGAGAGATTCAGGGGGTGTGTGTACCGGTAGCGTACAACAGAGCAATGGAGAGGGTGGTGGTAGAGATAGGACCTAGGAGGAGACACTGACAGTGTGTGTGTGTGTGTGTGTGTGTGTGTGTGTGTGTGTATGTGTGTGTGTGTGTGTGTGTGTGTGTCCTCCCTTCCCTGCAGGCGGACCATGACGGAGATCGTGTGTTACTCCGCCCCCTCCCCGACCGGGATGGGCTCGGTGCAGATCAGTGTGAGCGTAGACAGGTCCCAGGTCAGGGAGAGCCTGGCGTTCGAGTACATCGACGACCCCACCGTGCAGCGCATCGAGCCGGAATGGAGCATCGCCAGGTAACCCTAACCCCTGACCCTAACACCTCCCCCAGCTACACACTCATCCACCTCCCTCCCAGCCCCCTATAGCCCCCCCCCATAGCCCCCCCATCAGTATAACTGATGATGATGATGATGATGATGATGGTGAGGTTGATGAGGATGATGATGATGGTGGTGAGGTTGATGAGGATGATGATGGTGAAGATGTTGAGGCTGATGATGATGATGATGATGAAGGAGAAGATGGTGAGGTTGATGATGATGATGAACATTTTGAGGTTGATGATGATGATGAAGGAGAAGATGGTGAGGTTGATGATGATGATGATGATGATGATGATGATGAAGGAGAAGATGGTGAGGTTGATGATGATGATGATGATGAAGGAGAAGATGGTGAGGTTGATGATGATGATGATGATGAAGGAGAATATGGTGAGGTTGATGATGTTGATGATGATGATGAAGGAGAATATGGTGAGGTTGATAATGATCATGATGAAGAAGATGGTGAGATTGATGATGATGATGATGATGAAGAAGAAGATGGTGAGGTTGATGATGATGATGATGAAGAAGAAGAAGATGGTGAGGTTGATGATGATGATGATGATGATGAAGAAGATGGTGAGGTTGATGATGATGATGATGAAGAAGATCTCTATGGAGAGACACAGGAGAGATCTCTATGGAGAAACACCCCCCCCCCCCGTCTCCTCCTCATCCTGGGACAGGAGGAGGGTAGACGAGTGTCAAGGAGCTAAGCGTACAACCCCCCCACGCGCGCCTCCACCCCCACCCCTGCCCCCATAGCCAACCAGACCAACGAAACCCAGCAGGGAGGCAGGAGATCAAAGCATCTGCCAGTGTTCTGTCTACATAACAACAACAACAACAACAACACCACCGCACACATACTAACACTACCATCGACAGGAGTGGAATGAGACGTGTCATCCAGTACACTACATCAAATACATCTTTATTCATTTTGTAAATATCACACTCGCTCCCTCCTGTACATCTGCTTCAGACATCAGACATCCATGTCTTTGGACTCTTGCCTCAGCTGTAAAGGTTAGCAACAGCGAACTGCCAAGCCTCCTCCAGAATGGACTTTAGACTTTGAATAGGGAGAATAATGAACAGTGTTTCTGTCCCAGTGCCAGTAAGTTAGTCTCCCTCTCTTGTCTGACTAAATAACTCTTGTGTCCCACTGTTCTCCGGAGCACTAAGCGCTAGCGGAGCTAATACCGCAGCAGCAGCAGCAGCAGCAGCAGCAGCAGTGCTCAGTCAGTACTCAGACACCCCCGCCATATGGCTGCTGTGTGACTCTCTCTCTCTCTCTCTGCACGGTGGATCTAGCGCTCCCAGCTGCCTCGCCTATCGCCCCACAGTCTGTCCGGTCACTGTGTGTAGTGCGCCATGTCGCTAGTCTTCTTCTTCTTCGGAAACGATAGCAGAACAATAGCAGAAACAGCTGGAGGGAAAAAGGCCCCAGCCTCTCCTGTCTCTCTCTTCCCCGCGTTTTGTTTTGGTGTTGTTTTATTATCGAGCGGCGGACGACCCCTGCATGCTAACTACCGCCGCGGCGCGCCTCTGGTGTTTCAAAGGCAGAGCCCCCAGCTGGGTTTGATAGCCTCTGCTGAATTCAGTTAAAAAGCATCTCTGATCATTACCTTCTCAAAAAGCCTATTATCTTCTGGAAGATAGTTTTGAAGCTGGAGTGTTTTTTTTTTTTTGGTGGGGGGGGGGGGGGGGGGGGGTCAGGAAGTTTTGGGGGGATGTCATCTTGTCAAGCCTGCTGTTTGAATGTTGTATGTTGTTTATGTATTTATTATCTAATATCTGCAATATATATACTGTATATATATGTGTGTCTGTCTGTGTGTGTGTGTGTGTGTGTGCGTGCGTGCGTGCATGTGTGTGTGCGTGCGTGCATGATATGACACTGTGCTAACACCACATGCGTGTGTGTCTGGTACAGTGGCCACACCCCCCTGATGGTGACAGGGACCAACCTTGACGTGGTCCAGGAGCCCAGGATCAGAGTCAAGTACGCCGGCCGAGAGTCTGTCAACGTGAGTAGCTCCTGTACTACTGAACACACAGGGTTCTACCCTACACACTCAATACTACTGAACACACAGGGTTCTACCCTGCACACTCAATACTACTGAACGCACAGGGTTCTACCCTGCACACTCAATACTACTGAACGCACAGGGTTCTACCCTGCACACTCAATACTACTGAACGCACAGGGTTCTACCCTCCAGACTCAATTCTCCTGTTCAAACCAGATCCCGCAGTCCAAATGTGGCATGGAGAAAGAGAGTCCTAGCTAAAGTAGACTTAATTGGTGTCAGGGAAGAGAGAGTCATAGCCAACCCCGCTAACCCCCACTGAACGCTCCAACAACCCACCCCTTCTTACACGGCCGTATCTCCCTAAACACTCTGTAACTACCGCCCTGAATAATGCATCAGCCAGAGAGTGGTGCACATGCACTATTTAATTACAGTGTTTTAGCAGCAGCAGCTCTCCAGCCACCAAGGGGCCAGGCTTTCAGCGCCACACTCTCAGCCGCGCCTCCTTATCCTCGCCGTTATTGCTGTCGACTTGCTTCAGCCCTGAATGTACAAGGGCCCTCCTCAAGAGGGAGTTTTTTCCTCGAAGCCCGCCGAGTGTGGGAGTCGGGTTGGCGGGGTTGAGCGCGGGGGGCTAAGGAAAGGAGCTGCGCTTCTCCTAATGGGTTTCAATGGAACATTAACTGCTGTCAGAAGTCTTCGGTCAGCATAAAAGGGGGCCCTGTATAATCAGGGCTGGGCTGTGGGAATCGTTACAAATTGCATTTGCGCTCCGGTCCTGCGGGTCCATGTTTAATTAAGGGAATGGGATTTCTTCTTCTTCTTTCTTTTTTTTCCAGTGGTGATCAGGGTGACGGTAGGGAGGGCAGAGAGATACTGTAGGGGTGGGAGGGAGGCCAGAGAACAGGTAGAAGTTCAGTAGTAGTGCCAAACAAGAGCACAAGGTGAGAGAATACATAGTAGCACTCCACTCCACTTTGCGGAAATACAATATACATAATACACACGCAGATGCACACTGTCTCTCTATCTCATACACACGCATGTCAGAGACTGGTGGACAGTTATAGGAAATGTCTAATTGAGGTTATTTCAGCCAAAAGGGGGCAATTCATAGTTTGCAGTCACGTGACGGGCGCAGAGCCCTGGCGGGCAAAACATAGTGGAAACTCCGTAGAACTGCAGCAATGACCTGTCATTTTCCCACCTGTTTCAAGCAACGATTATTTAGATCACCTCTCAAAAGAAGAAAAACAAAGATATGTGAACAAACTACACATTTTGGACACTTGCGATCCATATACAGCACCCGCCGCAGTATTTCAATCACTAAAAACAGTGAAGCTGCTGCCAGAGCTCCAGTTTGGTGATGTTTACATATATATTGTGGAGAATCCTTCCCCTCACACTGCCGCCAGGATGAAAGCGTACAAAAGTACAGACAGTTATCCGTTTTTTCGATCTGGATGGCTCAATAATGCTAATGTTAGCTAGCTAGCTAAAGGACGGACATAACCAACTCCAAGCTGGTAGCGTCCACAAAAACAAACCATGTCAGAACGATTATGCAAAGATAATGACTAAAAATAGAATAATTAGTCAATAATTAGTCAAATAATTATTGTCAATCCAATTATGTACAGACATACAGAGGGCTGAAATTGCGTTTCCCTCTCATCCACGGTGCATAGCAAACAAAAACAATAATATAATAATAATAAATATGATACGACAAGATTAAAAATAACTATATATACAAAAAATACTAGATAAAAGATTTGAAATGTGCGGTACAATGTACAGGGGTGGAATACAATATGAACAATGACAATAGTGCAATAGTGGTAATTGGCTCAGTATAATAGAGTAAAGTGGCTAAAGTACGTAAATAATTAAAATAATCAGTGTTTACTTGAGCTTATCTTTGAAATGTTCGCTGCAGAGACGTGTGTACTTTGATGGTTTGCCCTCCCCAGGGACTGAGACACGTCTAATAGCACAAATCCACAATCTTCTCCTCTCTGGGTTTTCTTTTTCTGACGGAATTCTGTAGAAGCCCAACCCAGGGTCATCTCCTCATCGGCTAGTGCACCCGATTGCACAGCAACTATCCAGCATTTTGTCAAACAACTAATTACTTGGTAAAAACCTGAAACATTAGCTGGCAGGCAGCGGAAGAAAGATTTGTTTTGCCCGCCAGGTGGGCGTCCCCATTATGCCGTGACGACACGTGCAAACTATGAATACCAGGTATTAGGGCATACTTTTTCCTTAGTAGGAATTGGCATTGTTGTTAATTTTTTGTTCAAATGTCCAAACGTTAAAATGTCATTGCTTTTGGTTCAAATACATCACCTTTATCTATAGATATTGTTATATTATTGTGAAAGATATTGTGAAAGAAGATCAAATATTGAGATGTCCATATTTCTTAAAAGAAAAAATATATATTTCATGGTGTGTCCTAATTCTTTCCCATGACTGTAGGTGCGCACCTACGCAAACAGAGCAAATACCCCCTTTACGTAACACCTTCCATCTCTCGCCTCACTTAGAATAGAATCTCGCAGAACCGATGTAGAAGTGCGTTCCGTCTGCGTTCCTGACTCTCCGTCTCAGCCATTAGTCACTTTAAAACAGTGCCGAGGTGTCTGTGACGCTCCGTGACTGCTCTACTCCCCGACATCATCACTGTGCTCCAGGCCTTTTTGTTCCACACGTGTTTCCGTACTGGGACAACCGCTTCCCTCCCCCCTGAAAAAAAAAAAAACTCCCAGAAGCCCGAGCGTTTCAGGACACAACTGAAAAGTCACACGTTGTGTGAACGCTGTCTGGTTCTGTCAGGTGCAGGCAGCTTTGAAAAGTGCACCGTTCAGTCTCATCTCTCACCCCCCCCCCCCCCCACACACACACACACACACACACACCCCCCCACCGCCTCTCTTTGATTCCTTCCACCACCAGAGCGGTGTGAATTTGTATTAACTGCTGAGGTTACAATTATGGATCTCTTCATCCCTTCCTCTCCCCTTTGTCACCGGGGAAAGGCAAACAGCGGCGCAGCCTAGCAATCAGACGGCGAGCGCCTGTCAAGTCAGCCTTCAAAGCATCACCTGCCTCCCCTTAAATTGCCTCGCTCGTCTCCCTCCCCCTCCCCCTCCCCCTCCCCTCCCCCCTGCGGAAGCCTGCGGAAGATTCACGGAGAAGAACAGAAGCCGCGGAATGAGTGGGGAGACAATTTTCTTTGTGACATTCTCTGTACCTGTCACCGGTTCACAATTGAAACGTTCATCATTGTTCTTGATTAAAGCCTAAAAGGTTTTTCTTCGCCCGCCCCAATTTTTCAGCTCTCAAAGAGAACTCAACTTGTCACATTTGCAGACCATTAAGATGTCTTTGTGATGTCATGATTCCCGACCTCGAGTAAGAAACGATCAGGTGCAATTGGAGCTTATCACAGACCTACTTCAGTATGAGGCGCGGGGGGTGGCGGGGGGGGGGGCGGGGGTGTAGGGCGCTGCTAGGCACTTACAATCCTTCTCCAACGCAATCAGACGCTCCTTCTAGAACAATGTCCCCTGGAACGGCAGGCCATCGCCTTTAAGAGCCGTGTAATGAACACTCCAAGAACACTCCGTGAACAGATAGACAGAGGGAATAAAGAAGTCGGTGTTCAGAATACAGTATTCCCTGGTTCATTCCCCTTCAATCTACCTCTTGTTCCCTCCCATGGTTCACAGATCAGACTTGTAAAGATAATAGGGGACATGGGGCAAGTTTGAGGGAATAACCTTTTTTGGGCGGGGGGGTGAAACTCAAAGCCCTGTTCTTCTAGTGTCTTCTAGCCCTGTTCTTCTAGTGTCTTGTCAGGGTTCCCCTTCCTCTCCTTCAGGAGCGTACAGCCCCCTGCCATCCGTTCTCCCCGCCCGTCTCCTGGCCAGGCTCCCGTTACACGTGTACGTATCGACGGAGGAACAACAGAGGGCATTATTCAAACACTCGCAGCGCGGCCCCGGCGAACGGTTTCAAAGCAGCAGCTCTCAATTAGCACGAGAACGATCCCTCACCTCCGCTAACGGTGCAGCTTGCGAAACCGTTACATAATAACCACCACTTCTGCTTCGCACATTTCATGGAGCCTCTGTGCTGTTCAGCGCGGTTCTTCCACCTCCACCACCACCTCCACCATCGCCACCACTGCCAGACAGGGTTCGCAGAAGGCTCTGACTCGGAAGTCAGAAGAACGCAGGTCAAAGCCGCCCACTGCTGGAGACGGCAGAGACGGCATATTACGCGGATGCACCGTGGATGCAGCGTAGGAGTGATAGCGCTCGACGACAACTGAAGACGACCTATGACCCCCCTTGACCACGGATCGCCCGGCCTACTCACCGCCCTAGAGCCTCTCTCTCTCAGCCCCGCTCCCCCTCTTCTCTCCTGTGTAAAACCAGAGGCCAGCCGAGTGGGCTGCAGTAGGGCGTACGTCAGCCTCGGAGCCAGTAGGGGCTGTCAGAGATTTTGCGATGCACTGCACCAGTGCCAGAGTAAAAAACGAGAAAGAAAGGGGGGGGAAAAAGCACCATTCCAATTATTTTTGTCTGTATTATCTGTTGACCTGAAGCCACTGTTTACTGGATGTGGAGGGTTTGCATATACAATAGCCTGTATCTGCAGTTAGCCTGGAGCAATGGACGTTCTCTCCACTGTATGGCCAGTATAAGTTCAATTGTAAAAAAGGTAATGACTGTAATAAATCTAAAAGTGTATGATTAGCATGCTGTTTCTTAGTATTTGAGTCATTAGACCAACGTGCGATGTTTCCGTATTGAACGCGACAATACATAGTAGTGGTACAAAATATACAGTATAATGATTGACACTCATGTGGAAAAGCCCCCAGCGCGCTGTGGTGCTCAGCTGGCCCATTTCCCCCTTCGCTACCCATAATTCACCATTTCTCCCCATCACTACCCGTAAAGCACTAAGCCCGGTGACTTATTCAGACGACTCAGCCTCCCTCCGGATTTACAGACATCACTCTCACTCAGTCACCGCGGCACAGTCGTACATGAGTGCCTGCCTCGGTAGACGGGATTCGGGTAGGCAGGGAGAGGAGAGGAGAGGAGAGGGGGAATACATTTGTTGACGTGAGTGTGGGGAAAACACACGGCACACCAGCTCAGGCTGAACAGATGGCAGGAGAAGCCGTCGTTGACTTGCAAATGCCTCGCTCCGTTCCCAACCAAGACAGGCAGAGACGCTGTGCTTAGCATCTGCAGCTGTCGCTAGCACACGACTCCCCAGCACCACACCGAGAGATAACCCGTGGATCTGTAACTTTAGTTTCACTGTCTCTCTTAGTTTCCACCGTCTCCTTCTGAGTTTGGGAGCGAAAGGAAGTGTATTATTTGAAGCTTAGGACGACCGATGAACTAGAAGGTATGGTGGTCTATTGCATACGCTAGATACGTTCATAAGCAGAGTTCGATGACAAAAGAATAAACAAATGGCAGAAGATGAGATGGAATCCCACTGTAGTCTGCCCTCCCTCGTGCTGACTCTCATCCCTGCTGTCTGCTGTAACGTGTAATGGGATTAGAAGACGCTCTGAGAAAGTGTCACCTGTGCTACCGAATCTCTCACGCGCGCGTGTATGCGTGTACGTGCACATGCAAAGGTGTTTCTGTTGATGTGTGAGTGTGTGTGTGTGAGTGTGGGCATGTGTGTGTGTGCAAGTGTATGCATACAAGCATGTTTCTGTGTGTGCGAGTGTGTGTGTGTGTGTGTGTGTGTGTGTGTGTGTGTGTGTGTGTGTGTGTGTGTGTGCGTGTGCGTGTGTGTAAGCTAACTTGTTCCATTTGGTAAATTCAATCATTTGGAAAGTGGAAAATGTCAGAGAGGCAGGCATTATGCATGGCTTTGGCAGAGTTCCAGAGTTCCTCTCTCTCTCTTTCTCTCTCTCTCTCTCTCTCTCTCTCTCTCTCTCTCTCTCTCTCTCTCTCTCTCTCTCTCTCTCTCTCTCTCTCTCTCTCTCTCTCTCTCTCTCTCCCTCTCTCTCGTACTCCAGTCCTCACTAGCATGCAAACATGAACAGCGGTGATGTCACTACACCACCAGAGCAACCGCATGGGAGCGTTTAGGCCTTGTAAGGCAGGGTGGCGCGCACAGCCACACACGCACACAGAGAGCAGTGTGTGTGTGTGTGTGTGTGTGTGTGTGTGTAGCTGGGACAGCTGTAATGTCGGAACCGTGTTTCCAGTTTCCCGTGTCTCCTGACAGCGGAGCTAACATCCTGCTGAACCCGGCTCCCAGGCTCCTCCCCGGCCACTCCAGTACAGCCCGGCCCGGCGGCTACAGAACCACGCCACAGTACACCACGCTACACACTTAATAATTCAACCCCCGGAAGACACTCACACTCTGTACTCTTACCTCAAAGAGCATGTCTGAAGGTAGACATGCCCCCACCCCCCCCCCCCCCCCCCCACTCCACACACACTTGAAGCCAGCTCACAGAGACTGTGAGCCTGCATCGCTTGCGTGTGCGGAATCAAAGGGTGGAGATACCGGGAACGGGCCCGTATCGATCGTCCTACCCGGGCTCCAAAGCGCAAGAGGACGACCAGGTAACTGCACCGGAGGCACGCACGCTCGCGCGCGCGGGGGGGGGGGGGGCTCGCCAGAGCTACCCAGCTTTGAAGTTATTTAGCTCTAATTAAGTTGTCCCCCTGAGAGAGTTATGAGAAAGAAAGAGAGCGTGAGAGAGAGAGAAAGAAAGAAAAAGAGTGAGAAAGAGGTGAGAAACCCCCCCCCCCCCCCCCGGTTTGGGCTTGGCACCCCCCCCCCCCCCCCCCTGCTGTGTTAGAGCACCAGCATCTCACCACACGGCTCCCTGAGAGGGGGGGTACGGCTGCCCCTGGGCACTCTGGGAGTTGTAGTGTTTAGTCAAGACAGCATGACTTTACCTCAACCCTGTCTGCGTAGCATCTATACACCGCATGAGCAACCTTAGGGGAGGGGCCACAGCGTCCCCCCCCGACCTGCCCCCGTTTCAGAGAACCGGGTGGGATTCACATCAAAGTTCTATGGGATAATAAAAATGTAGGCGATGGGATGGAACGGCGGTTTGTTTTCTTTCCCTCTGAAATGAGGATGATAAAAACACTCCAGGTTCATTCGGATTCCTGTTCCTCCTATCCTGTCCTCCTTTCCTCCTTCATGGATAATGTTGTATGTTTTTTTATTTTCTAATTTTAAAATAAAATATGTATACGCGGGTCCGGGTCAGGCTCTGATCGTCGTCGAATCCACACAAAAGCGGGGGTCCGAGAAGGCCGGGCCCGACGTCTGTGAAACTCGCGGGTCGGACGGCGGGGCCGGGGTCCACAAACAGCGGACCCTCGCTCATCGCTAATGGGCTTGATGTGCACATTTTCAGGGCCTGGAGCAACACGGCAGGTTTCAAAGGCTCTCCTCGTGTTCAGCGTGAAGGACTACACTTTGGGGCCGTAATGAAACAATTACGAGTTCTGAAATACAGAAATTCTCTTCTCCAGAATCAAAGGGATGAAGAGGACGGGGTGTACGCCGCCGCCTGAGCTCAGCCCGCCTCGGCGTGTTGGGTGTTCCGTTTGGGAGAGCGGGGGTTATTAGAGCGTGATGGCTACTGGGTCTCATCCTGCGCCGGCTGTTCTGGAGTTGTTACTGAGCAGCAGCAAAACTTTGTCTCTCTGTCTTTTTTTCTCTCTCTCTCTCTCTCTGAAAAAGGGACTGTTTTATTCATTTCTCTCTCTCTCTCATCTCCCTCCCACCCCCTCTCGCTCCCCTCCCTCCCTCCCCCTCCCTCCCCTCCCCCTCTCCCTCCCCTCCTTCCCTCTCTCCCCCTCCCTCCCTCCCTCTCCCCCAGGTGTGTAAGGTGCTGAACATGACCAGTATGAGTTGCCTGGCCCCCTCCCTGCTAGCAGACTACCGGCCCGGCCTGGACACGGTGAAACACGCCGACGAGTTCGGTTTCATCTTCAACAACGTCCAGAGCCTGCTGGTCTACAACAACACCAACTTCCTCTACTACCCCAACCCTTACTTCGAGCCCCTCAGCCCCAACGGAGTCCTGGAGCAGAAGCCGGGCTCTCCCATCATCCTCAAGGTACGAGCAGTTGGAAAGTGCTTATTAAGGTCGGCTCATGAAAAATGCATTGAATCTCAATGAGGCTCTAACGCCCGCGGATAAATGGAAGGTTAAATCAAATATAAATACATATCAGGATTTGCAGATTAAACATACATACATGCCTGGCGAGGTAGGGGATTTGAATGTGCAACGAACCGCAACGCCATAACGTGTAGCGGTTTGACTGAAACGGGAAAACATTCACAGCTGTATGATAGCCGCAGAGGGAGGCGATGCATTTCAGGTGAACTCGTCGGGTGCTCCGTTGGGAGTTTGTGTACTGTACTACTGTACTGTGAAATTAACCCCCCCCCCCCCCCCCCCCCCTCCGACCCTTCTCCCTCCACAGGGCAGGAACCTGGTGCCCCCGGCGTCGTCGGCGGTGAAGCTCAACTACACGGTGCTGATAGGCGACACGCCCTGCTCTGTCACCGTGTCTGAGAGCCAGCTGCTGTGTGAGCCCCCCAACCTTACCGGCCAGTACAAAGTCATGGTCAGTACTGTTCAGTGTGTGTGTGTGTGTGTGTGTGTGTGTGTGTGTCTGTGTCTGTGTGTGCGTCTGCATGCATGTCTGTGTGTGCGTGGGTGTGGGTGTGGAGGTGGGGGTGTGTGTGCGTGTGTGTGTGTGTTTCCGCAGCATGTGTGTTGGTGTGTGTTGGTCTATGTGATTTATTTTCCATAATGTTTGACCTGTAAACTCCATTATTTCGGCACTCATCACTGTTCAGTCAGCTGAGAGGAGCAGGTCAGAGGCAGAGACCAGCATGACTGTGCTCTCGCTGTCAAAAGGTTCGGCGAGAATCCAGTGCAATTATTTCTACCAGTCGCTCACTTATTGAGTGCAAGCCCCAGAACACTTCTCTCTCCCCACATCATCAATGTGTGTAGGCCTGTGTGTGTGTGTGTGTGTGTGTGTGTTGGTACGTACTGTATCTGTTTTTGAAACCTAACTGTGTGTGTGTGTGTGTGTGTGTGTGTGTGTGTGTGTGTGTGTGTGTGTGTGTGTGTGTGTGCGTGTGCGTGTGCGTGTGTGTGTGTTGGTACGTACTGTATCTGTTTTGAAACCTAACTGTGTGTGTGTGCGTGCGTGTGCGTGTGTGTGCGTACTATAACAGGTCCAGGTGGGCGGTCTCCACGTGTCTCCCGGCGCCGTCCACATCCTGTCAGACAGCCTGCTCACCCTCCCGGCCATCGTCAGCATCGCGGCGGGCGGCGGCCTCCTCCTCATCATCGTCATCCTCGTCCTCATCGCCTACAAGCGCAAGTCGCGGGAGAACGACCTCACGCTGAAGCGTCTGCAGATGCAGATGGACAACCTGGAGTCGCGGGTCGCCCTCGAGTGCAAGGAGGGTGAGTAGAGCCCAGAAACGCGACAGCCGATGACATCCTAAACTTCCCCCACTCTCTCTCTGTCAACGTCTGTGCACTGTGTCACGGCACGGGGTCCCCCCCCCCCCCCCGGTGGCCATTTTTAATCCACTTTATATCGATATGTGTGACGGAAGCTGGTGAAACCGGGAACAAGTCGGCAACCATTTAGATTGTTCAGACTTTTATTCTGAAAAATGCTAATAAATGTCAACGTTGTTGAAAATCAACGACACAAATATTGTGTCGCAATGGAATCGGTGACTCATCCCCACTACTACCTAGTTAGTGTAGAGTAGAGTAGTGGGGGATTGCTCACTGAATCCATTGCGTTGCACTGTTTTGGCTTGACTAGCGAGTGTGTCGTTGATTTTCACATTTGGATTTTATTTTTATTTTTTTTACATTAGAATAAAAGTCTGAACAATTTAACTGGTTGCCGACTTGTTCCCGGTTTCACCATGGTGACAGCAGCTTGTCTCATCCACGCAGGCTGAATGGGGGAAGTTACATTGACTGAGGTTCAGTTGTGCGTGGTGTAATCGTATGAAAGAGGAAAAAGGGTATTTTTTTGCAGTATGTAGCAGTTGTAGTAGTAGTAGTCAAATTATTGGTGCTGTGTGTTAACAGAAGTAGTGTAACAGAAATAGACTACTCTCCTATTTAAACCGTGTGCCTCTACACGATAGTACACCTTCCCAATTGCGTGTCCTGGTTGACGCATATAGCTATACTGGCACACACACACACACACTCTGCCACATTGCCCTGTTCATCACCCCTAACGTGACACACTGCAACGCACCTGATGCCTGTCACTCCCTCACAGACACACACACGAACACACACACACACACATGAACACACACACAATCACGCACAAACCTTCATTAACCCAGTGGAGTTAACACACAACTTCCGACACGGTATGAAGAGATCTGGAAGGACACATCATCTTTATTTCATGGTGGGGGTTTTAGGTGCTCACGGATGAAGTGTGTGTGTGTGTGTGTGTGTGTGTGTGTGTGTGTGTGTGTGTGTGTGTGTTCATGTGTGTGTTCATGTGTGTACGCTCATGTGTGTGCATGTATGTGTGTGTGTGTGTGTGTACACCATATGTTTGCATGGGGTAGCATATGAAGATATGGCACGGGTCGTTACTCATGACTCGTTAAGCCCGCTGACAAATCTGTGTCCCTTCTGAGCCGCTTCACACACAGTCCCCTGATGGCCCAGAGACCAGAGAGGTTACACCAGTGTTACACAACATGGGCTGACCTCTGACCTCACGCCCAGGGGAAGAACAGGAGACTCCCTCACCCCCTTCACCCCTTTAGACCGACATCCCTGCCCTGGTTCCCACGCTACTGCTACTCACAAAAACAATAAAATGCGGGAACATATACTACTTAATATAAGCAAAATTATCTGCCAACAGAACAGGAAGATTTCACAAAATGTTCTTAAAAAAGTAAAAAAATAAAATAAAATGAGTAAAATAAAAGCCAAATATATCTTAAAATGAGTGCAGTCAGTCAGAAAACAAGCATATATCGCCTTGATTTAAGATATTTAATCTTACTTGCTGCTCAGGGCGGACTCAGAGAAGACGCTTGCTACCAGAGACCATGACATCCTCTCTATGATGCCCTACTCACACTCATCAGTCCACTAACGACCGGTCGGACTATAGGGTAGATGCCGTCATGAGAAAACCTCTATAAGAAGTGAATTGACAGAGAAGGAGAAAGCAAAAAAACAATAAGGTCAGGTCAAGTTCATCAGAATCTGTCTGTCAATGGCAGGACAGGAAAGGATACTGCACCAAAGTTAAGTGAAGGAAGTGAAGAAGGTCCTTGTAGGTGACATTGCCTGG
Organism: Nansenia antarctica; assembly: GCF_963989245.1. Classification (NCBI taxonomy): domain Eukaryota; kingdom Metazoa; phylum Chordata; class Actinopteri; order Argentiniformes; family Microstomatidae; genus Nansenia; species Nansenia antarctica. The sequence goes on from NC_137676.1 coordinate 39,754,754, forward strand.
TTGCCTGTAGGTTGTGTCTGCTCTTTTCTTCCCGGTGCAGAAGCAGAGAGGTTAATAGTGGGGGCAGCTTTGTGCTCTGGGCTCATCTAGGTCCCAGCTGGTACAGTGTGTGTGTGTGTGTGTGTGTGTGTGTGTGTGTGTGTGTGTGTCTGTGTCTGTGTCTGTGTCTGTGTCTGTGTCTGTGTGTGTGTGTGTGTGTGTGTGTGTCTGTGTCTGTGTCTGTGTCTGTGTCTGTGTCTGTGTCTGTGTCTGTGTCTGTGTGTGTGTGTGTGTCTGTGTGTGTCTGTGTGTGTCTGTGTGTGTGTGTGTGTGTGTGTGTGTGTGTGTGCGTGCGTGTGTGCGTGCGTGCGTGCGTGAGTGCGTGTGTGTGTAAGGTTGCGTGAGGCTTATAGTCCTAAGCATGACCGGGCGCTGCTCGTGTGGTGACCAGTAGCAGGTGTTGAGCATCTGAGTATTGTGTTTTATTGTGTTTTTACTTTAGGGTTTAACTCCTAAATGTTAACTGTCATCCTCCTAACTATTGTTGTTGTATGATCACTGAATAATAGAGATCCTTTTTCTATTCGTGGCCCTTTTTTTACCCGGAATATCGCTCTGGGCCTCCACCATTCCCAAGCAATCAGAATTCAGTACACACTGGAATTTCTCTCGGGGCTACAATAGAATCAACAAGCCCCCGGTTTACTTTATGGATAATCCGCTGTCTGGCATATCTATCCTAGATGTGGAGCCTGTCTAAAAACGACGTACAGTATAATGTCAGGTGTTCGCAGACGGATCAGACAACATCTTGGAAGTTCTTGTTTGTTCTTGTTTGCATCCCGTGCAGTCTTTAAAGAATAACATTGAATCGAGTTGCAAGCCTCTATCACTCATCTACACGAACTCAGAGAAGCCTTGTCATCATGGCGGTGACTGAAACTTGGCTGACAGATATGGAAATGGGTTCTTCTCTGGATATTAATGGCTTCGGGACTCTTATTCGACTCGATCGTGACTGTGAGGTAACGGAGGAAGACACAGGAAAGGATTGACAAGCGTTTGCTTGTATATGAACCTCAGATGGCGCAGTAATGTTACTGTCAGAGAACGACTCTGTCTAGCAGAGATAGAGCTTCTACCTCCCGAGGGAATTCCCTCAATTATTCGTCACCGTGGTTTCTAGACATCCTGAAGCGAACGCTGATGTAATATTCAAAGTGACACAGCAACTGCAATCTATCTCATTGGTTTCCCCCCAACTTTATATTGGGCGATTTTAACCACTGCAAATTAAAGGGCAACTTGTCTGGTTTTTATCAGCATGTCTCCTGCCCTACTGTAAACGTTACACTTGTGCTATTATGGTCCTATTAAGGGGGCTTATCTGTCGGTGGACCCCCCCGCTCAGATCATAATGTAGTCCACCTCCTACCGACGTAGAAGACTGTGTCACAACGTGAGCAGATGGTGAAGCGAAGGGGGAAGGTCTGGACTGAGGGCAGTTCCCTTGTCCTTCAGGGGCTGCTTCAAGTGCACGTCAAAGTCTTCCCAAATAATAAACCCTGGGATTCAAAAGAATTGAAAAGTCTGATAAGTCAAAGCAAAGCAAAGCTGCTTGTATTAAAGGTGATGTAACCAAGGAGAGGGAAAATAAGAGATAAGGGCTGAAATTAAGAAAGCTGAAATTATTTACAAAGACAAGATAGAGACAGAGTTTAGAAGCAATAACCCAAGAGCTGCCTGGTATGGCATGAACAAAATGACTGGGTGTTATATCAGAGGGGGAGTAAGGCAGTTAGTATCGATGGTTTTAACTCTGATACAGTTTTAATGACTTTAATGAGTTCTACAGAAGGAGAAAGAGGCCGTGCCCTGGTGAGATCTGTGGCGAGGTGCTTACGACCTGTGCTGAGCAGCCCTGCAATCTTTTTTCATATTATTTGTATGGAATCTCTAGAGCTACAAAAGATAACAGTAATCTGAAAATACTCAACTATTGTCTCTGTCGCCGAGTATATAAACCCAAAGACCTTCAATGACTTTAGACCTGAAGCACTTCCGTCTTTACTTCTGAAGGCTTTTGAGGGGGTGATAAAGAAGGCTGTTCAGCAGCAGCAGGTGCAGGGTTCTGTTGGTCCTCTGGTGTCGAGGTGTCGAGGACGCCGCTGCTGAACTGCCTCTATCCTCACCTTGAGGGCCCCCTGACTCATGCCAGACTTCTTTGATTTTTACTTCTGCCTTTAACACCATGCAGCCTTGCTTGTCAAGAAACTCCTCTTTTTTTATCTTGAAATTAACATTGGATGAATTTGAGACTTTCTGACAGAAAGTGTGAGAGTTGTGTGAGAGGTAATGATGTCCTCTTGATACAAGCTCCACTCCTCCACTGGTTCACCTCAAGGATGTGTACTCTCTCCCCTTCTTTATATTCTTTACACAGATAGCTGTCAGAGCAAGTTTGCAGATGACTCACCTCGTTAGCCTGCTGAAGGGGGGTGGGTGTGGCGGGGGGCACTAGATCATGGGCCGGTCGTTGATGACCAAGGACATGATTATTGATTTTAGGAAGTCAGAACCCTTCCCCAAACTCAGTTATTGAGGGAGCTGAGATTGATTTGTTGGAGAGTTACACATATTTGGGTACTGTGTTTGATAATCGGGTTATGCTTTCATGCTAATGCAGATGCCATTTCTAAGAAGGTACAACAACCATCTGTAAAAATGAATTATTTTAATAATTCACCAAAATGATGGTGTCACCAAAATGATGACTGTGTTCTACAGACCCTTTATTGGTGCTGTCTTTTAGTATTGTGGCATGGTTTGGGAACCTGAATCTGGCCAATAAGAATACGCTTGGTCGGCTAAAGTCATTGGGATGAACCAAGCACAGCTCTCCGACCTTTACGATCGGCAGGTCGTAAGGAAGGCCAAAGCCACATTGGACTGTACGGACCTTCCCCTGCAGAGGGACTTTGAGATTCTACCTTCAGGTAGATAGAGTTCCAACTGTAAAAAAAATCAAAGACTTTTGTTTGCACTGCAATAAGCAGGCTGAATCTGCACAAATTTGCACTAGGCACTTTCCGCGTCCTTTGTCTTCACATGAAGTGATCTTGCGCTGTACTGTGTTGTATTGTATTGTATTGTCTCTGTGTTCTGTCTGGTATGTTGTCTTTTATGTTATATTTATGATGGATTGAACGTGTTTTTAATACCTGGCTGCAACCAAATCTCCCCTAGTGGGATAATCAAATTTGACTTGACTGGACTTAAAACCCTGGCCACATCCTGACGTGCAGCCAGGTAGTACCGGAGGGAGAGGCAGAAGACTCATGTTTAAATCATCAGCTGTGGCCAGGAGGAGGAGGAGAAATGCCCCGAGGGTGGATTTAGAGGGGTACCTGGGTCTCACCTCAGGGTGTGTGTGTGTGTGTGTGTGTGTGTGTGTGTGTGTGTGTGTGTGTGTGTGTGTGTGTCCGTGCGTGCGTGCGTGTGTGTGTCTGAGCCGTAGACTAGCGGCTGGGTGTGTGTGTGTGTGTGTGTGTGTGTGTGTGGGGGGGGGGGTCTGTGATAGGCTGCAGATAGGGGGGCCCCCCAGGGCAGAGCCAGGCCCAGGGCTCAGTCAGGATGGAGCCAATTAACCACATCTCACCTGCAGTCTCACACTGCGACCGGCACACTGGGGGCTCGGCTACAGCCAATTTACTGGCCGGGAGAAGTGTGTGTGAGTGTGTGTGTGTGTGTGTGTGTGTGGTGTGTGTGTGTGTGTGTGTGTGTGTGTGTGTGTGCATGTGTGTGTGTGTGTGCATGTGTGTGTGTGCGTGTGCGCGTGTGTACAGGGATGGGGGTTTTGTTTCTTTTTGTTGAGAAATAGCTATCAAGTTGTTTTCTGACAGAAAGAACATTGGTGTTTTCTGCTCAGATGTCAGCGGGGGCAAATTAGGCATGTTTCCAGACGAGGCAGATTCATCAATGTTGTACGGCTCAGTAACGAACAGTAATGCTATATTTTTCCCCCGCACATGTGGTCTGAAGCCGATCGATCCATACTTTCTCCTGCTCATGTCTTCTCTCCCCCCCTCGCCTCCCCTCCCCTCCCCTCCTCTCCCCTCCCCTCCCCTCCCCTCCCCTCTCCTCCCCCCAGCCTTCGCTGAGCTGCAGACTGACATCAACGAGCTGACCAGTGATCTGGACCGCGCCGGCATCCCCCACCTGGACTACAGAACCTACGCCATGAGGGTCCTCTTCCCTGGCATAGAGGACCACCCTGTCCTCAGAGAACTGGAGGTACGACAGAGAGAGAGGGAGATGGAGGGAGGGAGGGAGGGAGAGAGGGAGGGAGGGAGAGATGGAGGGAGGGGGAGAGAGAGGGAGGGAGGGAGGGAGAGCTGGAGGGAGGGCGGGATGGTGGGAGGGAGGGAGGGAGGGAGCGAGAGATGGAGGGAGGGAGGGAGGGAGGGAGGGAGATAGATAGAGCAGGAGTATGCCCCACTCCCCTGCGGCATGGCTCCAGCAAGACAGATACCCGTGTGTTGCTCTGCCTCTCTGGCCTCACACACACACACACACACACACACATATTCACTCTCTGTCACACACACACACACGCACGCACGCCCGCACACAGGGCAAACGGGGGCCACCGCAGGGTTCCCAGCACGCTGCTATTTCACCCCCCAGCAGCCCCGCTATCAGAAGTAACGAGCTGGGTAATGCCCAATTCTCTGGCAGCACTGGGAGTTCCTCTACTAGGGGAGAGGGTGGGGGGGGTGGAGGGACCACTCCATAGATCTTTTTTTTAATACCACAGCTCTTTCTACCACAGGCCACTCTGTGTGAGGGTATGACCGTTTTATCAGAGATGTTTCGAGAGGGATGGGTGAGAGGCCACTGCCGAGGTCAAAGTCACACGGCCTCTGTTCGCTAAGCGTAATACACAATCAGTGTATTATGTGTCTTTATTTTAGTCTGGGTTCAATTCAACAAATCAAACGCTTAGTTTGGCTTCGTTCTGTCAGACGTTTTGAAATCGTAAGGTTTCTAAAGTGTATCAGGGAGTACATAGCTGCTTTAAAGCAGCTTGAGCCGAGGCTTGCTAGTGGCCGGCTAATGCTCGAAGCCAACTAAAGCATAAGAACTTAAGAATATCCCGCCGTCGCTCTAAATCAGCCCCCTCCTCCCCCTTTTGGCCTCCTAAGTACCAGGGGGGGGAGAGGGGGGTGGACAGTCTGAGGCCCGGTGTCAGCCCTGTCGGAGCCCGGGAGTGACTGTGGAAATGGAAAGCATTTCTTTGGGCCTTGCCACACGCAGTGCTGTGTGGAAAGCCGGCTAATGGAAGCATTGTTACTGTGCCTTTCTTGGACTAACCCTTTGTGCCCTGCCTGTGTGTGTGTGTGTGTGTGTGTGTGTGTGTGTGTGTGTGTGTGTGTGTGTGTGCGTGTGCGTGCGCGTGCGTGTGTGTGTCTGTGTGTTTGTGCGTTTGCGTGTGTCTGTTTGTGTGTGTGCGTGTGCGTGCGTGTGCCTCCGTTCCTGCGTGCGTGTGTGCGTGCCTGTGTGTGTGTGGGTGTGTGCCTGTGCGTGCCTGCGTGCGTCTTGTGTATGTGCCTGTGCGTATGTGTGTATGTGTGCGTGCGTATGTGTGTATGTGTGCGTGCGTATGTGTGCGTGTGTGCGTGTGTCCAGGTCTCGGGCAACGGGCAGCTGAACACAGAGAAGGCTCTGAAGCAGTTCGCCCAGCTCATCAACAACAAGGTGTTCCTGCTGACGTTCATCCGCACCCTGGAGCTGCAGCGCTCCTTCAGCATGCGCGACCGCGGCAACGTGGCCTCGCTCATCATGACGGCCCTGCAGGGCAAGCTGGAGTACGCCACCGACGTGCTGAAGCACCTGCTGTCCGACCTCATCGACAAGAACCTGGAGAGCAAGAACCACCCCAAGCTGCTGCTGCGCAGGTATGGCGGGACCACGCACACACACGCACGCACATACACACGCACGGACGCACGCACACACAGGCGCACACGTCCTGCGTA
>NC_137676.1:39763270-39770770 GCF_963989245.1 Nansenia antarctica
GTATTGATGCACTGTAAGGCCTAATGTCTTCTCTGGCCCTGTGCCGATTTTCTTTTAGTTAAGAGGGTGTATGTAAGCATCGTCGTACTTCAAACACTTCAACCGCCAGCACACGCAGACACTGCAATTCAGCCACACATGCACACACACACACACGCAGTCTGAAGGTGAACACATACATTGGTCTAATAGCTCTCCATCCACAAAGAGCATAATAAAACTAAACACTCGCACATAAAAGCAAATACTCCCTGAAGGCTTTCATTTACGTTTCATGAGGATTTCAGTAAGTGAGTGAGTGAGTGAGTGTGTGTGTGTGTGTGTGTGTGTGTGTGTGTGTGTGTGTGTGTGTCTGTGTCTGTGTCTGTGTGTGCATGTGTGTGAGTCTGTGTCTATGCCTGCATGCGGGTGTGTGTGTGTGTGTGTGTGTGTGTGTGTGTGTGTGTGTGTGTGTGTGTGTGTGTGTGAGTGTGTGTGTGTGTGTGTTGACCACAGGCGTAGGAGTGTGAATGAGGGAGTGAGGTTGCTAAGTGCCTGGGCGGACCGCGGGTCTTGCAGCCAGGAGGGGGCGGTGGGGGGGGGGGGGGCTCTGAATGAGCAGCAGTATGATCTAATGTGGCTGCTCCAGCACTGGGGCCTTAATTATTGAGCCCATCTCCAGCAGGGAGCTCTGTTGAGAAGATGAAGTACGAGATCACCACCAGAGAGAGGAGGTAGAGGGGAGGGGAGGGGAGGGGAGGGGAGGAGTAGAGGAGTCTGTGGGCATTGGTAGGCATAAACCATTGTGGCATGGGTAGGGCTCTCTCTCTGTCTGTCTGTCTCTCTCTCTCTCTCTCTCCCCCCCCCATCAGACCCATCAACAATGATTACCCCTACGCTATACTGTACTTAGTTTAGAGAAAGGTGACTGAAAGGTAAATATTTTGCATAATTACTTCTGTTTGCATGTGTTTGGTTATCTGTGTGCATGTAGAGAATATGTGTGCGCGTGTGTGTGTGTGGTGTGTGTGTGTGTGTGTGTGTGTGTAGAAGCCCGTGGACCATATTCCTCTTTCTCCTCTTAATCAACCTCACGGTCTAACACACCATATAGTTATTACACCGATCTCAAGTACAGAGTATGGCTTCTCCTAATGTCCCGAAACTAAATAAAAAGCTCTCTCTTTTACGCACTCCAGTCAGCCACGGTTAGTGTATTATTTCTGAAGTGTGTTGTCCCTCCTTGTTTGTCTTGAGAATCCTTTTAGACAAGGTCCGCTGCTTCGATGAAGTCTGCTGCCGTCCTTGTCCAGGTCTAAAACAGTTATGGCCCTCCCTGATTTGTATTCCCCTGTATTCGAGGAGTCTAGCACATAAAGTAGAACATTACGTCGCCTTTCTCCCTAAGAGCTTTTTTGAACGAGAGACGTGCGTGTCCCCTGTAAGCTAAGAGAATCTCTCCCATTCTCTCCGGTCCATTTCGTCCATTTGTTTGGTGTGTATTGTGTACCGTGAATAGAGCTTTTTTTTTTTTATGTGCGCTCTCTCTCTCTGCGCTCTCTCTCTCTCTCTCTCTCTCTCTCTCTCTCTCTCTCATACTCTGTAGCCTTCTCTAACTCATTTACTTCCCTTTTTTTACCTGTCCGTCTCTCCATCTTTCTTGTTCGGGGCGTTATGGTTGAACCTGCGCTGAGAGATGTGACACCCACCAGAAGCCCTCTTTCATGACCCTCACGCTTTCTGGATGTGTTGCATAAATCTCTCAGCCTACCCTACGGTATCTCTCTCTCTCTCTCTCTCTTTCTCTCTTTCTCTTTTTTCTCTGCCTCTTTTTATCTCTTTATTCTTTCGTCTCTCTTAATGGACGGATGGAACAGTGGCTCTAACGCCTCCAGACTTTTCACTTTCTTTCTTCTTTGTTGATTCTTTCCTCTCTTCAGCGTTATTTTTTTTTCCAATGACATTTCCGCCCATGCGGCGAGAGACGGGGAACGGGGCGTTATTAGGGAGACTGTTGTCTTTAGCGTTGGCGGGTGGCGCTCTAAGACATTCCGTCGCCTACTAATCTGTCCCTCACAACCTATTTACCCGCATTAGGAGCGGGGAAGATGGAGAATCAAACCTCCCTTAATGGTTCTGGAGGATAATGAAATCCTGATGTTCATTAATGAAACTCAATTAGAGAGAAAAGAGTGGAAGTGGGGGAATGTGGGAGGTGGAGGGGGAGGAGGAGGGAAGGGGGGGGGAGGCAAGGGGGGGGGAGGAGGGAAGGGGGGGGGATGACGACAAAGTGAGTCTCTCCACCGAACCATTCAAAGGCAGAGAGAGAGAGAGAGAGAGAGAGATATTAATGAGACTCAACACGGCCTCGGCAACAAAAGGGTTTTATTTCGTTCTCCGGGACTTGCTGAGCTTATTAAAACGCTTAATAGCTTCCATTAACTTCTTACACACTCTCCGCTCTCATTCAGAGCGAGGGCGGGGGGGCTGGGTGGTGGTGGTGCGAGGGGGGGGGGGGGAGAGTATGGGGGTAGTTCTCTGTGGAGAAGGGCAATTATGTAGGGGAGGAAATGTGGCCAATTGTCCAAAAATACAACATTTGTCAGGTTCAACTGTAGTGGCTCCTCATTATTTTGAGCATTAAGGAAGAACTCTTAAAGAGAGAATTTAAGAGAGATAATACTACGTAGCTAGAGCACAGAGAAGGTAGTGTGTGTGTGTCAGTCACTCTAGAAGAGGGAACAATAACAAATAACAATACACTCCTTCAGCTGTCAGCAGTGATACTCTGCCTCATCCCCCCCCACAGAGTCCCATCCTCTGAACAGTCGCAGCATTGATTGACCGCCAACATTCATGAGGAAATAGCCCCCAGGCTTGGTAGACAGCATCAGAACACCTCCGCACGGCAGCCAAATCAAAGGACTGCGGTGGAGATAACCTCTGGTCTGCTGCGCCACTACAGAGGAGTAGTGTTGTGTGTGTGTGTGTGTGTGTGTGTGTGTGTGTGTGTGTGAGTGTGTCTGTGTCTGTCTGTGTGTCTGTGTCTGTGTGTGTGTGTGTGTGTGTGCGTGTGCCCGTGCACGTGTACAGACTGTGTCTGTCTGTGTGAGTGTGTCTGTGTCTGTATCTGTGTGTGTATTTGTGTCTGTGTCCGTGTCTGTATCTGTGTGTGTGTCTGTGTCTGTGTCTGGTATGTGTGTGTGTGTGTGTGTGTGTGTGTGTGTGTGTGTGTTTGTCTGTGTGTGTGTGTGTGTGTGTGTTTGTCTGTGTGTGTGTGTGTGTGTGTGTGTGTGTGTGTGTGTCTGAGCCAGTGTACCTCAGTGTTCATCCAGTGTATTTGATCGGGAGAACGAGCTACTTTCTCCTGCTCCGTCCGACCACATCAACAGGATCAGTCCTGGACTCCATTCGCAAGTCTTTCTCTCATTGCTTCCAAACGCAATTATCTCCCCCTAATCACGATAATCTGCCGTCCATTCAGACCATCAGTAGGTGTAATCATCCTCCAGGCTCCATCCAGCACGGCCCTGACACTGAGGCCAAGCAGAGAAACGGACGGGGCCTGTTTAATACCTGGCTGTTAGGCTCCCCCACACCTAATGCCTTCTCGGCTATAGCACATCCATGACCCAACCACCCCCGGCCGCACCCCCTACCACGCTCACCGTAATCATAGTCATTTCCCCCCACGCATTAAGAGAGTCATTTTCTCGACGCACCGCAGAGTAAATTGGCTCCGGTGTACAGCCTTGTGTGCGAGTCACTGATGGAGGGGCCTGGCCGAGAGGCTGGAGGGGGGGGGGGGGCTGTTACGGGCCAGGTGGCCAGGTGACAGTCACGCCCGAGCCAGCAGGCGATAAAGCTCGTAAACCGGTACCTAGGGAAAGAGGGGAAGGCGAAGGGGGGTTATTAGCGATATTAGCATGGGTAGCATCCTGGTAGGTTAGCTTGCGGGTAATGACAGTGTTAGCGGACACACGGCTAGCGTTAGCGTGTAATAAAACAAACAAAGCTGGACAGGTTGTGTTTATTCGTGGAGAAGGGCAGGAGGGGGGGGGGGGATTGTGGGGTTTTGAGAGATGGAGGGGAGGAAAAGAGGAAGGGGGGGAGGGAGTTGTGTTGTTGAGCTTTCCCAGCACGGCGGCGGCAGCCCTGTGATGGCGAGGCGGAGGGGCGTTGGTATTCAGGAGAGCTGCTGGTCCTGTGGAGCAAGCATACACCAGTAACCCTTTCATCTATGTTTCATGCTCCTTAACCACTCCCGCCTGGGTGTGTGTGTGTGTTTTTTGTTCTCTCTCTCTCTCTCTTTCTATCTCCCTCTCACTCTTCCTCTCTCTCTCTCTCTTTCTTTCTCTTTCTATCTCTCTTTCTCTCTCTTTCTTTCTATCTTTTCCACTCTCCTTCTCTCTTTCACTCTCTTTCTATCTCTCTTTCTCTCTCTTTCTATCTCTCTCTCTCTTTCTCTCTCTTTCTCTCTCTCTTCTGTGTTTTATCCTTTATTCTCTTTGAAATTACACAGAGGCTTTCTGGGAAATGAAGAGATGAGTGTTTTTCTGTGTCTTCTGCAGAGGAAGGGGGATGAGAGAGAAGTAAAGAGAGGGAGAAGGGTGAAACATCAGAGAGAGAGAGAGGAATAGAGAGCGAGAGAGAGAGAGAGAGGGATGGATGGATACTTCCATCACCCTCTCTCTCTCTCTCTCTCTCTCTCTAGTCGACAGTGTCTGGAGGTCACTGCACACTTGTGCTATTTTCATGCCCAATCAACCCCAGCATCTCTCTGAGTGGCTGTGAAGGGGGTGAGGTGTCGGGCAGGGGGGGGGGGGGGGGGGGGGGCAGGGGGGGAAGGGGGGGCGGGTGTGTGTGACAGACAGCCCTCCTCTCTCTGAGCAGCCGCGGCGTCTCACAGTTGATACCGATGATGCCGGTGCGTTCAAGAGGGCAAACAGTCACACTCCAGTCACACTCACTCTCCACGCCGCACAGACACGTCACAGGAACAGGTTGTTGGGGAGAAGACTGTTGATCTACCGTAAGAAAAACAACAACATTCTTTTCTTTTTTTTCTCTCTCCCCCTCCTTTGTTTCAGGACGGAGTCTGTGGCAGAGAAGATGCTGACCAACTGGTTCGCTTTCCTTCTTCACAAGTTCCTCAAGGTGAGCGAAGTACACATGGTGAAGTGCACATGGTGAAGTGCACATGGTGAAGTACACATGGTGAAGTACACATGGTGTAGTACACATGGTGAAGTACAAACGATTTAGCAGGAGTATGTGTCCGCCTGTGTTTGTGTGTGTGTGTGTGTGTGTGTGTGTGTGGTGTGTGTGTGGTGTGTGTGTGTGTGTGTGTATGTGTGTGTGTATGTGTGTGTAAGCGGCCAAGTGTGGGTGGTGGGTGTGTGTGTGTGTCCAAGTGTGTGTGGTGGGTGTGTGGGTGGTGTGTGTGAGCGTCCCAAGTGTGTGTGAGTGTGTGTGTGTGTGTGTGTGTGTGTGTGGAAGCATCCAAGCGTCCAAGTGTGGGTGTTGTGTGTGTGTGCGTGTGCGAGTGTCCAAGTGTTTGTGTGTGTGTGAGTGTCCATCCATGTGTGTGTGTGGAAGCGTCCAAGTGTCCAAGTGTGGGTGGGTGGGTGTTTGGGTGGTGGGTGGTGGGTGGTGGGTGGTGCGTGGTGCGTGTGGTGTGTGAGGTGGCAGAGGGGGGACATGTGGTGGTGTCATATGCCCAGCCTGGTCCCCCTCACCCCCCTCCTCCACCACTTCCTGACATTCAAACAGACCAGGCCGCTGCCAAGCAAATGGCCCACGGTCGGACCCTGCCAGCGCTGCTCAGATGAATAATGCAGGACAACACTCATGTGGTCGGGCCGCGCTGCCCGGGGCCATACGGCGTGACTCACTCCCCGTTAGTCATCTGAACCACCAACGTGGCTCGCTTGTTGCTCATCTCCGCAGTGTGTGTGTGTGTGTGTGTGTGTGTGTGTGTGTCCGTGTGTGTTGTTGGTCTCTCACACCCTCTCACTCTCTCTCTCTGTGTGTGTGTGTGTGTGCGTGTGCCCGTGTGTGTGTGTGTGTGTGTGTGTGCGTGTGCCCATGTTTGTGTGCGTGCGTGTGTGTGTGTGTATCTGCGTCCGCAGGAGTGTGCTGGGGAGCCTCTCTTCATGCTGTACTGCGCCATCAAGCAGCAGATGGAGAAGGGGCCCATCGACGCCATCACAGGGGAGGCGCGCTACTCCCTCAGCGAGGACAAGCTCATCAGGCAGCAGATCGAGTACAAGACCCTGGTCAGTCCCTCTCACCTCACCTCACGTTTATTCGTATTTATTTGCAACGCTAAAGTGCTTTACATAAGACGTTGAAAGACGTTACACATGTTACATGTGTTCATTAGACATTACACGTAAGTAAATCGGTATTACTGTAAAAATGATCGTTATTACGTTTAAGTTAAACAAATTGTTGAAACAGTTCAAAACCTCATAACAAAGTTTTAAAGTGTTGAAATAAAAAGAAAAGTGTACACACACACACACACACACAGCCACACACAGTCAGACACACACACACACACACACACACGGCCACAACATGACACCACTCTGATTGCTCTGGTAGGGAAATGTGGCTCATTACGTGCTAAGACCCCACCAGAGCTGCAGATTGGTGTCCCGCCGAAAGTGTGAAATTAGATTTTTCGGACGCCGGCGAGCACGGAAGTGGTCTCTTAGAGCTCCTGCCACGCTCCGAGCAGACGCCTAATGAGAGAGGCCCCTCCGCAGGGACCCACACGTCCAGAGCGTGACAGGACCCCTCTCTCTCTCTCTCTAACCTCTCCTCCCCCTTTTTTTCTACCCCTCTCTTCTCTTATTTTCTCTCTCTTCTCACTCCCCCCTCCCCTCTACACGCCTTCTCCACACCCCTGGCGCTTTGCTTTCCTCTTTTCCCTTTTTTACCCTTTTCCTCCTCCCCTCTCTCTCTCTCTCTCTCTCTCTCTCTCTCTCTCTCTCTCTCTCTCTCTCTCTCTGTTATGATTTATGCCCTCTATCCATCATCCCCCCCTCCCTCCTTCCGCTCCTATCTTCTCTCCTCTCTCTTTCTTCTTCTTGCTTCCCCTCCTCTCCTCCCTTTCCCCCTCTCTCTCTCCCCTCCTCCCTGACCTCCCCTACTCCTCTTCTCTCTCTCCTCCCTCCCTGTCTCTCTCTCTCTCCTCTCCTCCCCCCCCCTCTCTCTCTCTCTCCTCCTCTCCAGATCCTGAACTGTGTGAACCCGGACAATGAGAACAGTCCAGAGATCCCCGTCAAGGTGCTGAACTGTGACACCATCACCCAGGTGAAGGAGAAGATCCTGGACGCTGTCTACAAGAACATGCCCTACTCCCAGAGGCCCCGCGCCGTGGACATGGACCTGGGTATGACACCCTTTACACACGCACACACACACACACGCACACACACACACACACACACACACACGTATGTGTATGTCCAGTCACTATAGTAGGAGGGACCTTGAGGATGTTGTTGCCAG
>NC_137676.1:39779065-39796565 GCF_963989245.1 Nansenia antarctica
ATCCCGTAAAGATCTGTGAACAAAGACTGTGAATATTATGAACCCAGCTGGAAAACGGTGTCCCAGATTGAACATAATATTATGTACATATTATATCCTGCATTATAACCTATAATATAGAGGCTAGATTAACGGATTCCACCAATCAAGGGGGGGGGGGGCTCGACTATGGTTCGTTGACCAATGGAACGAGGCCATGCCTGCTACTTAGCCCTGCCGGAACAACGACACGCACCCACCCAGCCCCCCCACCCCCGTAGTTCGGTACACCGCCTCGTTAGCCCGCGCTAATGTGGAAAACGGCGGAACCCGGGAGTTTAGCAGATGCTGACGACTCTGGCGGAGCGAGAGAGACAGAGACCAGTCTGAGAAGTGGTCCCAGTCACGTAGGCTTAAAGGGCTGAAACGGAACCCCCCCCGTGAGGAGGTGTATTTGATGTGGTGTGGCCAGGTCGAGGCGGTCTGCGTCAGCCATCTGGCTCTGCCTCAGAGCTCAGCTCAGATCAATAGGAGACATCAGACGGACCCCGAGAGCCTTTAGAGAGACGGACAGAGAGAGAGAGAGAGAGAGAGAGTCAGGGATGGAATGAAGAATGGGGCTCTCTCCTCCGCTGTGTCCTCCCCTCCCCATCACTGTCAGTTCTTCCCCTCACCTGTGTCTCTGTCTGTCTCATCCTGTCCCTCCCCTCACTCTCACTCTCTCTATTCTCTCTCTTTCTCTCTCTCTGCTCTCTCTCTCTCCTCTCTCTTTCTCTCTCTTGCGGTCCCTCTCTGTACATCTGTCTCTCTTTATTCTTGCCAAACCCCTTCTGTTCCTGTAGTTCTCATCCTCTCCCTCCCTCCCTCCCCCCTTTCTCTTTTTCTCTCTCTCTCTCTCCTCTCTCTCTCTCTCTCTCTCTCTCTCTCCTCTCCTCCCTCTCTTTTTCTCTCTTGCGGTCCCTCTCTGTACATCTGTCTCTCTTTATTCTTACCAAACCCCTCCTGTTCCTGTCGTTCTCATCCTCTCCCTCCCTCCCTCCCTCCCCTCGTTCTCTCCCTCCCTCTCTCTCTCTCTCTCTCTCTCTCTCTCTCTCTCTCTCTCTCTCTCTCTCTCTCTCTCTCTCTCTCTCTCTCTCTCTCTCTCTCTCTCTCTCTCTCTCTCTGAGATGATGACAGTAAGGTGGTGGCATGTTCTGTTGTGCAGAGGAGACATGCCGGTGGGAAGCCTGTGGTTCTCGTTCCGCCTCTCCACCGGGGGCTCCAAGACCCTTTTTTTCCCCCCTTCCTGTTATTTCCCTAACGGTCCGCAGGAGTGACGGGAATGACAATGAGCAACATCATCACGGAAGCATCTCTCTCTTTCTTAACACAAGAGCCCACTCTGGAGAGGCAGCCAACAGGGCTTTTAGAGCACCAGGATGGAGAGAATGTGACAGGGACAATGCCAGGGGGAGGGGAGGGGAGGAGGAAGGAGAGGGAGGGAGAGGAGAGGAGGAGATGTCATGTCTCGGGTGTGAAGATGTGTTCACATCTTGGAAAGAGGCAGCGAGTGACAAACCAAGGGGGTTGGCCAAGTCTCTCCACATCACAGACCATACAGTACAACAGTACAACCCCGCTATCTGTGACTCGCTGTTCCTATGACCCCCAGGCCCCCCCGCTGTGGGTTGGAGATGTTCTGATCAAAGCGCTTTTCTTTGATGTGTTGTTTATTTTCGTCGTCCTTGTCGTTGCAGGTGTCAGACCGCTGTGTGGTGGCTTTGGTTCCCAAACAGACGTCTTCGTACAACATCCCTCCCTCCGCCAGCATCTCCCGTACCTCCATCAGCAGATATGGTAAGTACCTTTTAAGTGGACGCCCCCCCCCCCCCGCCCTCCACTGGTCCTCAGGATCTGTAGAAACAGCAGTCAATAGACGTACAGTACAACAAACGCCACACTATCGCGATGATAATGAGGCGAACAAGGGGTAAACACAGAGGGAGAACTGAGAGTGCATTGTTAAATATTGTTCGTGCTAATGGGGTGAGGGCTGACCTGATGCACATGAAAAATGTTCTTTTTTTATGATGCTGGTTTATGACGCCGTGTTACTCTGACCTGATTCACAAACAAAGACCTCGTATAAATTCATATGCAGCGTCGCCTCTGAAAAAGCCAATTTCCCCTCTCCCTCCTAGCGTCGGCCAACCCTCCTCTCCTTTTGCTGCAGAGGCTTTGTTTACAGTCCTCTCTCTCTCTCTCTCTCTCCCCCCTGACTGTGTGTATGCGCCGCAGTTTACTTTACAGCCCAGACACAGCTCTGGGGGAACTGCAGGGGTGGCAGAAGGATGGAGGGATAGTGAGAAATGGAGACAGAGAGAGAGAGAGGAATAGAGTAGGGCCATTGGGAGGCAGGAAGAGATGTTTGTTTTGTAGGTAAAGTATAATAATGAAGAAGCCAGACTGCCTGGAGCCAAGATGCAATGGGCCGATACGCAAACAGACATTCACACAAAAACACACACTCATTCAGACACACGCGCACACACACACACACACAGACACACACACACACACACACACACACACACACACACGCACACAGACACACACACACACACACACACACACACACGCACACACACATACACACACACACACACACACACGCACACACAAATTAGCTCTTCTGGTGGCACTCCCAGGGTGAGCCACAGGGCGCCCCATCTGGTCCTGTGCCCGACACGCACGACACCACTACGCCCAAAGGCTACTTGTGATGGCAGATTATTCACTGTGAACGATACGTCAGAGTACAAACGATTCACTGTGAGCGACACTAACTACAGAGCACACACGGAACTCCAAACTGAACCTGTCCAATTATCATTAGGGCCAGGATCGCTCTCGTGGTCGCCAGGAGACACGGTCAAGTGAGCCAGCGAAACGGACATACTGTACACCTCCAACTATTCACACTTCTCATTGGCTAATAACAAAACCCAGTAGATTTCACCTCAACCAATCAGACAAACGATGGGTTCGGGTTAGGGTGTTCTACAGTTTGTGTAATGATGGGCTATGAACTAATAATACTACTGCAGTACATCAAAATTGTGATATCTATGATTTTGGAGAGCACTCAGTCTACTCATAAATCATAAATCGCAAACCACATTGTGAGTGTGTAGAGATGCAGGAGGAACCAGCAAAATAGCAATAAACCATGTATCACACTGCAATATAGTCTAGGAACGTCAACCCTCTAAACTAAACGCATTATTATTATTTCCGGGCTGTGTTTTTCATCAATGCCTACAGTGCTGCAACCAGCGAGCGATGACACGCTCTGAATATGAGTTTTTGTCAGGTTTTTTTCCGAAAGGGGGGCCACTTCAATCTGTTTTATTACAAAGAGTTTTCGTTGAATATTTTACCAAACTCATGAAATATCAATGAGGCGGTGAACGTAGGGGGCTCTCGTTCCTCTTTTTTGTCCGTCTGTGTGTCTTGCGTTGCGGCGGTGGTGGGTGGCGGGGGGGGCGGGCAGGAGGTTTTGTGCGGCGCATAGAAAGCAGACGCTCCGCTGGCACCACGCGGTCCCCCATCAATCATAGGCTGGCGCAGCGGGCGCAGCTGTGCCCAGACACCCGCTGATTGATTCATATCAATTTAACGTGCAGCACTTAGCATCTCGCCTCAATTACCCTGCCAGCACCCCTCCACCCCCACTCCCCCCCCCCTCCCCCCCTCCCTCCCTCCCTCCCTCCCTCCTCCCCCCCACTCACTCCCCCCTCCGGCCCAAAATAACCCACAACACACTCTCACACTCTGGCACCGTCTGTCACTGTAATAGAGTCGAAGACTAAGGGGAGTAATCTCCTACCTGGGTGAGGAGAGGAGGGGGCGGGGAGATGGGGGGGGGGGGCATGGAAACAGGCTAAAGAACCAGCAGGGAACCGCCACTGGCTTAAGATGGGATTTGAGACCTCAATTCACCCCTTTGTAAACCTCCCCCCACCCCCACCACTCCCCTTTCCCATCCCTCCAAGCCCCTCCAAGGTCCCCAGTGGCCACCCCGGAGATGCCTGTCCTTTTGAAAAAAATCCCACTTAGAAGGCCGTAAGTCACCGGGGCGACGCAGGGCTTGGTTGTCGCCGATTGTCCTTTGAAGCCAGGCGAGGGAGATCCACGCTGATCCCCTGCTGGTGCCCCACTCAGCCACCAGGAAGACAGGAACACTCGTTAGGGAGACAGAAGACGACCGAGCGGCCATTCCGTAGCGTCAAAGGGGGGAAAAAACAAGATGGTGGGGTGGGGGGGGGGGGGGGGGGGGGGGGAGGGAGAGAGGATGGCTGGAGTGCTTAACTTATTAAGAGAACGTTTGATGCATCGATTGGGGCCTGCGACATGAGACGCTTTCATCAACGTGGCGTTCGGCACAAATGGTGTCTGGGAGAAAGAAAGAAGAAGAAAAAAAAGAGACAATTATGAAGGCTTTAAAAAGGAACCACGGAGGGAGAGGGAGACTCTCATTCAGAGTCAGGGATGATAGGATATGAGGAGAGAGAGAGAGAGAGAGAGAGAGAGAGAGAGAGAGAGAGAGAGAGAGAGGTCCTGGCAGGTCCCCCCTCCCCCACTCCCTGGACTTAATGAAATATTAGAGAAGGTGTAGCGCTCTTTTCATCCTTCTTGTGAGAGGGAACTCCTGCGCTCCATAGGGGCCCACGCAGACCGACGGGACAGCAGCCTTTATTCCCCTCCAGCGTCGTGCTCTAATATGAAATTATCCAGCTCTGCAGTTTCCTTTGCTGTGGGGTTTAGAGGAACAAGAGCTCTGGGGTTTCAGCTTTGTAATGAGCTTCAGAAGAGAAGAGAAAAGTTGGAGAGACAGTGTGTGTGCGTGTGTGTGTGTGTGTGTGTGTGTGTGTGTGTGCGTGTGCGTGTGTGTGTGTGTGTGTGTATGTGCGTGTGTGCACACGCGTGTGTGTGTTTGTGTGAGTGTGTGTGCGCGTGTGTGTCTGTGTGTGTGTGTCTGTCATCTTCGCTAGCGACGGACTGCCATAAGCAAGTAAATGTGTGTGTGTGTGTGTGTGTGTGTGTGTGTGTGTGTGTGTGTGTGCATGTGTGTGTGTGTGTGCGTGTGTGTTTGCGTGTGGCTTGCTGACCAAATTTCTCTCTCTCCCTCCCTCCCTCCCGCCCTCCTCCTTCCCTCTCTCCCCCCCCCCCCCCCTCTGCAGACTCTTCCTTCAGGTACACTGGTAGTCCAGACAGCCTGCGCTCCCGTGCCCCTATGATCACCCCAGATCTGGAGAGCGGGGTCAAGGTATGGCACCTGGTCAAGAACCACGAGCACGGGGACCAGAAGGAGGGCGACCGCGGCAGCAAGATGGTGTCTGAGATCTACCTCACCAGGCTGCTCGCCACCAAGGTACTACCAACACACACACACACACACACACACTCTCTCTCTCTCTCTCTCTCTCTCTCTCTCTCTCTCTCTCTCTCTCTCTCTCTCAAACTCATCATACTCTACCTAGCGAAGCCCGGGGGACAACAAACAGATGACTCAGTCACGGTGGTTTGTTTTTACAACCCACAACAAACTTTGGATGTTTATTCCTTCAGCATCTGCCTAGGGTATGTGATCAGAGTGTGTGTTGCTGTCCTGGTGTGTGTTGTGTGTGTGTGTGTGTGTGTGTGTGTGTGTGTGCGTGTGTGTGTGCTTGCGTTTTTAGTTTTTTTTTCTTCTGTCTGACCTGGTGTGTGTGTGTGTGCGTCGTCCCATCCCAGGGTACGCTGCAGAAGTTTGTGGACGACCTGTTTGAGACGCTGTTCAGCACGGTCCACCGGGGCAGCGCCCTGCCCCTCGCCATCAAGTACATGTTTGACTTCCTGGACGAGCAGGCGGACAAGCACAGCATCCATGACACGGACGTGCGCCACACGTGGAAGAGCAACTGGTGAGGGACAGAGTCTCACAGGCCATATCAGAGACTGGGGAGGAGGAGGAGGGGGGCGGGGTCATAAAACACAGCAACCAACTCAAGTCGTGACTCACTAGCTCATCAGAATGCACTGTGCAGGGTTCCGTGTCACAGCCAGAGTTTATGAGGCTCACCAGCTCCTCTCATCCCTGTAAAGCCCACTCATCCCTGGGTTTGTGGCCCCTCAGTGAGAGTGGATAGTGACTTACGTTGTCATCTCATCTCTCTTTCTCTCTCTCTCTCTCTCTCTCCCTCTCCCCCTAGCCTCCCTCTGCGTTTCTGGGTGAACGTGATCAAGAACCCCCAGTTCGTGTTCGACATCCACAAGAGCAGCATCACGGACGCCTGTCTGTCCGTGGTGGCCCAGACCTTCATGGACTCCTGCTCCACCTCGGAGCACCGCCTGGGCAAGGACTCGCCCTCCAACAAGCTGCTCTATGCTAAAGACATCCCCAACTACAAGAGCTGGGTGGAGAGGTGAGACACGGAAAAACAATAACACAAATAAAGTTGGAATTGGAATACAAAGTCAAGCCGAGGAGGACAAGAATTTTAACTGAAACTACTGTCCAATGCCCCCACCAAGTCCTTGTCCCTTGTCCTAACCCAAAACCTCCACCGTAAACCGAGAAGAGGGGTAGAAGGAGAAGGTTCCTGTACAGGAACCAAAGTCTGTCTGTCTGTCTGTCTGTCTGAGGCACACATCCATACCTACCCCTCCTAAAGACTGTGTTGATGCTGTGATGCAGGGTGTCATTCATGTACTGTACAGTGTTTTGAGTATACAATACCTAGTAGTGTAAGTAGCCAGTGCACTCGTCAAAAGAATACAAGGGTGTACTAGAGCCTACAGGTTCTGGTGATTGGGGCTCTATGTATATTTGAGGCTCAATGTCGCCCCCTGTGTCCGTCCCCAGGTACTACTCCGATATCAACCGGCTACCGGCGATCAGTGACCAGGACATGAACGCGTACCTAGCTGAACAGGCCAGGCTCCACGTCACAGAGTTCAATATGCTGAGCGCCCTCAACGAGATCTACTCTTACGTCAGCAAGTACAGCGAAGAGGTGGGTACTCCTGTACACACACACACACACACTCACACACGCATACCCGCGACACACTAACTCACTCATTCCCCATAAAGTCTTCGCTTCGAAAGCTCTCCGCTTGGCCGTTTCCCGACCTCATTTGGTTTCTTCCCCATGCTTCCCTCGGCCCCATTAACACTAGAAGCGCCCCCCCCAAAAAAAGAATCTTCGAATTTCAGGACCCTCCTTTCATGACTTTTCCTAGACATGTGCGTTTTACCACCCAGTTTGTTTATTCGTTTATTTGACAGGGACAATGCACAATACATATATTGCGCCAGATATAGCTCAGAGCTAATTTTCATCTGTAGTCCCTGGGGGAAGGGGAACTTACAGTATCCTTACATTTTGAAAATCAGACCAGGATAAGCTAGTATGAAGCTATTTTGCAGTATTTCTGTGGACTTGCGTTCACCTTTGCCGCCATCTTTTTTTCTCCAAGGATGCAATGCTCTTCCATATCATGCTTGTCTTTGCTGCTTAGTGCCCTACAGGGCCTGTCAGACTGCTAGCGGGCGTGGCGGGTGGGGTGGGGGTAGCAGCCGTGTACGGTAGACAGAGGACAGACAGAAACAGGCGCCTGTACAAGCTCTCAGCATGCTGGTCCATCCCCCGAGCAGGGCCTGGGGAACACAGCAGCCCGGGTGTTCTCTCTCTGTAGCCCTCATGAGCTGAATCACAGGCAGCGGCCGTGTTGTCAGATCACTGGGAGTAGAGGGAAGAGAGAGAGAGAGGGGTGGAGGGGGGAGGGCTGAGAGAGAGAGAGAGAGAGAGGTTTGTATTATGGAGACATTCTGCCTGTAATGTCAGCTCCTCCTTCGGGAGCCATTAGTCTGACCTTTTATATTTGACCACATTCAGCCCATTCAGAGCTAGCTAGACCTCTCTCTTCTCTCTCTCTCCTCTCTCTCTCTCTCTCTCTCTCTCTCTCTCTCTATTTCATTTCCCTCCCCACGCTCTACGCCGCCTGCAGCTCCCCTCTCTTTCTACCACTCAGACTCCTCTCCTTTACTCCTACTCACTCCATCTCTCACTTTCTTCCCACTTTAGTCTCCTCTCACATCTCTCACTCTTTCCCCACCCCTTCTCTTTAACTCAGTCTCTCTCTCTCTCTCTCTCTCTCTCTCTCTCTCTCTCTCTCTCTCTCTCTCTCTCTCTCTCTCTCTCTCTGACACACACACACACACAAACACAGACACACACACACACACACACACACACCTCCCCCTTGTTTCTCCTCCTTCCCTCTCCTCCTCTCGCCTCCTCCTTATCACCACCCGCGCTCCTACTCTTGTTTGTTCATGTGCAGCCCCTTCACAAGGGCCAGTGCGGCAGGCTAACCGAGCTAGCGCAGTGCTTAAATGGATTTGGGAGGGAAAATAATGGCAGAGTGGAGTGGAGCCGCACCTGCAATACAGCACTGCAGATTAATAATGGATTGCTATCGGGGGGGTACGCGACAATGAGGAGGAGGAGGAGGTGGCTCGGGAAGTTTGGCTCTGCCAGCCTCTAAGAGCACTTAAGCAGATGAGAGGGAGACGGAAGGCTGCAGGGCGGACAGGCGGGCAGGGCACTCTTCACCGGAGGACACGCTGACAACAGACCTTCACTACGCTACGCTACACTGCAAAATAGGAGCAGCTTTTCCGCACGCTTTTCACACAGCAAGGGTTTTAGAGCAATGCGCAACGATGGTGTTAGCACGATTCCCCCACACAGCAATGGTGTTAGCACGATTCCCCCACACAGCAATGGTGTTAGCATGATTCCACCACACAACGATGGTGTTAGCATGATTCCACCACACAACAATGGTGTTAGCATGATTCCCCCACACAACGATGGTGTTAGCATGATTCCCCCACACAATGTCGTAGGAAATGTGACATTCCCGGGCGGGTGGGGGGGGGCCGTGCAATACAGTAGCATCCCTAATAAACCATTCCTACGACCTTGATAAACCAATTAGAATTCTGTTTCCATGGATATAAGCCCTTTATAAACGAGCTACTACTGTAAGAACATTACTCTGGCAGCCTTTGAGGATAGCCTTTGTCCAACAAGCCACTGTTAAAGAAAAGGAAAAATCAACTGCACTCACACATGCACTGACACACACTCAAACACACACACACACATACACGCACACACACACAGACACATAGCCCATCTGTCCTCCCAGAGAGCAGGGAGAGAGACAGGAAAGACTGATCCATTAGTGATGACTCATGCAGCCATTGATCCGTGGCCGGATGAAGAGCCTTCCTATTGACTGTGTGTGGCCGTGCCATGGCCCATATGGATTTGATTTTTCGCTATTTTCTTTTTTTTTCAGCACCCCTGTTTGATATTCACATTTTAAAAAAATCAGCCTGACACTGCACAGCGGGGGAGAGACCCTGTCTGCCTCCTCTTTGAACAAGATTTGACAAATGCCAAATTTACAGAGGGGAGGGGAGGAGGGCGGGGGGGGGGGGGGCACAAGATGAAACAGGCAAAGTGCATTTCGCAAGTTTTGATTCCTCGATTTTGTGCCACTGTCTACGACGACAGAGAACAAGTCATATCTTCTCTTTAATGTTATGTATTCATACGACAACCAAGCAGCACACGCATATATCCTAAAAGACCGGGTTGGGTATGCAGGCTGGACCGTAAAACATAGCCTGGACCTTTCAAATACTATGATGGCCGGTGTCGTCTCTTCATCATTGAGTTAACATCGACTGTGGAGGTTGGCTCTGTTTCAGAGAACGACTCCAGCGTTTCCAGCAATTGCGTAGTATGCATTCTCTGTGTTTATTCCTGGGGGGTTTTGGGAGTGACAGTTAACTAACGCTGTTGTCCTCCGTACTGTCCTTTCCGCCCAGATCGTCGCCGCCCTGGAGCAGGACGAACAGGCCAAGAAGCAGAAGCTGGCCTACAAGGTGGAGCAGCTGATCTCAGCCATGTCCCTGGAGAGCTGAGAGAGACAGCCTTGGGAAGACAGGAATGTCTTGGGACAGGACAGGCCGGTGGTGATGTCCTCCTCCCTCCACCCCCCGACCCAACAAGTTCCCCCGCCTCTCACCGCCGAGGGGGCGGTAAAAACACCACAGACCCCGGGACTTCTTCTTCTTCTTCTTCTTCTCATCCACAAACAGACAAACAAACAAATGAAACAACCAGTTTAGTTTTCCTTGTTTTCTCTCATGCCGTGTCGCCGGTGTCTCTCAGAGAGCCTCTGTCTGTTGAGGACCAGTGACAGAGGCTCTGGAGACAGAACCATGACACAACTGCTGAGGCTACATGGCATCGGTTTAATTTTTTTCAAAGGACACGTTTTTGGGTTTGACTGGAAAACTGGTGTGTGTGTGTGCGCTTGTGTGTGTGTGTGTGTGTGGGGGTAGTACTGACGAAGGACGTTGAGAGACAGAAGGAGCATATGGGAGAGGCAGATACACTCCCTGCTCTGCTGGAAACACACATTAGAGAGTGAGAGAGAGTGGGAGAGAGAGAGAGAGAGAGAGAGAGAGAGAGAGAGAGAGAGAGAGAGAGAGAGAGAGAGAGAGAGAGAGAGAGAGAGAGAGTGTGTGAAATAGAGAGAGAGAGAAGGAAGAAAAAACTTCTCATGTTTGATTCCAGAGATATTGTCACGGAGTTTGCTTCCAAATTTTATTTTTGTATGTGTACATTTTAATCTTATCAGTTGCAGTTGAAAAACATTTGCCTCATGTCACATGAACGTTGTTGTATAAAGGCATCCCTCAGTTGTGTATAACGCGCCATCGGGTTGGCGTGACGATAAAACAGACATGGCGGCTCACGTCTACTCCAGCTCTGCTCCTCCTCAGACCTGACCAACGCGCCACAGAATGATATTCTAAATTATATGGACAAAAAAAAAAACTGTTGTTTATTACCCATCAACAGTGTAAAGGAAAATGCCGAAATACATCTGCATCATTGTCTTGGGGAGCCAATGGAACTCCACCATCCCGATGAGAGGGCGGGGGGGCTGGGGGGTGTAAAAGTTCAACCAGCATGCTTGTGGGTACTCTAAACCCTGGACCCTGTGTTTGAAGAAGAGCTATGGGGGGGGGGGGGGGGCCTACAATGTGTTGAGAGGAAAAAGGACGACAACAACCAGCACCACACTGGTGTAACTGTAACTCCAAGACTCTCTCCTCAGCAGTAATCTCGTTCCCAGACCCTTCCGCCCAGCCTGGGGACGAGGTTACGTCAGCAGTAACGTCATCTGTGTGTGTGTGTTCTGTTTGATACATGTCGATGTACAGTACAGTATGTGAATGTACAAATGCAGATGTGTTTGGGGGGGGGGGTTTGAGGGGATTTTTTTTTTTTTTCCAACTTGAAAGGAGTCAGTTGAACTGTGCTCCCCGGTGAGGTCGATGTGAACATGTCTATTCATCCCTCCGTCCAAGGCCCTCTTAACCCGTTTACCCCCTCACCCGTTTACCAGATCATTCTCTACTATAAGAGGGTGTGTGTACTGTACTGTCTGTATGGTAGCCGTGACTGCGCTGCTCCTAACGTCCAACTACCAGTTACTGGAGACTAGAGTAGAGTCCTGCCAAGCTAAGGACTGAGGCCACTGGCAGTAGTGAGAAAAAAATAAACACTCCATTATATAACCACTGTTTGTATCGCTTTGGGGATTTGATCCCCCAAAAAAATAA
The DNA here is from genome assembly GCF_963989245.1 of Nansenia antarctica. Lineage (NCBI taxonomy): Eukaryota > Metazoa > Chordata > Actinopteri > Argentiniformes > Microstomatidae > Nansenia > Nansenia antarctica. The sequence continues at coordinate 39,790,785 of NC_137676.1, forward strand.
TGTATGTGTAACTTGCATGCATCGTATCGCGTCAGAAGTGTTTTTTCAAAAAGGTCCATCTTTGTTTTTGTTTTTTTGTTTTTCTTTCAAGTGCCAACGGGATCACGCTGGTGCGGATGGGCTAAGACGCTAGCTGACGTTAGGTTTCCTTACCCAAAACGACCAACCGACAATGTTCCGACTACGGAAGCCTGTGGGGGTCTAGTTTAAAAAGAAGGGGAAAAAAAAAAGTGCCAAAAGATTCACTCGTGTGTCAAAATCGGTTAATGCTTTACAGAGGGGACGGAAAAAAAGATGTGAGTCTGTAGAGAGGTCGCTCGCGTCGCTGGAGAAGCCGAGACGTGAGCTAAACTCCCGAACAGGCAGGTACGAAAGGAAGGTAAAACAGGCTCGGGAGACAGTTAAGAGTCGAATAGTTAAGAGTTATGTACTTGTCTTTTTTTCTTTCTGTGGAAAATCATCAGTCAGCATGGACAAAAGGAGGACGTACGTAGAAACGTAATGCATGTCACCAGGCCAGGTTAGAGCCTAGGTAATATCCTCCTGACCAAACTCAACACAGTCATCACAGTCTTCGAAGGCTCACTTCAGACGAGAGAGATGTGAGGGGAACCTGACTTCACAGCTGGACGACCAGACCACATGCTTTGGTTGGTGACCACCACTCTTCTGTTTTCTCCAGAATTCTATGTTGTTTTTTTTCTCTCATTGTTTACATCAAGTACTTGAAGATAGAGGTAGTATTCAAGGTGTTACTGTGTAAAGGGGTTGTTGATAGAGAGAGCATGACGCCAAACGTGGATGACAATGGTGCTTCTTTTTCTCTGTGGCCTTAGAACACCAACTAACTGCTCCTGATCCTTATACAGTATACCACACTAATCCACCTGCCCCCCCGTTGACATCATTTAGGTGAATTGGACACTGTTCGTTTGATAAGACGCCTGGCCTGCTGTGCTGTAAACAACCGACTGAGTTTGATGGAAATGAAAGAGAAGGTGAAGGCTTATACGGCCCAGACAGCGCTTCACTCGTCTAGCCTGAGCTCAAAAGGGGTAAAGAAATGAGAGAGAGAGAGAGAGAGAGAGAGAGAGAGAGAGAGAGAGAGATAGAAGGAAAGCCATCTAGTTTCCTGCTCAGGCTTTGAAGCAGTCCTTTGATCTCAGTTAGGTGTGTGCACAGTGTGATCAGGAGATAGAAGAGAAAAAAAAATACATTGAAAAAAAAAAGAAACTGGCAAAGAGAAATGCAGGGAGGACCAGATGATTGACATGGTATTAATGTGTCCAGCCAGGGGCGGGAAGGGCCAGGGGAAGGTGGCTGGTTGGCTGTTTGCCCCAATTGGTAAGCACTGCAGTAACCACTCCTGCCCCTACCAACATCTTTAGGTACACTCTCTATACACACACACACACACACACACACACACACACACACAAAGCTTCCTCCTTTGGACAAAATGTGTCTTCCCTTCTTCAACAAAGAGAACTGAGTCCTCCTCATACCTCATAATAGCTTATCTTATCTGTACTGGTGCTTGTCATTTTTCAGGACCTAATGCCTTTTTTTTTATGATTCCAAGAGGTGAAACCTCAACGTATTTCAGATTGTTTTGCGTCCGTACGTGTTCCACTATGTTCTCCGTTAACATCAACCGAATCAGAGAAAAATAATAGTTTGACTGAAACGAAGGGGTTGGTTTTCCTCCTTGAGGGGTCGTTCCTTCTCTCATGCTCCTGTTTTGATACGTCTTATTTAAAGTTCTCGCATGACCATTGTTAACTTGTCTCCAGGCCTGCATTCCACACGAGCGATCAGCAGAATCTCTGTTCTCTCCTGATAGTCCACTATTGTCCATATTGAATGAGATTTTAATGGATAAAAAAAAGTAGGTTGATTTCATTCTGAACACTTTCTTTTGTATGTCTTGGGAGACGTCATTCAATGTGAAACGAAAAAGTGTAAATTCAGATTATGTTTACCATTCTGCAGCGCAGAATTTGATTTCATAGCCGGTTGTCTGAGACATGTAAGCTGCAGTAATTCACATTTTGCGATACAGATTATTAGATACAACCTTGTTTGATTTCTACTCGAGCTGGAACACTGCACTTTTCTGCTCCTGGCTAACATGTTGCTGTAGGTGGTGTCGTCTGGTTGACTGGCATGTTTCATTCATTATACAAAACAAGACACTTATTCATGTTTTTCTTTTCTCATGTCATCAGCTGGAGGAAATTCAAAACCAGATAACAATTATTCTCAAGTCAAAATATCACTAATAACAGGAATATCCTTCAATTTTCAACACAACACATTGTAGACAACCCTTTGTAGACACTGGAGTTCTGTAATATAGTAAATACAAATAATGATGATGATAATAATAATAATGGCTGTCTGTTCTTGTTGTTTTATAAAAGTGTTGTGAAAATTGTAAGAAAGTTAAAGTATTTAAAGAAGTTGTTCTCGTTTTTTAATTTGCTTTGGTTTTTGTTATGATAATATATTATTGTGTACCTATTGTAAATATGAAGCACACCTATTTTGCAAGCCAAGGATTCACTTTGTACTGTTGTTATATATAAATAAACTTTGCTGGTTAAAAAACGCATATAGCTGAAATATACTGTCATGTCTTATTGGCGTTTGATGAAACAAAAAGGATTTATAATATATAATAATATGATATATGTCAATTAGCATATGGTCCCAACAGGAAACAAACCCACAATCTGGTTAGCGCCATGCTCTACCAATTGAGCCACAGAGGACCACCGTTTTATGTGGATCAGACTGTGATGGACCAAGCTGTGACCAAGAGGTGAAAGGACGGTGATCCAATGCCCATGACTATTTTTGTGGATAAACCTGACTCTACAGTCCGTGGGTGGTTCATGACCACTCCATGAGTACAAGATTCACCCTCTCTGAGGTCAGTTCCTGTGGTCGCTAGCTAGCCTAGCCGATCGATGCCTTTGCCCCAGGCTAACCTGCCCAGCCCCAGGCTCAAGGAGCCTCACGGATGGCTCGTCCATCCCACTTCGCCCCTGGGTTAATCCTGGAATGCAATTTAAAACCCTGCCATCAATGAACTATCACTCTCGGGCCGGCCTCTAACAAGATAACCTGTGGCTCTAATACGGTGGAAGTGCAGCCGTTTGTCTTGATGCAGAGCCATTAGCTCAGGCTAGAGTACAGTACACACACTGTAGTCCTCCACACAGCACCACTGCTGGGGCTGGAATGACCACATTAGGGTGGTAATAGAGGAGAGAGTCAGTGTATTTTGGTTGATGGAATGGTCCTGGGCCTGCAGGCAATAAGTAGTCATACCTACAGGGCCATCGGGAGGCTGAGGTCGACCAGTGGCGTCGTTAGGCCTGGGTGTGCGGGGCTATAGCCCTCAATGTTTTATGAATATCTCCGGATCCGGGGGGGGGGTTAAAATAAATCAGCACCTAGCGCATCGCCACTGATTTAGTGCATCGCCGTCAATTTAGTGCAAGCCCCCCCCCCCCCTCAACCCCCCCCAATGTTTCAACATCCTAACAACGCCTCTGAGGTCGACTACAGTGTCTGTTTAGCTCTTCACCAACATCAGTGTCTGAAATACTTGGTGGGTTCTAATATCAAGCATTCCAATGATGTCATTACCAGAGTAAAACACAGTTACATGTGGTGGTTGTGTTTGGTTGTTACCGTAGTAGACTCGTAGACTACCTCAACGTGACACATTTGATTGGGACACTCCAGTCCACATGGTTAGAAGTCAGTGGCTAGCTAGCAGCTGTGGCCCAGGAGGTCTAATGATTGCAAGGTCAGTGGTTCGATCCCAGGCTCCTGTCCACGTTTCGAGGTGTCCTTGGGCAAGACGCTGAACCCCAAATTTCTCCCAATGAGTGGGCCGGGTTCCTTGCTTGGTAGCTTGCCGCCATTGGTGTGTGTGTGAGTGAATGTGTGTGTGTAAATGGGTGAATGAGAGGCCATTGTAAAGCGCTTTGGAATAAGGCGGTATATAGCTAGCAACTTCATTATCAGGCTGGTCAGGAGCTTCTAACAGTATAACCCAGTACAAGCAGACCTGCAGATTCTCATCCATCTTTAAAACAGGCTGGCTGGTGATGGCAAGCTACTGTATGAATATTTGACCAAATTCTCTGTGCAGATATCTGGAGATCAGTGGACCCCTGGCTGGTTCTGTTTCATGCTGGTCATTATGACAGCATTAGGGGGACAGATTCAGTTGTACGATGGTCATTATTACAACGTCATTAGGGAGCCAGGGTGAGGTGGAGGAGACTAGAGCACAAAGATCAAGAATCAAGGATCACAACTGCTCCTGGTTTGCCTAGGCATTTCATTCCTGCAAAGGAAATAACAAATTAGGGAATAAAAAAGAAACACATGTCTCTGTTACTAAGCCTGTTGATAACATAAATTGCATATTGTGTGATTTTCCCTGTGGTTCTGGTTGCTGTATTGCCCTCACACTCTGTGTACCAACTGACTCCCATTTAGAGGGTGCCCTAGGGAAGCCGCTCACAGATATACTGTGTGGAATAAGGTAATTGCTTTTGCTTCCTAAGCCCAGTCTTGTCTGATCAGGTTCCCTGTGGGGACGTTGTGGGGACGTTGTGTAAAAGTGAGGTTTTCAGAGGTCCTTAGGTGGTTATCTGTGTGACAGAGGCGTACTGCATGGTACAGAACAGCAGTCACAGTACAGTGTAGCACCACAGTACCATATAGATAGATAGATAGATAGATAGATAGATAGATAGATAGATAGATAGATAGATAGATAGATAGATAGATGGATAGATGGATAGATGGATAGATAGATAGATAGATAGATAGATCAGGGCCCCTGGCCTGAGCAGAGATGACTTTTTCCTTCTATGACTGGTAAGTCATTTTTGGTAGAACATTTGTTGTAAGTCGCTTAATGCCAAAAATGTCTATGTAAATGTAACCCTGCTGATATTCAGTGTGGCCAACACATATTGGCCAGTACTGTCATTAGCCAGCACAGTGGGAACCAGACATACTGTAGATGACCCCCTCTCCTCAGGGGAACCCTGATGTATGGTACAGCAAGTCAACCCAACCCACTGGGGCAGAGAGGTACTGTGTCCCTGTAGTTTAGACTTACCCAGTGTCACCCAGACATGCAGTACTGACATACAGTACGGTATATGGTACAGTGGATGTAGGCCACCCCTGTTCATCCTCAGTGTGACTTATAGTCCAGTAGAAACCTATCCAAAACGGTACCCAGACATACTGTATGTGTGGTACAGTGGGGACACCCCCAGCCCCCCAACCCCCCCCCCCCCAAAGGCCACCCCTGCTCCTGTATTTACTCCTGGAGGAGGCCTAATCCCCGCAGCGCAGTAATCCTGTACTGCTGAGACCCATTCAAACCCACAAGGATCTTAATGCCCTGTAATGCCGTTACAAGGAAGTTGCATAAAGCTGACATCCCCATTCGTTCTGGGAGGGGGAGGGGGGGGCTTCCCCCCTACCCCCCCTCCCTCCCCGCCCGGATTACAAGGAAAAAATCTATTCAATTCGTCAAGGAAGCCACGCTGTATTGCGCAGTGTCACCTATTGTGGTTTTGGGTTGGCGGTTGGTCTTCGTCATCACTGCCTGGTATCCTAACTCAGGGTTGCTCTGGGGATCATAGGCACAGACATGAATGAATGAATGAATGAATGGTCTTTATTGTCATTGCTATAGTACAGGTACCAAACAACGAAATTTAGGAGGGGTGGCTCCCC